>NC_044973.1:4618089-4951505 GCF_004355905.1 Pyricularia grisea | reverse complement strand
CCCAACTATTTTGGAATAGCAAATACGTATAATATATAATATCGTTATTAGTTAATATTATATGGTATTTATTATTAATACGGATACGGGAAATATTTTCCAAAATTTTACGTAACGTATTCGCGATTGGCTTTAAAATTACGTAAATTATAAAGGTTTTTCGCAAATCGTACGTTAAATTGCGGTTATTTTTAATATTTAAAGCGAAATTTCTATTAATATATTTAATTGTTAAATTTGCTAATTTATATCCGTTTCCGGCCGTAGTATATTTTATAAAGGTTAATTTTAAAATCGCCGTCCGTAACGGTTAATTTATAATTTTTAGTCGCAATAGCCAAATTAAATATAATATTTCCGGTTTATAATTTTTAATTTTATACCCGTAAAAAAATAAGATTAATTGCAATATTATAGTTTCCAATATACCGTAATTTTTTTTTTGGAACGCGTTAAATATTATTTATAAAAGGGCGATTATTTGCAAATAGCGGTATTACGTACGAAAGGCAAGGTTAATTTTAGGTTTTAAATTCCATAATTTTATATTTATTAAACCGTTAATATAACCGGTAAATATATTATCGTAAACGCGGTTTATTATAAAGGCGTATATATTAGGTAGTATATCGGTAAAGGCCTGTTTTAGGGCGTTTTTCGATATATAATCCTTTTTTAATAGCCTATTTTAAATTAGGACGGTAATAATAATATATAAAATACGGGAACGGAAAATATTTTGTAAAAACCGTAAAGCGTGGTAAAATTCCTTTTTATTTTTTTAAAATTTGTTATTTTTTTTTAATCCCGTTATATTTATAAATATAATAGGTATATACGTATATTAAAAATAATTAATAAAATTAAATTCGATATAAAAAAACCTTGGTACGGGTAATATTTATTATTTCCTATCGAAAAATTGGGACGATTTAATATAGGTTTTTTATATAGCGCGGATATATAATATCGTTTTTTAATCCCTATAAACGAGGATTAGGACGGATAAATAGTCGAAATGGGTGGTTTTTAAGTTTAAAAAATATTTAAATAGGATTTTATAAATTTGGATAATATTTATATAATTTTTTTCGTTTTTTATAATGGCGGGAATTTGGATAAGGTAAAATATTAATATAATTCGTGCGAATATAGGGTATTGTAAGATTATATCGGGTAAAAAGGGGTTATCGGGGAATAAAAAACCGTAAATTTGGCCCAAAATATAATATTTGGCGTTTTTGTAATAAATATTCGGATATTGTAAAAAATTGGACGTTTATAGCCATTTTTGGTGGAAAGGTATAATAACGTACTATTGGGATTACGTATATTTTTTAAGTTTTAACGTTAATATAAGGAGGTACGAGGTTAAATTTTGCATTCGGTTATACCTTTTATAACCGAAATTTTGTATTTTTTCCAGGAAATTAAAATTATTATATACGAAAAATAAGGTTGGGTTACGGGCAATTTTTTTTAGGTTGGCCTATATATATATATTATTATTATTATTTTTGGTATTAAATATATAAATAATTATTATTTGTTACGTATTTAGGTAACGGTAATAAACTATTACGTTTGCCGTTTAATAATTTTATATAATAAATATATTTTAAACCCGGATAATATATTTATAATACGTTTTAAAACCCCGTTATATATAAAATATATCGCAAATACGCGTAATAAATAATTATTTTTTTACGGGGAATATCCGTAGGTTAAAATGGCCAATATTAACGTAACGCGTTAATCCGTCGACGTTGGGGGGTTTATAATTTCGAAAAGGGTATTCGGGGTTTAATATAATAAATTTACGGCTTATAATAATATATAAAACGGGTAATAATTTCGAAAATACGAAAATAATAATATTATAAATACGAATAATATTGGGGTTTTGGTTGGAATATTTTGGGAAAACGTATTAAATATTTATTTAAATTAATTTATATTATAAATATTTTTAGCGAAATATTTTTCCGTCCCCGGAAATTGGAAATTTGTTGATTCGAAACGTTTAAAATTAAAAAAATATTATATTAAACCCCGGAATTTTTAACGAAATAGGGCGGTATTAATAAAATTAGTTTTTTTTTTCGTTAAAACGGTATTTTACCCCGTTATTACGTAAATGTTTTCGAATAGTAAAATTTTTTAATATTTTTTTAAAATAATATATCCGTCGCGCGGCGGAACGGGAAATATTATAAATATTTAATATTATTACCCAAATGTAAATAAATTGGTAAAAATTGGTATATCGGTTACTATTACGCCAAAATTTAAAGGTATTTCGGATAAAAAGGATTTCGGGGTCGGTTTTGGAAATAATATTATCGCGTTCGGAATTAGGTTCGTTTGAAGGTTAACGTTATTTATATAAAAGGCGCGTAGGCTTTTATTTATTTTCCAATACGGAATTGGGTAATAAAAGGGGCGAAAATATAGGTAATAGGGTATTTAAATTTAACGACGGAAAGTAATATATTATTAATTACGTAAATGGAAATATTTCCGTAGGTATTAGGTTCGATATTATCGCCGATATATTTTTTTTAAAATATATAACGAATTATTCGTATAAAATAATAAAAAAAAATTTAATTTGGGTTCGGTAATAGGTAATAAAGGCGTAGATTTTTTTTTTTTTTTTTATAACGGGTAAAATTATTATTCGTAATATGGTAAAATTTATATCGTTTGCGACGAAAATCGATAAAATGTTTTTAAATTAGAACGGGCGCGATTTTTTTGGCCAATTTAATTGGCCGAAAAGCCGTATGTTTAAAAAGTATATGGAACGTCCGGTCCACTATTACGAAGCAGGGGTGGTCTAATTTAAATATTGAGATTAGGAATCGGTATACGTATCCAATTCTAATATTCTATATAATAACGAATATAAGAACGATTTTACAATTAATTGTACAATTAATTATACAAATAATATAAATTTCTACTATCCGCTAATAGACGGTTATCTGCCATTTTACGGTTTAACTATCCCTATAAATAATCTCCAACTTTAAAACCTTAAAGTTACCTCGTAACCTCCCTTAGAATATTACGTTATACGTAATACGTTACGCGGTACGTTCGTTAAACGTTTGTTAATTTATTAAACCTAATATCGTTTTTTACGCCGATTAACAAAAACCGAAAAATTTGCGCCTTTCGGCGTTTTATTTTGTAAATTTTTATTTTTTTTATATTTTTAATTAATTAAACGTTTTTAATATAATATATAAAAAAAAATATTATAAAACGCGCCGTTTTAACGATAACGTTAGCCGTTTCGTAAACCAAAATCCGTTTAATATAATCCTTTTTAATATTTATTTTGTAAAATATTTTTAATATTTGTAAATAGGCCGATATTACCGCTACCGCCAAAATAGCCGCCGAGGCCGCCGCCGCCGATAATATTACCGCCGCCAAGGTAATCGCCGAGGCCGCCGCCGCCAACGACGTTACCGCCGCCGAGGCCGCCGAGGCCGCCGCCGCCGTATTTACCGCCGCCGCCGTCGACGCGGTTTTTACCGCCGTTACCGTACCGGCCCCTGTTTTTATTTTTATTTTTATCCCTATTTTTACCGCCGAAACCGTTCGGGTTTAATTTAGCGAAAAACTTTCGGGCGTAAATATTTTCGTTTTTAATATTTTTTTTACGCGTTTTTATTATTAATAAAATATATAAAATACCGGAAAAAAAAAGAAAAAAAAAATAAAAAAAGGGTAAAAATAAGGAAAAAAAGGAGGAAACCGACGATTTATTAATAGGTAGGAAATTTTTTAAACATTCCGTAAATATTTTTATTTTATTTTTTTCGCCGGTTTAAATTTTTTTTATATTAATTTTATATATTTAATCGCGTTATATTTACCCCCGTTATATATATTTTAATAATTTTATAAATTGTTAAATATTATATTTTAAATACGCGAAAACGTATTTGTCCGAAATTATAACCGGTTTATACGTTAATTAACCGGACGTACGTTCCCGCGTTCGCGAAACGCGTTTTCCGCGTTATTAAAATTACCGGGGCGGGTATATTTGCTTTTTTTTTCCAATTAAAAAACCTTTTAAACGCGCCGCGTATAAATTGGATTAAACGTTTTTTATTTCGCCGCGCGCCCCCGTTAAAAAAATCCAATTTTCTCGGAATATAATTACGTATTATTTTCGGAATTGGACCGAATTTTAAACGAAAAAATTAATAATTTTTTAAACGAAAAAAACATTTGCGTTAATACCCAATATAAAAACGTTTGGCGTATTTATTATACCGTAAAACGTATAAACGGTATTATTTGGTAATATTTAAATTATTTTTAAAATGGTTTTCGTAAATAGCGTACCGGCGGTAATAATAACGATTATAAACGATTAACCTATTACGGGTATTTATTTTATAACGTTTTTTAATAGCGTTAACGCCGGTTAATAGATTTTTTATTAAATAGGCGGGTTTCGGCCCAAATTATTATTTTTATATTATTTTTTATATTATTTTTGCGCCGGGTTTTTTTTTTTTTTAATAAATAAAAAAATACGTTATACTATTACCGTATTTTTTATTATATTTGTAAATTTTTTAATATTTTATACTATACGTTATAAAAGTTAAATAAAATTTTAAAATATTCGAATTTGGTTATAAAAAATGGTTTGGTAAATCCGTTTACCGGTATTAAATTTATTTTTAAATACGTTATTTGGAAATTATTACGCGCGTATTTTTATTTAAATTATATATTTTAAATATTTGTATGGCGTAAATTAATATTAATTTGTAAATTTTTATCGATTATTAAACGAATAATTTATTTATTATCGTAATATAAATTTTAGGGTTAAATTAAATTTAGCTATATATTACGGAAAATCCTATTTTGGGCTATAGTTTTTTTACCTATTTTAAATAACGCGTATAATTTAATTTTTATTGTTAAATTTATTACCGTAATTTATTTAACCGCCTTCCAATTAATCGCACCCCCGAATAGGAATATTACGTATCCTTTAAACGATTTTTTAATTTTTAAATTATTATTAAAAAATGCGTTATTTACGATTAGTAAATATTAAATTAAAAAGTTAACCCCGTATTTTATACCCAAAAATTTAAATTCGTATAAATATTATAATACCCGTTTGGTTAAACGTTTGTATAATAGGTTTAGGTTGGTAAAAAACCGGGAAAAAATAAATACCGCGTACGTAACGTCCGGTTTAAATATAATAACGGTATATAAAATAAATTTTACCATTTTTTGGTAAATTTTTATTTTTTTTAGAATTATTTTATATTTATATGCTGGAATAAAACTTTTTGGGAATGGTATTGGTGGGTAATTTTTATTTTTTATA
This sequence comes from Pyricularia grisea, assembly GCF_004355905.1. NCBI lineage: Eukaryota > Fungi > Ascomycota > Sordariomycetes > Magnaporthales > Pyriculariaceae > Pyricularia > Pyricularia grisea. The sequence continues at coordinate 4,946,122 of NC_044973.1, read as the reverse complement.
AATTTAAAACGTATAGTAATTTTTTTAATATAGGAATCGTATAATAATATAACCGTACGTTATTTTTTATTTCGCAATATGCGTATACCAAAAAATTAAAAAAACGGTTCCTAACGTAATTTATATTTGGCTTTAAACCCTGTAATTACGGTTTAACTTTTTTACGTATATTTTTTGGAATATAAAACGATTATATCGTTTACAAAAAAAATTATTATAATTTTATTTTATTTTAATATATATATATATAAGGTTTATCCCCAACGGGAATAAGCCCCAAATATTTAAACGTTTGTAATAATTTTTCGTACCAGAATTTGGGTAATTTTTTTATTCCGTAAAACGTTTTTCGTAATTTAAATATTTTATTTTTATTTCCAAAGTTTTCAAAAACGGTATAATAAATTGGTTTATTAATATTAAATATTACGTTAAAAAACGCATTATTTATATTTATTTATATTATTTTAAAATCGAAATACGTTATAAACGCGAATATTAATTTAAAATTATACGCCGCGAATATCGCTACGTAAATATTTTTAAACGTATTAGGCGTTTATTAATTGCCCCTAACGATTAATCGAACTTTATACCGTTTAAAATATCCGTTTTTGTCGAATTTATACGTAAATACTTATATTAAAAGGATTGGTTTTATTTTGTATTCCGATTTTAATATTATTTTCCAGATTTGTTTATTTTTTAACGTAACTTATTTTAGACGCGCGGCCTGTATAAATTACGCGTAATTTGGGTATTAAATTAGTTTTTTTTACGTTTTAAAAATTGGTATTAAATCGTTTCGGTATAACCTTATTTTTAAATTAGGTTTTTTTTATTATATAACTATTATAACGGTTTTGTATAAGGTTTTGTGGTTATAATTACCGTTTTCTAACGCGTTTTATTAATTAAGTAAAAACGTTGTAAAAAACGTTAATTATATTTTAAAATTTGGAACGATTATCCGGTTTAGGTTATATATTTATTTGGTTTATACGTTTATATTTCCGTTTATTTGTATTTTTTTTACGGGGAATATAATATTCGTAAAATTCGTGTTTTTATCGTTCCCCGTACGTTTTTTACATTATACGTTTTTTTTACCCCGTTATTTGCGTAATTTTATATCCGTTTTTAAAACCTTTATTATAAATTTGGGGTTACGTAAAAATCGTTTAAATTCGTTTGGGCGTTTTTTACTAACGTTTTAAAATTTTAACGTTAAAGTTAATTATTTTGTTTAAACGTTTTTGGGATTTTATTATTTGGGGGTATTTTTACCCCTTATTTTGGATTTGTCCGATATTAAATAATTTTGCGCCGTTTTTTCCGAAACGAAATTCGGCCTTTAGGCCGGGATATTTTTTTTGGGTATGGGCGTATTAATTTTTTTATTAGGGGAAATTAATATTTCGGGTGGAAATTTTATACCGTTTGGAATACGTATTTTAAATTTGGTATTATTATTTTTTATTTTACGTATTATTTTATTATTTTATAAAATATTTATATATTTTAAAATTATTAAAATATATTTTTTAGGTTTGTTAATTTTTATATAAATATTTTTAGGCGTTTTCGGTTGGTTAGCCGTTTTATTTGGAAAAGGTCCGTCCGTTATACCAGATTTTGTTAATATTATTGGTTTACCGCCGGCGTACGCGGTTATTATTTCGGCGCCCGGATTTTATATTTTTAATACGTTATTTATAATTAAATTAAAAATAGGAACGTTTGGATTTATTATAAAGTTTAATTTGTTTTTTAATAAACCCAAGTTTTTAATATTAACAGGAGCCGAGTTTATAAGGCTACCCTATACCCAAAATAAATAAATAAACAAAATAAATAAATAAAACGCATGCACGCACAAAACTTTAAATATTACGTCTTTTTTACAATAAAGCAAATAAGACAAATAAATAATATAGTTTAATAGTATAATTTATATAATAATAAATATAATAATAATATAAAATGTATAAATTCAATTCCCAATATTGTCGCATTTTCTTATAAATGCAATAAATGTAATAAATAATCCAGGTAAACGGTTCCAGCCAGCCCTGCGTGGCCAAAACCGGTTACGTGGTTCTAACCCGCATTTCCGGCAATCCGGATTAAAGAGATTATACCATAGAATCGGTATACGTATCCAATTTTAATACTTTATACAGTAACGAATATAATAACGATCTTATAATTAATTGTACAATTAATTATACAAACAATATAAGTTTTTATTATCCGCTAACAAACGGTTATCTACCATTTTACGGTTTAATTATCCCTACAAATAATTTCCAACCTTAAAACCTTAAAACTACCTCGTAACTTTTTTTAAAGGTTATAAACCCGGAATAATTTATTCGATCCTATAACGAAAAACGATTTTATCCATCGATTATACCACGAATTTATTTCCGATCGATCCGATTAATATATTTACCAATAGCCCTATTCGAAATTTATATAACGGTATAATTATTTATACGATATTATTTCGACGCATTTATTAAAAGCCATTTTTAGTTTTTACCACCTATATTATTTTATTTTTAACCATCGATTTTACCCCTAACCGTACCGATACTAATATAAACTTTATATTATTCGATAGCTTTTTTTACGATTTATTTAACGATATTATCCATTCGATCTTAAATTTAACCGTTACCGAGATATTCGAAAAAGAAATATAAAATGGCCGCCTTCGATAAATTCCCCATGGTTTAATTTACCGGTACCGAGAATTACCCTATTTGGGCTATTTGTACCAAAGCCGCTTTGGAGTATAAAAGTTTTGGAAATATAATTGGAAATAATACCGATAATAACGGTATTAATTTGGATAATAATACCGACGAAGGTATTAATACCCGTTTCCAACCGACGGATATAAAAAATATACAAATTTTGGCCGTTATAAAAATATTGTGTAAAAATGGGCCCTTTTTATATATTAAAAATTGCGTTACGGTATACGAAATTTGGGATAAATTAAAAAAATTATATAATTTAAAAGGTTTTATTTCGGATTATTTTTTATTAAAGGAATTTTTTACGGTTACGTTTAACGTTTTTAATAATATCGAAAGGTATTTAAATAAAATAAAAAAATTATATACCAATTTAAAATTTAAAGGTTTAATAACCTAAAATAAGGTTATAATAACCTAAATATTAAATAACCTGGATGAAAATTGGAATTTTTTTGCCCAAAATATAATCCAAATTTTACGTAATAATCCAAATAAATATATAGTGGATAATTTATTCGCTAATATTTTGGATAAATACCGGGGGTAGGAAAATAAAATAGCGTTGGTTATACGTAATTAAAAAAAACAAAATAAATATAATAAGCCCAATAACGATAAAAACAGGGTTAATAAAAAATCCAGTTGGAAAAATAAAAACGAGTTAAAACGGTATAAATATTGTAAATTAAACGGCCATATTATATCCAACTGTGCATTTTTACACCCTGAAAAGGCTCCCAAAGGCTGGAAGTTTATCGATAATGGAAAGGGAGATAAAAATAAAAATAAAGATAAGGATAAGGACGAATCTGTTAATATAGTTAGATTTCCAAATTGGAGAGAAGGCTACAATAAAGAACCGATTATAACGTTGGACGACCTTATAATCTTTGAAAACGAAAACCAAAATAACGTAAATTATACACCCAATAATAATAATAATAATAATAATAATAATAATAATAATAATAATAATAATAATAATAATAATAATAATAATAATAATAATAATAATATTATAAATAATAATTATAACGAATTAAATATTAATAATAAATTAATAAATCTAGGCCGGAAACGTCGAAATGGGCTTATTATAAATGCCTATTATACGATAATTTTTATACCTAATGTAATTTATTAGAATTTTAATTTAAATGTTGAAAACGTTTTAATTGCAAATAAAAAGTCCTCCATTTTTATATTCGATAATGCAGCCACTATTTATATATATTGCAATTTAAATGATTTAACAAATATAAAGTCCGTTAATACAACGGTTAAATAGGGTAATAACTCACAGTTAATAATAAATAAAATAGGTATTATAAAAATAATATATACCGATACGGGTATAATCGAATATATAAATAACGTATATTATATACTAAATTTTGGAATAAATATATTATCCGTTACACAATTGTATAAATATATTATAACCTTTATAAATAATAAAATAGAAATAAAAAATAAAAATAATAAAATAATAACGGAAGGTATTAAAATAAACGGATTATATAACCTTCCAATTTAAATCTTGGATAATAATTCGAATATAATTTTATATACGGAGGAAAATATAACCTCCAATATAATATATAAAATGCACGTTAAATACGGGCATATTGGTTTAAAACCAATTTTACAATTAATAAAAATAAATAATATAAAAATAACCAAAAACGATATACAAAAATATAATAAATATATATGTAAAGTTTGTTTAAAAACAAAAACAAACCGAAATATAAATAAAATATTTACCAATATTACAAATTATAATATATTGGATAAAATACACTCCAATTTAGGGGGACTAATAAAACCACCTACATATAATAATTATAAATATTATATAACGTTTTTGGATAAAAAATCGCGTTTTTTACGCGTTACATTATTAAAAACAAAAGCAAATGCATTAATTGCTTTTAATATATATAAAAAGGAAATGGATAATAATACCGTTAATAAAAATGGTAAAAAAAGTATAAAAAATTTTTTTACCGATAACGGAGGCGAATATATAAGTGACGATTTTAATAAAACGTTACAAAATAATGGTATTATACACTATTTTATACCGGTTTATACAAAAAAACCCAATGGGTTAATAAAACGTATAAACCTAACCTTATTTAATAAAATACGAACAATGCTATATAATAGTAAAGCTCCGAATTATTTATGGGGTAAAGCGTTATTATTAGCCGTATATTTATATAATAATACACCGCATACGGCTTTAAATATAAAAACGCCGTTCGATATATTTAATAATATAAATAACGATAATAATAACGATAAAAATAACGATAAAAATAATAATAATAATTTTAATAATGCAAATGATATAAATAATTATATAAAACCTTGGGAATGTATTATTTATTATAATAATAACCAATATAAAAAAAAATTAGAACCTCGCAATAAAATAGGTATTTTAGTGGGTTTTACACCCAATACTAAAATATATAAAATATGGGACCCAAATACAAAGAAATATCTCTTGGCCAAAGATATTACATTTATAACAAATAAATTTTACTCGTATATAAATAAGATAAATAAAAATAATAATAATATAAATAACGAGGTTGAATTTTCTTTCCCAGAAATAAATAACGATAATAATAATATTTTCGACGATAATAATAATAATATTAATAATAATAATAATATAAATAAAAATAACGTCGAAAATAATAATTCGTTTTTGGAGATAAAATTAAATAATACCCCTCCAAATAATGCAACTGATTATAAAATATTTAACGATATATTATATACGATAAAAAATATAAATAAATCGTTAAAATATAATTTTAACGAAAATAATTTTATATTAATAATAAATTCGTTAAAAGAACCAAATACGTTTAAACAGGCCATGGAAAGCCCTAAACGAGATAATTGGTTACAAGCCTGCAAAAACGAAAATAATAGTTTAATCGAATCCAACACCTTTAAAATTATGGATTTACCGTTAAATAAAGTGGCTATAAACGGGCGTTGGGTATTTAAAAAAAAACCCTTAAATAATATAAATAATAACCGCTTTATTACGGATAAAAATAATCTGTATCGTTATAAAACCAAATGGGTAATACAGGGATTTAACCAAATAATGGGTGTAAATTACCTGGAAACCTTTTCTACTACATGTAAAACGGAAACCTGGCATATATTAATAATGTTAATATTATATAAAAAGTGGTACGTTATATAATATAACGTTAAAAACGCGTTTTTATACGCGGATATCGATATAAAAATATATATAAAATTACCTATAAGGTTATATAACGATAATAAATATATAAATAAAATGGGTAAATTAAATAAAACCTTATACGGATTAAAATAAACGCCAAAATTATGGTATATTTTCCTTACAAAAACCCTTATAAAATTGGGATTTATAATTTTTCTTTACGACGAAGGCGTATATATAAACTAAAATCCAAAAAATAAATTTTTTGGTATAATTTTAATTTGCTACGTCGACGATATTTTAACTTTTAACGCTAATTTAACGTTATTGGATGATTTATATAACGAATTATCCAAATATATAAAAATCGAAAAACTAGGTCCTATATCCAATTTTTTGGGTAATAAAATAAATATAAATAAAAAAAATAAAACGGCTTTAATTAGCCAGGAAAATTATACCGATAAAATATTAAATAAATTTAATATTATAAATAACGAAAAACCTATATCCATTCCGGGGGTATTAGATTTCGAATTCGATATAAATAAAAATAAAGCTACAAAAAAGGAAATAAAAAATTTCCAACAAAAAGTAGGCTCGCTATTATATTTAGCAATAAAAACCCGCCCAGATATAATATATTATACGTGCCTAGCCGCCAGGTTTATGGCTAATCCTGGGGCTAAACATTTTAAAATATTAGAAAATGTTTTTAAATATTTGCTAAAAAATCCCACATATAGCCTACAATATAAAGCTATAAATAATATATCCCAAAATAACGTTAATAATAATAATGGATCCAATATTAATATTAATAATAATATTAATAATAATATTAACGATAAAAATAATATTGAAAATATAAATAATATAAATAAAAACCTCGAGGATAAAAGCCAAAATAAACCAATATTATTTATAAAGGGATATATAAACGCAAATTAGGCTAATAATCTGCATAAAAGACGTTCTACTACTGGATATATATTTAATTTATCCAATAATAATAATATAAATAATAATAATATTATAAGTTGGGTTTCGCAGCTATAAAAAACAGTGGCGTTATCGTTAATTAAAACTAAATATATGGCTTTACGGGACGCCGTTAAAAAAGCTATTTATTTAAATAATATGCTTATTTATATTAATAATAATATAAAATTAGGGTTTAATATAAAAACACCTGTAATTTTAGTGGATAATACGTCAATTATAAAATTAGCCGAAAATCCGGAATTTTATAAAAGGTTTAAACATATTAATATTATATACCACTTTAACCGCGAAGCGGTAAATAATAAACAAGTGGAAATAAAATATATACCAACAAAACTAAATATAGCTGATTTTTTAATAAAATCGGTACCTAGACCTTTATATAAAGAATTTATAAAACATGCAAATATATATAATGGTGAAAACCCATAAATAAATAATATATATAATATAATTATATATATAAATAAATAAAATAAACAAATAAATAAATAACGTATCCACGAGCTAATTTGTTTTAATAAATATAAAAAACAAATTACGGGGGTATATTAACAGGAGCCGATTTTATAAGGCTACCCTATACCCAAAATAAATAAATAAACAAAATAAATAAATAAAACATATATACGTACAAAACTTTAAATATTACGTCTTTTTTACAATAAAACAAATAAAACAAATAAGTAATATAGCTTAATGGTATAATTCATATAATAATAAATATAACAATAATATAAAATGTATAAATTCGATTCCCAATATTGTCGCATTTTCTTATAAATGCAATAAGTGTAATAAATGATCCAGGTAAACGGTTCCAGCCAGCCCTGCGTGGCCAAAACCGGTCACGTGGTTCTACCCCGCACTTCCGGCAATCCGGATCGAAGAGATTATGCCATAAAATCGGTACACGTATCCAATTCTAATACTTTATACAATAACGAATATAATAACGATTTTATAATTAATTGTACAATCAATTATATAAATAATACAAATTTCTATTATTCGCTAGCAGACGGTTATCTGCCATTTTACGGTTTAATTATCCCTACAAGTGATTTCCAACCTTAAAACCTTAAAGCTACCTCGTAACCTCCCTCAAATTTAATAATCCTTTTTTTTAGGGTTTCCAGTTTTGGATTATGGATTTGGTTAATTAAAAATTCGTATTCGTCGGTAAATTTTTCTGTTTTTTTAATTTCCTATATTATCCCCTGGTAAAAACGTAATTTATTAAAATGTACGTTACGTGAGGTAATAATTTTGTCGAACGAAAGTATTTATATATAATATATTTTAATGGCTTTATAACCTACCAAATACCTAATATGGGCTTTAAGATTTGTTTTAAATATTATTTTGTTTGTATTTTTTATTTTAATTGGGTTTAATATGTAGGTTTTACAATTATAAACGTAAATTCCTAACTAATTTGGGCGTAAATCTTTTTTTAATTTAATATGTAATACAGGGGTATAATATTTAAAAAACCGTTGGAATTATGCTAGCAGGATTTTATTGGGGTTAAAGCTTTTTTTATTTATTAACGGGTTTATATTAATTAAATAAACTACCGTTATAACCACGTTAAATTATAAAGTCGTTGGGAGGTTAGCCGTTATACGTATTTTAAACGCGCGTATAATTACCTTTTATTTTAAGCGTTTTATTTAACCGTTGGGTTCGTGGGTATTAATTGGGGGAGTTTTTATTTTAATCCCCAAATTTAAATAGTGTTTTTGGTAATAAATATATTTAACGTGGGTTATAAAGGCAGGTTCGTTATCGTAAAAAAATTTAACAATTTGAAGATTATATTATTGCGTTACCTATTATTTAAATCCAAAAATAGTAATAACGAATTTATTATAAGTTTTTCCGTTAAATGGAATGGCCGTTAGGCGTTTTATATATTTATTTTTAAATAATAATAAATATTTTTTTTTTATACCGGATTTTTTAAAATAAAATAAATTTAGGTATATTATATAATAGGGGCGGTAAGGTTTTTCCCGTAAACGTTTGGAAATTATTATTTTCCCGTACGTTTAAACGTACGTTTTATATTTTAAAAATGGTAGTTTTTTAATTTTTATATTTTTAACCCGGTAAATTAACGTTTTTAACGTTTCCGGACCAAAATGGCCGGTTTTTTTATACCAAATTAACGAATTATCCTTTTTTTCGTCGAACGTTTTTATAAAAATTTTTTATAATATTTTGGGGGTTTTTATCCACCCGTTAATTATTGTAAAATTTATTATATCGGTAAAATTTATAGGTATAATGGATGGAACGCGTAAATAATTATTAAGTAATTTATATTATAGGAAAATTACGTTATTTCGACGTTTTAACCTGTATATTAAAATATTTTTTTTAATATTTCCAATACGGAATATATAATCCAAACCGTTATATTATACGTTTTTTTTTTTAAACGAGTTTTTAAAATAATATTTACGTAAAAACTCTTAACGTAAGCGACGTTATTAAACTTTAATACCGCCCCGTTAGTAAAAATTTTTTTTATTGTACGTTTATTATAGGTAATAATTTATACGCGTTATATACCGTATAATATAAAATACGGATTATCCTTTTTAGGTTTACGTAATAACCCTGGGTCCAGCCGTTTTATATCGTTTACCAAATATATTAAATAATAATTATTAAATAATATATTATTATAATATTGGTTATACGAGGTATTTATCGACGTAAAAACGCTAATTCCGTTAACGTTATACGTTTGGAAATTTGGGAAATTATTTTAAAATTCGTTGTAAATCGATAAATAAACCGTTAAAAGAATTATAGTAAAATTTTTATTTATATAAATTAATTTATTATTTCCATTCGATAAACCCTATTTTTCCGGGATTATACCGGCCGTTACGAATTTGGTTTTAAATTTTTTCCAACGTTTTTTCCGTAATTTTTTTCGTATTTGTTTATATTTAAATAAAAAGGGTAATTTGCGGAATTTTATCCCGGGGTTTTTTCCGGTTAAAACGTAAATTAAAACGTGGCAATTTTTTGTTTATTAGGGGTAACGACGATTATTACCGTAAAGGTATTTTTAAATAGGTAATTCCCTATTTTTATCGTAATTTCGCGCGCGAATCGGTTTTGGGTTGCGTTTTAAGGTGGATTTTTTAAAAATTGCATATAATTTAGCGAAATTACGCCTTTTATTTATTAAAAGGTTAATAATATCGTTATAAAACGCGTTTTTAAATTATTTAAAAATATAATCCAAAATAATAAAATAATTTGGTTTGTCCAATTTATTACGTAAATTTATAACTTATAAAGGTTGGAAACGCCCTCCGGCCTATGCGAATTTCCGAATTATTATATTTCCTTTAAAATTAGCGATTTGGTAATTGCGAATTTTTTCGTAGGCTAAATCGTAAATTTTAAATTAATTCGTTTTATTATTTATAATACGCGTTAAAATTAACGTAACGCGGTAATTTTTAATCGCTTATTTTTTAACGTATAATTTAAAAAATATAAATTTTTATTGCAATATTTTAACCGTTTTTTGGAGCGTATTTCATCCGTTACGGTACGCGGTAAATAAAACCGTATTAAAATAGGTTGGATCGGTATTTTTAATAATCTATTAATATAATAAATTAACCCGTTTAAATTATTTTTTTATATAATTATTTAATATTTCGTTTTTTTCGAAGGCTTTATTTACGGCGTTTTTTATTTTAAAAAAAATAAGGTTTGTTAATTTAATAGGTTTTTTTAATATTTTCGGTATTGGTTAATTTTTTTCGTAAAACGTTTTTATAATATTACGTAACGTTGTTTTTTACGTAATCGTATTTATATTTTACAATTTAAATTGGGCGTTATATTTTTCGAATTTGGCGCGTTTAAGCCGTTCGGTAACGGTTTTTGTAAATTTTTCGAATATTAAAAGCGGTTTATCGGTTTGTAAACTCGGGTTTATTCATTTCCATATACGCAAAATTTCGGTATTTTGGCGGTAAATTTCAAATTATTTTGGTTATTTTGTTTAAAAATTAAATATTATAGCCGATTTTTAAAGCTTTTCGTTGGAAATTATGGTAAATTTAATGGGTTTGGAAAAATAAGGGCTATTCCCGGAAATAGCCCTTAATTTGTAAAAAAAAAAAAAATAATTATTATAACGTTATTAATATAATTTTTAACGTAATTTGCGTAAAATAAAAATTGCAATAATTTATTACTGTACCGGGTTTATAATTAACGTATATTAACGAATACGTGTAGGCAGAATTAATAGGGTAAAAAAGCTAGTCTTAGGGCTTATCCCTAAACGCGAGCTCCACTAATTAAACCGTGGCTTAATTGGTGGCTTTATTTGTACCTATGGGTCCAACCAAAAATTACTCTGGTTTAGGTTTAAAGACAATTTGTTTATTTTCGTCGCAAATAAAGGTGATTTCGGCATTTCGGCGACCGACACTCCGTTATAATTAATTAAATAAAAATCGTAAAAATATACGGTTTATACGTTGGATATAATAATTAGCAAAATAATTAACAACGATTTAATTTATATTTTTAATCGTTATATTATAGTTTCAGGGCTTATCCCTAAACGCGAGCTCCACTAATTAAGCCGTGGCTTAATTGGTAGCTCTACTTGTACCTGTAGGTCCAACCAAAGATCACTCTGGTTTAGGTTTAAGGATAATTTGTTTATTTTGGGCTTAAATGGAGGTAATTTCGCCAATTTGGCGACCGATACTCCGTTATAATTAATTAAATAAAAATCGCAAAGATAAACGGTTTGTACGTTGGATATAGGAATTAACGGAATAATTAACAACGATTTATTTTATATTTTTAATCGTTATATTGGTCGAATTGGGATATGGGTGCCCTTAATTTTCAAATGGAGGTTGGATTTTTAATAAATTTTTGATTTTTTTGATTTTTTTTAATTATATTTTTATTTTTGGATAAAATTTAAAGATTTTTGCACGTGGGGGTGGTATATACGTATATACTATATATATAAATTTTGGTTAATATATTACGTAATATAGGGTGTTAAATATTCGAATAGGTAAAATATTAAATATTTTTAATAAATTTTGCAGTCGAAACGGGTTTATATTTTTACCAATTTTAACGATATTAACACCAAAATTTTAACGATTATATAAATAGTATAAATAAACGTTCACGTTAAAAAATTTTTAAATATTATTAAAATTGCGTATTTTATATATAAATTTAATAAAAATCATATAATTTTTAATTTTATTTTATCATTATTTTAAATTAAATAAAAAAATAAACGTTGTTTTACTATTATATATAATTAGTATAAAGGTATATTATATCGAAATTTTTTATTATAAAACCTTTTATTAATAAATATATTAATTATTAAATTTAACGTATATTTAAATAAATAAAAGATTAACGAACGATAATTTGGTAAAAAAGATTATACGTGGGTATTAATATAAATATATTTATTATTTTATAAAAATAAAAGGTTTATATATATTATTATTTATATATAAATTTTTAAATAGGGCGTTAAAAATAATAGCATTATTATTTATTTTTATATTTATTTATTTATAGCGATTATAAATATAAAGCTTTGACTATTAAAAAGCCCTAATTTTAAACTCTATACCGATATTTTTATTATATTTTTACCATTTTTATTTAATTAAATATTCGTAAATAAAAAATACACAGTTAAAAAACTGTATCGCCGTTGCGCATATAATATATGTACAGTGTATGCACAGTGCGTATACTGTGCAATTCTGTCGCTTGCGACGAAAATTAACAACATATCCTCAGACTAGAACGGGCGCGATCTTTTCGGCCAATTTAATTGGTCGAAAAGCCGTGTGGCTAAAAGGTATATGGAGCGCCCGGTCCACCCTATAACGCAGGAGTTTATAAATAAACCCGGGTTAGGATTAAATTAAACCCCCTTCAGAAATTTTTTAACCCACTTTTTCTCTAAAGGGGGTTCAACTTTTCAAAATCCACTTTAATTACACCGTTATAATTGGTCAAATTTATGGAGAATAATATTTTTTTGCATATGCAAGGCATATGCACCGCATATGCGTATATATATAAAAATTAACAAATTATATATATATAAGTAAAATAGCACATGCGAGGCATATGCGGCGCGTATGTATATATATATATATATAAAAATTAACAAATTATATATATATATATATAAGTAAAATAGCATATGCGAGGCATATGCGGCGCGTATGCCCCGCATATGCGAATATAAATAAAAATTTAATAAAAATTTTAAAATTAAATTTTTATATATAATTTATGGTAAATTATTAAATTTTTTTACAAAAATATATATATTTATATTTAATATAATTTATAAATTTTTTACTTTTTAAATTTATATTATTGGGAATATTTTATTAATTATTTTAATTTTATTTTCATCTAATAATATATTAAAAAAATAATTAAAAATACAAGTAAATTTTAAAATTATTTATTATTTTAATAATATATATATAATTAATAAATAAAATATTTTATTAAATATATTATATTTTAAAATATATTTTAAATTTTCTATTTTTTAAATTTAACTTATATTTTGGTATAAAAATTTAATTTTATTTATTTTATTTAATTTTTACATTTATTTTTGCATATGCATTGCATATGCAAAATTTATATATTTTATTTATTATTTATTATTTTTATTACCCAATTGGGCGGACCCATTGGACCCACTTTATCTGGCCAACCGGAGCAAAAGCCCTGAAGGGGGTTCAACTTTTAGCGAAAGTGGGTCTAATTATCTCTGAAGGGGGTTCAGCTCAATCCTGACCCGGGTTCATCTAATGCCTCCAACGCAGGGGGGTCTAGTCTGAGCACTGAGACTATAGAAGAGCTATATATTAGGTTAAGTAGCGCTATTTAGCCAAAAGAGCGCGGAGGCCCTTTTATCCTGCTTTTAACGCTGATTCAGCGCTCGCTGTTATGTGATGACTCGATCTATCGGATTATCTAATGCGACATCTTTTGTTCTTCGCGGCTCCTAGTGCAAGCTTTTCTCCACATTCCCCCGCACGCAACTACGTAATGACGGGGTTGTTGACGATTGGGTGGGAAAACGAAAGAAAAGAAAAAAAAAAGTAAACATGAACAGTCCACCACGTCTAGCGGCAAGCGATGTTGCACTCGGCCGGGCTTTTTGCCCTGATGAGTATGGAGCCGGGGCGCATGCGAAGGTAACCTACTTTTACATAAGAGATGCATGGCTTGCAGCTTCCCAACGTTGCGAGGTTGAAGGTCTTTTCCTTTCTCCTCACGGCAACCCACTCAGCTAGTGGAAGTAGTCTTGCACCAAATCTTAGTCCAGTCGTATCCCGCTGCGATCGACGACGGTATCAGTCAAGATGAAGCTCTCTGTGATCATCGCCCAGCTGGCACTCGCCACCAGCCACGCGACGGCACAAGTAATGTCGACGCCTGAAATCCCCATCACTCAAGCCCGCGCCGCCACACACCCTCACCGCCGGCAACAAACCAACAACCCTTCTTCGTCATCAGAATGGCCGTATGCGCCCTTCTCCACCCGCGGGAGGGACATTGTCGACTCCCGCGGCGAGCCACTGACCCTCGCTGGTGTCAACTGGCCCATGTCGGGCGAGACCATGATCCCCGAGGGCCTCGAGTTCCAGTCCGCCGAGGATATCTTAGACCGCATTGCCAGCGTCGGCTTCAACGTGATCCGCTTCGGCTACGCGACGCAGATGGTGGACGAGATCTACGAGCGCGACGGCGAGGACGTGCCTCTACAGGTTGCGCTCGCCTCGCTGGGCCACGCCAACGGCTCCCGCATCACGAACCAGATCCTCAAGCACAACCCGAGCTGGACGACGCAGACGACGCGCTTCGAGCTCTGGGGCGACATCCTCGACGCGGCCGCCGAGCGCGGCATCTACGCCATCCCGGACGTGCACGTCCACAAGGCCCAATGGTGCTGCAGCCACATTGACGGCAACGCCTGGTTCGGCGACGTGCACTTTGACGTGGAGAACTGGAAGCGCGGGCTGTCGTACGTCGCCGGCTGGGCCAAATCCCACCCCAACGTCCTGGGCCTGTCGCTGCGCAACGAGCTCCGCGAGTCGTGGAACCGCACCGACCTCTACTACAACTGGCAGACGCTCGTCGGCAACATGACGGCCGGCGCCGACGCCATCCACGCCGCAAACCCGGACCTGCTCATCACCTGGTCCGGCATGCAGTACGACCAGGACCTGTCGGCCCTCACGGCCGGTAGGAACCTGCTCTCGGCCCCGTGCTACCGCTGCACCGCCGTCAGGGACGCAGGCAGGAGGCCGCCGCAGGTCTTTGACCTCGGCGCACACCCCTGGAGCGACAAGCTCGTCTGGGAGCTGCACATGTACCACATGTCAGAGGACCAGGACACGGGCGACTGCGAAGTTATCGAGGCCAACCTGTACCGCAACGGCTTCAACGCGCTCGGGATCGAGGCGCCAGTGGCGTGTGCGAATGAGACGCTCGGGTTGGACTGTGAGGAGGCGGTCCGGTTGACGCCTGTCATCTTTTCCGAGTTTGGGTATGTTTTCTTTTTTTTTTTTGTTTCCTCCCTACGGTCGTTTTTTTGTGTATTTCTTTGTTGTTGCGGTGCATTTGGATAAATCCCAAGCTGACTTGTCGACTTTTCGTTTCAACCAGCTACGAGCAGAACGTGACGACGCTCCCCAACGACGTGCTGCAAAAGTGCCTCCGCGGCTTCAACACAAAGCACAACGTCAGCTGGATGACTTGGAGCATCGCGGGCAGCTACAGGAGCCGGCAGGGGAGGCAGGGATTCGAGGACACGTGGGGCCTGACAAACTACGACTTTAGCGGCTGGAGGGACGAGGATCTGGTCGAGCGCTGGTGGAAGCCTTATGTTGCCGACATGAAGCCGACCAAGAAGGACGAATAAGAGGGTGGTTTGTTTGCGGGGATGATGCCGGCTGTGGTGATCTTTGTTAGAGGACAAGCTCGGTATGGACTGCCTTGTTCGTACTGTGGGTTGGCTTGTGGCGTGGGTAGCATCTAATTTAATACAGCAGAAATCGCCAGTACATTCCGAGGGGGAAAGGCGTATCCCATTAAGCCCCTGGTAACACTCAGTGCCTAGTTATTTTCAGGGGAAGAGTATCTTTGGCAACATTGGTGCACTGGAAGAATGCGGCTCTAGTGCTCAACGGCAAAGTTGGATGAGAGTTGAATCTGCAACCAGAATGCTTCACAAATACAATCATCACGAAAGATGATTCCCTTTACAATATGTAAGTTGGTAGCAAATCTATGACCCGGTGTAAGAATGGACTAGATATATAATCAATATCTAGCAAAGGCAGGATTTAAAAACACAATATACCGTAACTCCAATGCAATGCTAACAGACAGACCATGACTCCCTCTCCATCTCATACTCCTTCAAACAACTCTACTTCCCCCAAAGCGGCGCAGCAGGCCACATGAGATCCGCTCAAAGGTGGACAACTAAATCTCGAAATAGAGAGGAAGTGTACGTTTGGCGATGAGACTGCGACGATTTTTCTTGGAGGCATCCTTCTTGGCCGTCGAGGCGCTACCACTCCCCGTCGATTGGAACGTAGACGTCCTCTGAAGCGTCTTCGACCTATCCGGCAGGCTGACGCTGGTAGAAGCGCCAGCATCAGTCTTCCCGGGTGCCTGGGTCAACTTGCCGCCCAATTCGGAGCCGGTGCTGGCGGTGCTGGCGGTTGACACACTCCCCACCCGTCCGCGCGTGGATCCCTGCCTGGTCAAGCCCGTCGCCGTCGACTTCGTGTCCTTGGTTTTGGACAGGTCGGTCAAGGGGATCCCATCCTGCGACTTCGCCGGGGAGGAAGTCGGTGAGTTGCCGCCGCTGCTTGGCCATCCCCCGAGCGCCCCGCTCATGACCGGGTTCTGCGTGTTTATGGAGTTCTCCGAGCTCAACGAGTTCCGCCTGCCGCCAGTGCCCTGGGGCTTCTGAGAGATGGAGTTCCGTCTGCTGTCCGAGGTTTGGGTCCCGGCGGCCTTGGTGGTGGCTCCCTCCTGCTCCTTTTTGCGCGCTGCCTCCAGCAGCTTCGAAACCTCGTTGTACTTTGTGTCGACCTTGGTCTTGATACCCCCCAGCCCCCCACATCCCGCCTCAAAGCTTTGGGCCTGCGCAGTGCTCGAGCTTGGATTCGCCGTTCGGCTTTTCGAGAGCGATTCTTGCAGAACCGACAGCTCTTGCCTGATGTTAATGACCCATTGAGACGAAAAGCCGTCCTTGTCGGTCCTTGCCTTGTTCAGCTGCTTCTCGTAGGACTCGATATCGGTGATCCTTTTCTCCAGGGTTCCGATATCTCTTTCGAAGACTTCTTTCCAGGTTGCTTGCTATTGATACGAAAAAAAAAATGAAATGGGATAATTAGAAAAGAAAATTCGAGGGAGAGGGGCAAAAGGGAAGCGGATATGCATGCAAAACGGGGGTCCTGAGGGGGGAGGGGGTACTTACCGTTATGGCGCGGGTTGCTCTGATATAGTTAACGCAAGTTAATGCAGTGCCTACGACAGCAGCGCCCAGCGCCAGACCCATCTGGGAAGTGAACCCGGACGAGCCGCCGCCGCCTCCTCCTTGTACGTTGTTACCGTTGTTGGAGTCTACTGGAGGCATCGGGACGGGGACGGGCTTGCCAAAGACTGGGCCGAGCATCAGTGCCCAGACGACGCAATTCTTGACACGCATCTTGATGGTCTGGATATACAAAGCTTTGCGCTGTTGGCGAATCACGAAAAGAGAGTTTGATTGGTGCTTGAAATGGGTGAGATGTAAAAGGGGGTTTGGTTATAAAGGAAGATCAGTGGTAAAGGCGTTGTTGGTGTTGATGATGGGAGTAATAACAAAAAAAGCGAATACAGGAGGACGTTGACATCGAGCATACTTATACCTATCAAGAAATAGAGGCTGACTTTTCATGTAGTGTACGGATATCTAATACGCTCGATGTTTAGTGTACCATCCACAGTGGTAGGGAGGTCGACAGTTCCCAGCAGGCTTGAATGCCCTCTCTTTCCGCAGGCAGCCAACAATGTCTTACTGTTCAAAGGCAGGTCCAGGACGAAACTCCTGGTCGAGCTAGTCAACAAGACGTTCGCCAAGCCAAACCCTTTTTTTTTTGTTTCTTTTTTTGTGTGAGGCTTTGCCAATCTGGCGAAGCCTCAACCCTGGGTGTAGGCGCTGTACACTACACATTTTACTGACAGCCGGGGTTTCTAATTCTAGCCCTTGGTACTTTGACCATGCGTCTCGGATCCCGCAACATCGGTAGTTATCCATTCATTCGCAGTAAACCCCAGGGGAATGGACTGGCCAACCCCTATTTTGGTAAAAGTTTGGGGACTAGGCAGATAATGGAAATTTCTGGCTGACGTCGTGGTGGGGACCTGTGTGTGCTGTGGCTGATGTCGCTACCACAGGCAGATATTTAGTAAAGCTACAAAGTCAAGTATTTGCTTTATTTTGTCCACTTACATGGTGAAATAATATGAGGGCAGATCACATCGGGGCGGTTGCTTGGGGCTGGGCAAGACCCGCCCGGCCGGTCGGCTCGCTTCCATGAATGCGATTGGCGGGTAGGAGATCAGGACAAAATCGCCGTGGCTTCAAGGGTCTAGAGTCTAGACTCCCTTCGGTAGTTCTGCCTACGGGGCTTCGGTAGGCAACATTCCTTCGTGGACAGGGGGGTTCGGATTGGGGAACATGTCGTGCTTACAAGGGTATCACAAGCATAATTACAGACCCCCCCCTCTTCCCGAGGCTGCACCGCCCCCTCTGGGCATACATTGTGCGACACAAGATGTTGAAGGGATGTGATAAGGAACCCGACCTACCTTATCCAGCAAATCTTTCTTTCAACATCGCATCCTTCGAAAGGTGAGAGATCATAAAGAGAGAATCGATCCGGAAAAAACAAAAAAAAAGAACAAATTTGGGAAAATAAACAAATAAACAACGCCATCCCTTATAACCCTCAAAATGAACATACTTGCGATTATTTGGGAAATCATTTGCGACATCTATTGGTCGATAATATCCCCTGATGCAAGGATAAACGAGGTTCGTCAACCAACCATGCACAATTTTTTAACAAAATCCCAGATAACATTAGATTCCACCCCATGAGAACGGGGAAGCTGACCATACAATAATACACAACAACAAAAAAAAAAACAGATCAATTCGTTGAGGCAACTCATCGACGTCGAGGAAAGCACCTACGAAAACTACAAGAGCAAATTGATTGACATCGGACTGGACATGACGGAGCGTTTGGAGATCTCTGAAATGCGCCACGTCGCGTCCAACAGATACACAGAGAATCTGCGAAGAAACCCAAGCAGTTTCAGGTTCACCAGGGACGTCCGCCTTCGGTACATTGAGGAACTGAAGGAGCTCAACGAGGACCTGTATCAACGCCTGGACAAGAGGGGCTATTGGGGCAGGGTGAGGGCGGAGCGGCCTGTCGGGTCTGGGTCGGAAGACGACGTCGGTGAGCAGACGGTGCTGCTGACTGGGAAGTAAAAAAAAAAAAAGGAAAAGAGAGAGCGAGAGAGGGGGTCTCTGGGTGGGGGGGTGCAGTGGGCCGTATTTACTATGTATGCCTAAATCGATGCCCCCCCAGAGAAGCTGCGATGGGGGCGGGAATGGGTTTCCAAGATACGGGGGGGAAACAATCAATTTTTTTGCTTTGCGGCGTTTAATACCGAACCCTTTCGCTTCCCTTTACCCTACACCAATTTGCCGCTCGCTGTTATTAATTCTTTTCCCAATCAGGCCCAGATAACTTGTACAAAATTAGAAATTCATGATATTCTAGGTATGCTTTAAATCGCCCCTATTGCAGCATTTATTTACTACAGCATTTTCGCGGAATAATTACCACCAGATAAAATGTTACGCATTCGTGCTTACTGCACATATCTCTGGACAACTAACAGCGCAGGGACGTACACGTGACCTGTACTCTATCTGTACACAAGTTAAAAGGGTTACACTCTATTTTTCTTCTTCCCTCCTCAGCGTTGATAATAACTCCATTTGGGCTGGACACATAACGATCACAAGGCTGTTAGCCTACCCTAAAACAGTAAAATACAAAGTGAGTAGTAGACTAGGTTTTATTATACAGTAAATAAGGTTGTGGGGTAAATAGAGGATATGGCGGAGAAATGCTACAATCGGGGCCAGTAGCTAAAATTAAAGTAATTGTTTTTATTTACTATCTGTAATCTGTATTTTAAACATGAAGATTTTAGTACAAATAGGGAAGAGAATCTTGAATGAAAATGTAACAACAATACCGCATTATGGTGGTAAGCGTAAAAGCCTCCCCTGGCTCTGTCGTCCAGTGGTTTTGGGCCTTGTGGGCATTGTCGACTTTGACAATAATTTGGAAGAAGAAAAAAAAGGTTTAGGTAATTGATTCCTGCCGCAAGCAGTAAAGCTGGCAAATGCCCACGCATACACGTACGGGGGCAGGGGAGGGAACTTTTCGCCAGACCCTCTAGTAAATTCAATGGCCACATAACAGAATTCTGGTCTGTCGGGTCACTGTGGTCTACACAGTTAAATCGGCAAGACCGGGTCGCTTACACCAGGAAGCCTTCATTCGCAGGCTTTTTAATGGGCTGTGAAAGTAAAATATATTGTCCCAACTGATAATCTTGCGGCATGCATAAACAAACCGGGCTTCGGCTCTGTTCGGAGTTGAAGTCCGCTTTGGACCAGATTACTATAACTATTTAAACACAGTAAATAAAATCCACCTTTGTATGGGCAGACAATAGGTCTCCCCGCTCGATCCAAAAAGACAAGATGCAACCTGAACTTATCCCGAGTTTTATTCTCTCGCCTCTAATCCTCCCGACTTGCATGAGCGGGAATTTCACACCAACCGTAACGATCAAGAATGGCACACTATCCGGCGTGTACAACGCAGCTTACCAACAAGACTTCTTTCTCGGGGTTCCCTATGCGGCACCACCGATTGGAGATCGGCGCTTCCGGCGCCCCGAGCCATCTCTCCCCTGGGAGGGGGTCCGTTCGGCGGTCACATACAGCAACTGGTGCATGGGAATCAATATGAACATTGTGGGGTTCAGCCAGGATCCCACAGGGCCCATGAGCGAGGATTGTTTGTACATCAACATAGTCCGCCCCACGAACACACCACCAGAAGCCAAACTACCCGTGATGGCCTGGATTCACGGAGGCGCCTATCTGGAGGGCAGCGCCAACGACCCACGCTACAACGGCTCGTTCCTGGTGCGCAACGCCGAAGAAATGGGAACGCCCATCATATTTGCCAGCCTCAACTACCGCCTGGGAACGTTCGGTATGCTGACGGGCGCCGCGGCCGAGGCCCAAGGGGCCAGCAACTTGTTTCTCCACGACCAGCGGAAGGCGCTCGCCTGGCTGCAGGAGAACGTGGCCGCCTTTGGGGGCGATCCAGCCCGCGTGACCATCTTCGGCGAGTCTGCCGGCGCCATGAGCATCGGCATGCACCTCATCTCCTACGGCGGTCGCAATGATGGCCTTTACAGTGCTGCCATTCTCGAAAGCGGGGGGCCTCTTACCCGGACTATCAAGACGACCGACGCCGACAAGGAGGCCCCTTTCACGCGTGTTTTGGCTGCGACCGGCTGTGACAAGACCTCAGACCCCATGAGTTGCCTCCGGTCGGCGCCGGCATCGACCTTGCTCAGCGTCCAGGCGAATTCCGCAGCCGTCGACAATGACTTGATAACACAGAGCCCCGCTACGGCTCTGGCTCGGGGTGATTTCGTCCGGGTCCCCATCATAGCCGGTACCAACCGCAACGAGGGTACAGCCGTCCTGTCCACGTATGCCAAATCTCCAATCAACTCGTATACCGACTTCGCTCCCTTGATCACGCAACTTCTGCCGGGAACATCCCCGCCAGAAGCGACGCAGCACCGCCTTTGGGAAGCATACCAGCGCTATGCCGCATCGAGCGGCATCGACGGCCCCGGCAGCGTCGTGGCGAACCAAGGGTCCGACGGGCGCGGCACGGCGTACGGTGCAGCGACGCTGTTTATGGGCGACGCCTTCTTCGGATTCGGGCGCCGCGCGACGAATCGAGCTTGGGCGGCGCATGGCGTGCCGTCCTACGCCTATACTTTTGATGCTCAGACGGCCAACCTGGACCCGCGGCTTTACGGTACCGCCCATTTCCAAGAGATCCCCTTCGTTTTCGGCAACGACCGAGGCGTTGGGTTTGAAGTGAACCCTATACCGCCCAGTGACGCCCGATACGCGAGACTGGCCAAGATTATGAGTGAGATGTGGATCAGTTTTGCTGTCACCCACTCGCCTAACAACCATCATCGTATGTTATTTATGACCAAATGAATAATAGTTGATTGTTGTTGTTGTTGTTGTACGCAGCCACTAACTCTTTTCCAGTCCCATATGTTAAACCCAAATGGCCGGTTTATTCCAAAACCGCTCGGACTACTTTGTGGTTTTCCTTGGACGATGTCCAGGAAAGGCCTGACACATCGCGTCAAGAGGCATATGACATTTATTCTGAAAGCTGGGCCGTGCAAAATTGACAAGGCAGCTATATATTTCAGTATTACAAGCAGCTGCTGAAACTTAGGAACGGTACGAATAGTGTTTCAGAAGCAGATGCTATAATTTATGTGCAGGTGTAGCAGCATGAGCTAGCTATTAGACATGTTGAGCAGCTTTATGGCTTGATTTAAATTCAGAAACCCTTCAAAGTTGAGCTCCACTGTCAAATGAGCAGGTTTTGGAATACTTTCAAGCCTAGCTACTCAAGTACCGCATCAATCCATCGTCTGACAGCCTGACCGCTACCATGGGTCTTATAAAGAAAAAAAAAGAAATGAATGTAACCTCGCGTGCTGGTAACTGACGCAGCCCCTTTTCTTTCTCCCCCACCTTGAACGCTGTGGTTTGTAAAAGTCAATGAGAATAATTGAGGCTCCGACAAACCTCACAGGTTCCCCGGACCTTCCTAGACAGCCTAATCCTAATTTTGGAGTCTTTGTAGAGGTTACACTTGCGAAACAGGTGGGGGAAATATAAACGGGAGCATTGTGTCTTGCAGTGGGAAAGAACATGGTCTAAGAGGTGTTTTTACCCCTTATCATGTTTTTTTAATTATCCTCTTGACTAGTTTTGTTCTCATGTAAATAGGCATACTGTAGGTTATACTTACTGAACAAGCCCCCTCCAGAAATTTCAGGTTCGGTTTCCGAGTAAATGACTCCCTGCTCTACAGAATAAAAAGTGAATTAAGCTATGCACGGCACCCTCAACCAGGGTGTATACATTCGCAATAGCGAGATAGTCCATCAAATCATCAAATCAACTTGTTATTAGTTACATGCTCTCTCCATTTCTCCAGTATCAATTATCTTGGGCGATTATAGCAAACGACCGGAAGATGAGACGAGCATCAAGATATCCAAGGGCTTTTGTTGATGTCCTCGAGCAGATTGAGAGTCACGGGGTGGAGGTCTATACGGCACAGTTTTGCTTTGAATCCTTCCGTGATACGTAAAGGGATACACCCCATATTTCCCAAATAAGATAATAAATTCAAGGGTGTCAGGAAACTTGTAGCATCTTGCTGCTTCGTTTCTGATTTTGTGTGAAATAGGATTCAGAACAAGCCATTTCTCGAATTAACAATCCGATGGGCAGCCCTTGGCTTTTTTGTCAGTGTCTTCGTTGCTGTGCACACATTCCGGGACAGGGGCTAGCGAGACAGGCATTAGGGCATTTGACGATCATTGTGATTAGGTTTGTAATCTAGGATAGGCTATCGACGTATTGGCTGATGCTGACAGCCAACATGGTTGGCTTATAAGCTTTGCAAGTTAGCTATTCCTTGCGAAGACTATAATCAAATTACAAGCCAAACGTGTTACAATTGGGTAAAGTCAAACAACGGCCAACAGGCTATTAAGTGGTCCTGAGGCAGTTACTTTGAAAACTGACAAAGACAAAAGGACTAACTATTTGAGGGCTGAGCTCTGGATCACGATCACCACTAAAATTTGAATCACTTACATAAGTAGAGATTTATGAGCGGAAGAGGACATATTATACATTTGCATTTATTTATATATCTTAGAGGTCAAAACAACTGAGATGCAGCGGAAAATAGGTACGTAACCTGTGAACTATGTGACAATTACCAGGCCGTTGTCGCACCCTATAACAGTGGCTTTGATTACTATTGAAGCAATTTACATATATTTGCTGTCCAGTCTCTAAGTAGTATAGGATCAAATGGTTCAAATTCTAGGGACTCACTGTCCAAGAAGGGGGCCACCGAGCATTGTCCCTAGATACTATGGCGTTAAATACTCCTCGTACTAGTTCTACCCTTATAGGTTTGGCTAGAGGAGTGCGGGCGGAATCTCGTATGCTCCAGTGGATATTTTTCTATGTGCCTGTAGAGTGACCTTTTAAAGATTTTGAATGAAAGGTTTTCTAACAATCTGACTTTCATTTTACTTTGGCCCTCTGTGAGTTTTATAGCCTCCTTTCAACTAATCAGATATTGGATGAAGCAGTTATCTGTAAGCTTTATGAATTCATTAGAACCATTGGGTGAGAAGAAGCGTATATAAAGTTTCCAAAAAAATTGGCTTGTCTTACTTCAATCTATTTTGACCTCGATCGTCCTTTTAAATAAGAGGAGTCGACGAGAACGGCTCTTAGAATTGGATTTGAGCATATCAGCTTTTTGTTCATATTGTTACGCATTTGGAGATCACTGGCTTTGATATCAAACAGGCCTTATATAAGATTTCATACATTGATTATTAGCCCTGGATGAATCAAGTTGATCTGGCTTTTGTCATGAGAAAGAGTAACTATCAAGGTTGCTAACTAAAAGAGTGGCAAGAATCAGACAGCCCACCTTCTCCCTGCCGTCATCCCTTCTTTATTCCTCATCGAAACATGTCCCTCAAATACAGCGTTTCCAACCCTCAAGAGACAATGGCAGGCATCACCCACGGTACCTTCCGGTCTCCATTTCCAATCGTTGTGCATGTAGAGCAGGCCCATCTCGCATCCAATATTAACCGATCAGACATCCTTGAGGGCGTGGCACTGGTGCGTTCTAAAAGCTGTGATGGAGCCATCTCTGCAGTCGCCGTCCCTGTATCCTCGCACTATGTCGAGAAAAAAAAGAAGTAGACGTTTATGTCAGCAAGTCTTACCCCGGCCATTGAGAAATAGAAAGAAAAGAAATGTGGGAAGGGCGGAAGTGGCTGAAGAGCAAGAAGTACATACCCTTTACAGCTCTCAACATGATCAAGAACCAACACATCAAGCCTGCGTCGAGATCAACGCGATTTCAGTTGCCGCGGTTGTAGCCGCGCACCGGGGGCCGTGCTTTAAAGCCGCAGCCGTTGGAACAGCTCCACCGGACCTTGAAGTTGTCGGGCCATGACGGATATCTCGCCCGCGTTGACGCTGGACCCGGCCTGCCTCGAAAGAATTGTCGTAGTCTATGAGGATCGTGATGGCTACGCAGGCCGCGGTGAGGGCGAAGAGGGATCCTGGGCAAGAGCATCTTTATCTGTCGGTTGCCTGCGGACCAGTGACGGGTTCTGACAGAATTGTTGTGAGAGTGAAGCTGAAGCTGTGAAGATTTTTGGGTCAAGGCTCTTGTGCTGGTTGCTCATATGCTTGGGAGAAAAAGGGGAAACATCGAGGGAGACAATGGTCCCCCGTATATAGCCGGTCAGCAACATCCCCAAAGCCCGTTGCCGTCGATAAGCACGGTGATCTTCACGATGCCCTCACCTATACACAGACGCCGACAACCCTCCTGAGGCTAGGTTCTCAGCTATAGTGACGACTCAAGTAAGAGTCTAATCGCTCTGGTCCCCGGTGTACTGCAACCCCCTGAGCTTCTAGTCCGCCGTGCCACTGAGATGTTTCGACTCCAGAGACAAGCTGAGACTATTCAAGTACATTTTAAATCTTCAATTTTAATGTTTCTTTGAGGTTGCGGTCTTGTCTTTTACGATCACTTCAACTGCTTCCCTTATCGGTTTATACTTGGCTTGCAGCTCCTTTGTTGCCGCCTACTTATAAAAACGACAGTGAATGGCGTACGCCTTCTCCTGGATTTATCGTCGATTACTGGCTTGATCTGAATGCAGGGTTCCCTTTTGTTGATTCATTGGGCTTGGCTGCTGCTCTAAATTGGCAATGGAATCACAAGGACCCCCGAACAACAGATTACATTATGTACTTGACTAAATACCCGTGGTGGAATGGGGTGTAACGTAAGGTAGTAGATGGACAATGCTCTATCCTCCCACCCTTGATCCGCTGCGTCGTTCAGCGAAAGTTGTCTAGACCACCTCAGATTGATGGACGATCTTTACTACTAGCAAAAAAAAACCAATAGGACTCGGGTCGCAATACACACCCACTGCTTCTCTTAAGAAGAGGGCTATGCAAGACGGGATGTCAGACCACCCTCTGAGACTCTCTTTCTCTCCACCAACACTAAAGAGCTTCTCTAAGGGAAACAAAAGAAAACGCTCGGATGATTGGTCTGCGATCCCTCCCACCGCAAGATCTCCTTCTCCGCGGTCTGAGGGCGGCACAATCCCACCTGCTGTTGTGAGACGTCTTGGCCCTCTTCTCCTCCTCCTTCTCCTCCCTCCTCCCCCTGCTAGCTCACCTAGGTACAGTACCAAGAAATGCCGATCCTCTACGCGCAGTCAAGGATGAGCTTATTTCAAGAGTCTGGACCCTATGAGTTTTCTCTCCTCATTATTCTCCCTTATTCCGCTCCCAATCCCCCACGGGATTCTCCCAAGCTCTAATGAATTCCCCCGTAAACATCTAGCATGTCAGCATGTAGACCGAGACTTTAACAGCTGCATCGCACCGAAACCCCCGCATCTTGTCTATCATCATCCAAAGGAAATCTCAAGGTGTCATCTCAAGGCGCACAAAATACCACCAGGAGCTCTCCCTCCGGATCAACTTGCTTCCCCCGACACAAATGACACAAAAATGACAACGAAGCCAGGAGTACTGAGTCGGGCTGGACGACGTCGTTTCCTTGCTCGAATAGACAGCTCGTGAGTTGCGGTTTTATTTTCGATGCAACACTGGACAGGGTAAGACTAAACTAACGTGGTTCCTGCCTCATATCATCCCGCCAGGAAGAGGTTGAGAGATTCACTTGGTAGGATGAGGAAGGGAGGGGGCCGTTATCAAACATGCGCTCCTAGTTGGTGAAGACCACGGTGAATCCTCACCGGGTTTTCATGATCACAATTGAGGGGTTCAAGACATGGCACAACCAGATCTGAATGTTGCAACCACAATTGTTCGGGGAAAAGTCATCATCATTGAGTTTGACCGAACTGTTCGACACAACTCGTTTCCCCGAAATTTGGGATATCCAGGATTTATCCTAACTGGACTGGGAACCTTCTTCCTCTTTCCAACATAAAAACCTGCAAATTGCGGCTATGCTTTCGATTCAATCAAGATACAATGCCACGTTTCGTTGTGGAGCAATGCTGGCTAAAACGACATCAAACTCAGTCTCCCCAGTGTTGGTAGCAGATGCTGGCCGTCATCCTCCGATATTAGCAATTAGCCTCCCAGCTGCGAAACGGATCATCGTTAAGCGCAGTTACGCATATACTTGGCTTCGTGCCTGGCCAGTATATATATTCATATGGCCTTAAACATGTCTAGTTGAGAATATCTTCCTCTCATCCCCTCATGCCGACAGCGCAAGGCACGCGTCAACAGCCAATCCAACCCTGTCAGCAATAACCGTGTCAGTATATGTCTCACTTTATCAAGAGGAAGAGGATGTTCATGGGAAGAAAGGCTCACCTTCCCTCCTTCTGATACACGACATCGCTGATGATGTCACGATCCAGGTCTGGAAACATGCCCGCCAATGTTTCGACAATGTTGGCATGCTCAGCACGGTGAAGCCTCTGTGCCTCTGCCGCCTCTGCGCTTGCCTGCCTTGCCGCCGCTTCTTCTGCTGACAAGTGCTGTCGAATCTTTTGCTGCTGCTGCCCTGGTGCCTCCTCGGATCGCCGCGGCTGTGGGGTGTGTACGGGGCTACCTCGGCTCGGACCTGAAACAGGAGACGGTTCGTCGGTAAACATGCGTCCAATATGGCTGAGCGGCCGCTGAATAGATCGCAGCAAGCCCGAAATGGGGGCCTCCTTGTCCACATCTGACGACTCGCCGCCGTCCGTCGAGCGCCGAGGCGTGCCAGGTCTGACGCCGTCGGATATGATGTCCAGAGATGGTCTAGCTGAGGTTGACGATGATTCACCAGCGTTGTAGTGGTTGTTATGGTGAGAATTGTAGTGTGGCTTTTCTGACTGTGAAGGTGGGAGGGGTGGTGACTGCGGCGGGTGCTTCTCTGCGATTTCCATTACTGCCCTTTCAACATTTTGCTCAAACTCGTTGTCAGTGATGGTTAGGGTTGTCCGGTCCATGTTTTCCACGAACTGCACCGCACCCATCTATATGTTTTAGGAATCCGGTCAGTTTTTTTTCTGTACACTGTCGAAATTATAGCGGGCAGTTCACGGGACGTACTAGGGATGAGAGATAATATCCGGCCTCGCCACCCAGTTTCTCTTGGTTCCTGAATCGTAATATGTACTGCACATTGGATACCAGATGATCAGGGTTGGCTTGGAGGACGACGTAGATGAGTAACGGCATGAAGGAGTCGGCGGAGGAGTCCGACTTGGAGTGTTTGAGTAGTCCTGTAGGAAGGGTTAGGAAGATATCCGACTATCCGACTCCATCATATCAAGGGTCAAAATACGTACCGAATATAACCTTGCAGCAGTTCAAAACGCATATTATCTTGTCACGTGGTGCTCGATATGTTGATATCTTGAGTAGCTCCTGCTGCGCAAGCTTCAAGAACCTTCGTCCACTCTCCGCGATCGGGGGTATGTCCAAATGTTCTTCCCTCACCCAACCATAGATCTTGATCTTTTGTGCCAGGATCTCGTCTCTTTCAACATCCTCCTGATGCTGACCTCTCCTTCCGGGCCCCATCGGCCGCTCGCCGCCTCGCTTCCTGTTTGGCTTAGACCCTGGTATGGGTTGTGGTGGAGGTATGGCAGGCGAGAAGGTCTGAGTGTAGAGGCGGTTCATGACGAGCTTTTCCATGCCTTCACGTGCATTGTCAAACTCCGCGTCCGAAACCTCACGCCATACGTCACACTGTGCCATCTTGTTGGCAATGAAAGCAAGGAAGTCGCCAATAATCTTGACTTGCTCATGAACCATCCACTGCCGCTTTCCAAATTCGGAAAGAAATGACTTCAGGTACCGGGCTACAGGATCGGCCTTCTTATTCCGCAACTGTTCGAGGAAGCGGTGGAAGTCAAACGGAAGGGCTGGCTCTTCGTCAGGCTCGGGCGGTGGCGGCCGGTGCATCGATACAGTTGGCGAGAGCACTTGCTCGGCCAGGCTGTCTTGCGACGTCGCGGGGTCGGGAACAGTGATGTCCTTAGGCGGCACTGGTGGTCCCGCCTCGTCCTCCACTGCCACCTCCTTGGCCTTCCCTGCAGATGGTGGAGAGGCGGACACATTTAGATCCTGAAAATGCGATGCGATACTCGGCGCTAGCGGCTCGAGACTCGACTTTCTAGGCGGGTGCTGCTGCGGCGTTCCCAGCATGGGTCCAGCAATCTCAAGTCGCGGCGACATGACCTCATCGGCACCTGGGCCGCCACCGTCGCCAGTGAACTGCTCCATGATGCTCTGAATCTCAGACCGGCTGCTGCTCCCACCATGTTCCTGTTCATCTTCGCTGACATATCGCTTGTCAAAGTCGTATGCACCGTCAGAGGCGGCTGGTGAGGTTGCATTTGAGGAGCGACGGGCGTTGGAGGGCGTTCGGGATGGGGGTTGTGATCCGTCTGGAGTTGGTGGGGTCGGGTCGATGTAGGTGCTGGCCTCGATGGTCAGGTATTGTGTTGCAACGGTTGTTGATGGTGGACTGGTAGGCTTGAGGGTTGCTATCGACGATTCCATAGTTTCGGGATGTTCCTGTGCTAGTGGCTCCGTTGTTGGCCTTTGTTCCGTGCCAGTTACCGTCTTATCCTTGACAACCTCTGTACTTGAGAGTGACGGTGCCTCGTTGAGGTCTATCAGGTCCTCGACCTGACCGTTGAGCTGGTTCTCATCTCGTGGAGCCATCTTGAAAGCCGTGGTGGTCGACGGGTTCTTCAGGTCTTCTTCAAAGGATTCGACAGGCAGAGACGAATTCAACTCTGCGGCCGTGGTGACCTGGGGAGCATGTTCCGAGACGGAGCTCGTGAGCTTGGACTCCTGGCCCGTTCGGTCGGAAGATGACATGCAACGGAGCTCAACCGGTGGGGCTCCGTGCCCGATGTTTGAGGTCGTGTTTGCAAAGGTCGGATATCCAGGATGCGTGGTTAGATCGGAAAACAATTGAGTTTGGATCTACGACGAAGCGCAGCTAGGTCCCTCAGTCTAGGCTGAGTGGCAATACGGTTTCGGTCTGGATAGTTTAGGCCCGGATCTGGGATTTCTCGTGACCGAATGCGAGGCGGGCCGGCTGTGATAGGTTCGAAATGAGTGAATGATCCTTCTTCTAGGGGCGACGGTTGTCCGACCTTTGCTCAGTAGCTCTTCAAGCAAAGGCATGTATAGTGTCACTAGGATCGGAGCGTTTCTGGATGGCGGGGCATCGGTCACTTGCACACAGGCAACGTCACGGGCCGGGGCATGACCGCCACTGCTTTGTATTGGACCCTTGCAACGTCAAATGCAGGTGGCAGGCCTTTCCCAGCATGTCCAGGCAGCAACAGCGACCTCGAATTGCGGTCTGGGTTAGGGTCGGATGATGTGGAGTTCTGCCGCAAGCCCCACTTGTCGCAACATGGAATCCAATCTCACGCGCCGGAAGGCGCCGGCGACTTTTGAAGTAGCTGTTCAACGACGCGTGAAGGAAGGGCATTAAGTCCATCGATTCAAAGCAGCACCACCGCCCCCGCCACCAATTGAGCGATAATTGCATCATCATCACTCTAACTCCTTTGAGCGCATTTTTATATCCTGAAACACATACATCGTAGTTTGGCGAAATCAAACCCTTGTGGTACCGATTTCAAAATGGGACGCCGGTCCGGCCGCGCGGCCGCGCGACGGGCAGCAGCAGCCCTAGGTAGGTCCCACTACTCCTGCCATGCGTCATATCATGATATATCACCATCGGCGATGTTTTGCGATGATTTGCATTGCTGGGAAAACGACGCCTCTTTCTGATTGCATTCTTTATTAATGCGCAAAACACCCAACATAGAAAGCACGCCGAAACACTACCAAACGATGGACGAAGATGAGCCCATGGCCGACGCCGCACCAGAAGCTGAACCTACTAAGGATAACGACAACGAGGATGAGGAAGAGGACCCCGCACATGAACCCGAGGCTGAGGACGACGACGACGAAAACAAGTCAGGCGGGGATGAGGAGGAGGAGGACGACGAGCAGCCCGCCGAAGACGCAGAGGACGAGGAGGAAGAGACTGCAAAGTCACCATCCCCAGCCCCAGTTCAGACTGTCCGGCGCAAGCGACTTGGACGGCCGCCCAAGAATCGCCCGCCGGACTGGGACAACATGATTGAGGTGCCTGTGCGCGAGGGCGAACTCAACACTCCTCGCCGACGTGGTCGGGGAGGCTGGCGGGGCCGTGGCGGCCGTAAGGGCGCAAGTCTTGCACCTACACAGCAGGCCATCGACAAGGAGGGCACCATGATGGATATTATCAACGATGAGGTTGCGCTTCCGGAGGATCCCGAAGGAGAGACCAAGGTCGACAAGAACGGCAACCTGCAAGGAGGACGCGAATACAGATGTCGAACATTCACTGTCGCTGGACGTGGTGACAGGCTCTACATGTTGTCGACGGAGCCTGCGCGTTGCGTGGGATTCAGGGACTCTTACCTCTTCTTTACCAAACACCTGCGGTTGACCAAGGTCATAGTAGACGACGAGGAGAAGCGGGACATGATCGAACGTGAGATCATCCCACACAGCTACAAAGGTCGGTCAATAGGTATTGTCACGGCACGATCTGTATTCAGGGAGTTTGGTGCTCTCATCATTGTCGGTGGTCGCCGCATCATAGACGATTATGAGGTGGCCAAGGCGAGGATGGAGGGTATTGTTGAGGGCGAGCTGGCCGATCCAAACGACCATTTTGTCGTCGGTGAGCCCTACAACAAGAACCAATATGTGGCATGGCACGGTGCTTCTAGCGTCTATCACTCTGCGGCGCCTGTGGTTCCGCAGCAGACTGGTGTGTTTGTGGCACCCAAAAAGCGGCGTGTTGCTGTCAATGACACCAATTGGATGTATGAACATGCAAAGGAGGCCAGGTAAGTTCCCAATTCAACAGGTCCAGATGGAACGACTAGTATATGCTAACAATGTCATCTCACAGCAACTTCAACTCTATCTTGACCGGTATGCGCCAGGCCAACCTGCATGGAGTCTACGACATGCACACAAATATGATGCACTACCCGGCCACGATGCAGCCTACTCATGCTCGAATTGAAGCAGTTCCGCTCGAACCGCAGCAGTCTGAGCAATCAAAAGCACAAGAAAATGACGGCACGTCAAGCTCCACCATCTTTAAGCCTCTCCCGCCAACCGTGCCCCGCAACTTCCGCGTGGTCGATACTGTCCTCGAAACGCCGCCTTCAGGCATCGCGCCAGCCTCGTATGACCGGCGCTTCTTCCTAGACGGCGATAGGGCGGGTGGTAAGAGTAGCAGCACTGACTTCCTCGCGCCGTTCCGCGGCCTCTCGGCTGTCCCGGATGAAATCAGGGACCTGCTGCCGACCGAGTGCCGGGCTGCATTTGATCAGGCGCAGCAGCGGGAGCGTGAGTGGCACTCCAAGTGGGGACCGGAGAAGGAGGCCGCATGTAGAAGGGATCCGGTCATTGACAAGGCGATAGTCCCAATGGTGAAGATGGTGTGAAGACTTACGAGAGAGGTTCTGGAGTGTTGGTACAGGTAATCGTGCATATGTGCGAGTAATCATGAGGAAGTTTGGGTAGTGAGGCATGTGTTCACGGGGTAAACATACACCAACCTCACACGACTGGCTTCTTTCATTCTACTGTCCGAGCCGCGTAATCTCGCACCATATGCCTTTGTATGATAGGTATTTTTCTGCCCTCTAGGCGTTACAAAAGGAGTTCTGGGGCCAGCTTTGTTGGTGTTTAAGAGACGATACAATGTTTTATTCACGTATAGTAATTTCAAGACCATCTGGAACACGAAACCTAAGCCGACTACGTGTCAATCTAAACCCAACCTCCCCTCCCTTGGCCTTTCCCTCCCAATGTGAACGAGTCCTTCGAGTCCAGTCGTGGTCACTTCCATGGTCTAGTCATCACGGGGAATAGTCAAGAGGGTTTAAAATCAGGGTCCTATGTCTCTCTCGGTTGTGTGATGCCACGCAAGACATCTCGTTACGGTGTGTGTGTCAAGGTGTCTTCCTCAAGCCCGCTGGTTCTTTCTCCGTTGGTTTCTGACTAAAGAAGAAAAAAAAGCTTTTTTTTTTCTTGGTTGTTTACGCGGCTACCAACGGCTAAGCGCCAACGGAACTTGTCTTCCGGGAAGGAAACTACGAAATAGATGGTGTCTTCTAGCAGGTTTTGGAACCACCCTCGTGATTCCCAGTCCAAGGCGTCCTTGTGCGAGTGGCGACGCTAGCCTGGAGGGAGTAAAGTAGCCCGCGGAGGACGTGGCGCTTGGTTATAGTCAAAGTGAGTAAAAGCACGGTCTGGACCCTGAAAAAAAAAAAGAAGGAAAAAAAAAAGGTGTGATGATATTGATGGTGTGTTTGTTGGTGAGTGTTACTCGGGTACCTGACTCTACCACCAATTTCAACAACTCGGTGTTGTTAGTTAATCCGCATAAGCTCGTTCCTTTTTTCCTAACACATATAGACTTCTCGGATTCCGATAGTCCTGACTCTCCACCACAAAAGACTTAGAACTAGAACCAGCACTAGGAATAGAACTGAAACTAGAAACTAGACCATAACCTACTATGTCAGTTTAATCGCTGATTATGGATAAAACCTTCCCATTATTCGGTGAAGAGATCGATACTCAGGACCCTGAGCAAATTTACTCGGGATCGCACATCGTCATCAATTTCTCGGCATAGGGTCCAAAGCCGAGCTTCGTGACTGAGGGTAGGAGGAGGGGTGATTCTGGGGCCCGATGACGCCCGACAACAACTGAGGGGTTCTATTTTTTCTATCATGTGCAAGTGTGTGAAAGCCTGGTGCATTATCACAAAGTGGTCCCTTGAATCTGGCCGCGGGCCCCGACGGGGGCTTTTCCCCAGCGTCTAGAAATCAAATTAGAAAACGCCTAGACGCATATTACTTTGTCTCGCCCTTCTGGGCAGGTGGAGTTGTTTCTGTACGAGATTTGAGTTGTCTCGTGCATGGGGTGGCTTGGGTGGGTATTAACAAATTTACGACGACACAGAGCTTCCGGATTTCAAAAATGCTACGGATATTCTTGATTTCAGGCCTGGTTTCGAAAGGCAAGGAATGTTCCGCAGGGGATCTTGTGAGAGAGGCGAACTACGAATGGAGACTTCTCTCATAGTTCTAATAAAACTGTACCCTGTAAAGTACATGTCGACATATTAATATATCAGTTTTTGGAAGTATTTTGACCGATAAATCACCAAAACCACGGACGGATAAACAAGAGAGTTGTAACAACCTGGAAAGCCCCGGCTATACCCGGAACCGAATCCACTCGCCGTCAATGATATCAACTCCCACTCACTTCGCCGCTATTCCCTGTGATTCGAGAGGCTGGGCGGTCGTGGCGAAATGCGGTTCATTAACCGTTTGATGAGCGAAACAATGCCTATTCGTGCGATCATCTGTCTTGGCCGACCCGAACAAGGAAAGCTTGGGAAATAGAGAATGGTGTCACCAGAGTCAACCAATTTTTTCCGAGCAATTTTTTCATCTTTTTAATATTATCCAATTATATTACTGCACACTTTTTTTCCTAGGCGAGTTTGCATTCCCGCAACAGCATCAAAAGATCGAGGAACAGGGGCACACATCAGCATTTGTTGCTGCCACCGCCAGATGCGCATGCTTGCAGAATGCGGAACGGACTCCGAGCTAAATACCCCTCCCCCTCTCCTTGCGTGGTCGGAAAACTGACTGGGGGCGGCTACTTCTGGTGTGTGTGTGTGTGTGTGCGTGCGCACGCGGGGCTGTACATACTATTGAGTGAGTGAACGATGCACGAGGTCATAAGCTGCAAGGCTGTTTTCCAGGAAAAGAAAAATCATACAGTATTCCGTAAAATACCGCTAAATAAAAATGGTTTATTTCTAGACATCCCATTGGAGTTTTTATTTTAGAATACGTACGAAGGCACATTTTGTTTTCTGTAAAGACGATACCCTAAGTGGAATAGGGCTGTCCTCACATCAGATGAAGCTGAAGATCTCACTGGTCCGATAGATGCCGCATGTACTTCGGTACTTTGAAGTCAAGCAGCCCAGGCCAATGGTTGCGGGAGACGGCGCAGGTGTCCGCCTCCGCCACCCGCAGGTTTGTAGTCTTTGATTAATTTCTGTACGGGTACAATAGACACGTTTTCGGTTCCTTTTTTTTTTTGTTCAGTACGGAATAAGGTCAGGCCTTGGCTTGCCAGGGCCCAGATCGCTCGGGTGCGGATACTACAGTATTAAAACTACTTCGTAAACACCAGGCATCGAAAGGTTTAAGGTGCGCGAGGGCTGTGCCGAACATGACAGGTGACGTCTGTCCTGCATACACTACCAGTTTCTTCTTCTTCCCCGATCTGAGCCACGAATCCCCTAGACAAAAAAATCACCCGTCAACCTACGGTACTCCATTTGCAAAGCCTTCGAATCTCCCGGTCTTGCTATCCGTAACTCGTTGGCAAAAAAAAAGAGTCATCCGTTCGATCCTTTTTACACCCCCCGGCCTGTTGCCCTTCCGAGTACGTACGATAGACTAATATTTGAAGCGGCTTGCCAAGAATGACTGCCTGCCTGTCTGCCTGCCTGCCGGGTAGTTATGGATGAATCAAGGTCTTTCGATAATACAGGGCGTGACTGCTCGCATTTGTCAGTAACATACGCGTCGCGGGAGGTGAGCGAGGGAGGGTGGCTTGGATTGGTTACGTTGTAATTATGCAGGCAAGCCCACTCAGTCACTCCCCCATCTCGAAAGGGGGTAAAATTTACTCGAGGTGATTTTATTTTTTCTTCTCTTCTCTCTGGTTGGTTCAACACAACACGCGCCTTGTTGTTTGTTCATTCAAAATCTCCCTCCCCCAGTCTTTTTTTTTTTTTTTAGTCTGATGTGTTCTCTCCCAATTGTGATGCATTCTCTCCCAATTTGGTGACCCGCACCGATACTTCCGCCCACGGCACCCTACTCCGATCCGGACGTACGTGCCTACGGATATTGATGCAAATTATGCGTGTCATTTGTCTATAGTATGACTACCCCACGTGGGGTTTTGCCATGCCCACGGAGTACCTTGAATAAGTCCCGTAGGTGCGCTTCAGTAACGTCCAAGTTTTGCCATCAAAGTCCACCCGGAAAATTTAACCCGTTAGATGAGTGGTGTGCCGATACTGTAAATATTGTTGAGACTCAAACATCTTGGTTACCTTGTCAGATGGAATGACCGTTATAGTGCCGCTACAAGTTACTCGTGCAACTGTAATGTGATCTAAGGGTCCGGGCCGACATCGCTTTCCAGGTGGGTGGCTGAGAACATGCCCTTCCAACTTTTCCTATCGGAATTAGATCATCATCTGTACTCAACGGGATTTGGAGAAACACATTCTGTGATACAATGTGGCGGACTCTGTTACTTGGCATCAGCCGGGCCTAGCTTTTTAGTTCTTGCGGCAGTGCTCAGTTGACAAATGGATGCACAGGCACTCAGACAGTAAGTCTGCATTTTGCTTTCTGTCTCTGGGGTTTAAGCAGAAGCATCAAGTTGGAGACATCACAAAAAAGAAAAAAAGCACTGCAGCGTGGGACCGTGCAGATTTCTCCAAGTAACCCAACCGCCATGCTGCTGGTTGAATATTGGGGGTCAGGTCCCGCGCGATCCTCCTCTAACGTATCCCGTCACTGACTTACCCCGTCGCTGTCACTCAGAACTGGATACCACCTGGACCTCCTCGCAGCCTCACCTGCCTGAGTGGTCAAACCGGGTCATCCACGGTGAGCAACAAGCGCCCTAACCCCTAGCTCTGCAGGTTGGTTTGTTCCATTGGGCGATGCGCGGGGGAGAACCTTGAACTGAACCACTGTTGGAGGGGGGGTCTCAGATCGTTGCTTGCGGTGTAATTGGCCTGCGACATGATTTTGACCGCCCCAATTCAGCGGTGAAGAAAAATAAGACCCCAAAAAGAGAGGGCGAGACCCGGGGCGATTGCTACTAGAGTTTTTACTGCGTCAATGAGAACAGAAAGAAAAAAAAAAGATGGGGAGCAACCAAATCAACCATGTCCCAAAACTGCAGAGCTTAGCTTTTTGCGACCTGTAGCATGCATCACCCATGGAAAACGGGGAAAAAGAGCGACCGGCCAGGTGGTGCTGCTGAATTCACGCATCCCATGCTACTGATGCCAGTCTGTACCGTTGGTCGTGGCTGGGTATAGTAAATTACGGGTAGTGCGTGATTGACCGTGGATGCTTGGATGGGGTCGGGGTCATCATTTAGGACTGATCCATATTTTTATGTCTGGATATGATCTCCTCTTATTGTGTGGGTGTGTGTTACCTATGTCAAGTGTGTGTGGTGTAGGGATGGATGTGAACTTGTGAAGCAACAAATGTGTAATAGGCCATCCAGGCTTGCCAGGCAAGCTGAACAGCCGCCGCTCCTCTCGTTTGCAATTGCTTATGCTAGCCACAGAACCGCGTTTCACGCGGAGCAGCGCCGCCTTTGGGTCACATTGCTTATTTCTTTCTGCTCAAGGGCCCTATGAGGGTTTGTGCCTGACTTGATCGTCACAACCAGTCACGGTCGAAAAAAAAAGTACGTATGTATCCATAGGAGCAGCTGCAGCAAGCGACAACCAAATCCCGCCACCATTACGCAGTTTTGTTTTATGGGATGGTTGGGAGCTTGTTTGCAGGCAAGGCGGGTTATGCGGCTTTTCATTCTGTAATTTTTTCTTTCTGTTACCTTGAGAGGGTAGGTGACATTGGAGCTGGATCTTCCTGATCCAGTGATCATCCAACGGGGAGGCGGAGCCTGTCGTCACCGCCAACACACGTCGGAACCGTAGCCAGGGAATCCTCTTCCATCCAAAATCACAAAGTCGCGTTGTGTGGCAATTTCCGCGTCAGTTTGTTTCTACCCTGTTATTGGATCACGAAGGCAGGCAAAGCCAGGCAAACGTTTTTTTTTTTTCCTTTGATCATGACACAAAAAGTGCCACAAATGTGCCACCTAGCAAAGCGGCAATATGGAGTCCGATGTTCGAAGCGGATCAAAGAAAGTGTTCCTTCTTCCGTCAACCCAAAATCGCTTGGGGGGTACGAGCACACTGTGTCGTGGGTTTCACTCTATAAATTCCCTTGGATCCGATAGGTCGACTTGCTTTTTTGGTGCGGATTGAACAAAAGCTGATTCTGATTCTTCTCCACGTGACTTGGTGCAGAATGGTGTGTCGGAGAAAATCAAAGCTACTGGTTTAGCAAGTTAGCTCTCACACCCAGTATTAAGCACAGTGATTACGGTGGGATTTTATTTGGCGAGCGTGAAATCTTTGGGATTCTTTTGAGGTCTAGCTAGGTAGGGTGAACGTCAACGCCGACCTGACAATTCCCCATCATGACCTGCACAGCCCGCCGAAAAACCAATTCAAGGCAAATACGAGAGAGGTCTGCGCGTTTCGAGGCGTTTACAGCCCACAAGGTGAAAACAAAAAATTTCCCACAAGTGCGCCTTGGCTTAACAGCCGGGTTAAATGTGTGTCTTGTTTTGTATGAAAAGTGAACAGTCACTTCCCAAATGGGCCCAATTGGGTCGGCATCGTCTGGTATCAGGCATTATTTTATGATTATTTGGTGTGCGTTATTAAGCTGCACAAGTTTCTCACATGACCCGACCCAGCCATTCTGGGTCTCTGGTTGTACAGGTATGTGCGGCAAATCTTGGAAGAATAACGGGGAGCAGAGTAATAAGCATCGAAAGCACCGAGACCGAATCTGTTGTCCCGGCGCCCGTTTATTGGATATTTGGCCCATCAAGGATTCAAGGAGACCCCCAGGACCCCGAAGGGTGTTGGACAAGATTAATTCGATTTGTGTTATTGTTTATTATCACGATCACTGAGTAATACCGGCAAGTAATTTCTAGTCCGATTGACAGGACATGGTCAAGTCGCTATTGGACCCTGACATTTTCATGTGCCAGTAAAGAAGCTAGGCAGTCCCAAAATTGGAACGGAAATCCATGTCTAGGCGCAGTCGCTAGTACACATACTCCGTATGTTGAGATTGTTTGTTTTTATTTTTTAATATGAAATCATTTTTCATTTCTTCTTTCTCTTGACACAGACAGTTGAACTTGAATAGGAAAAATAGTCTGTGCGCACACCGACTCATTGGCTGTTTGCAAAGTTTTGCATGCAGGTATTCACTTCATCCTGCCTTGACAACAGAAAAAACCCAGATAATGCCTTTGTTATCAGTCCCTTCAATGTTTTTTCCCCCTCATGTTGAGTTAATGCATGAGACGGGGACTGTGGCAGTCAAAGTGACAGTGCACCCAAGTCCAGACGCGGGTATCCCTGAGCCCGACGGCAAAACAAAGAATAGAAACCATTTCAGATGTTAAGGTCATCAAAGAAAACTAAAGTAAACAAAAAAAAAAAAAAAAAAAAACCAAGCCAGAATAAAAAGTGTCCACTGCTGTTGCATGTCGCATCGCCTCCACCCCCTTTTGTTTTTTGTTTTTTTTTCTTCCTCGTGTTTTATTCCGGTTTATTTGACAGGCGAGCAGGCATCAAAGAGAACCCAGGGCAGAAAGGGGATTTTGACAGGTGGCCCGTAGTATTCCATAGGCCTTGCTTGCCTTTGTGATATTGAGCAGACCATTCCAACTCTAATTTCAGTAAACAAATGAATACCATTGCTGCCTGAAAAAACGAGAGAAAAGCTCGTCGCCCGGCGATTGTTTACGCACTTTACAATCAAAGTAGTCAAAAGTTAGCAAATGACGGCGACAAGTTTAAGACTGATCGATACTTTTGTTAGGTCCTGAATTAGCACCTTAGGTAATCCATTTCGTGCGTGAAGGACGGGCACGGAGCTGTTTGGACAGGGATGAGTTCTGTCGCGAGTTGGGGTGAGACGGACTGGAACCAAATGCTTCTAAACACACACCTCCTTTTTGAAGGGATGGGCCTATCCAACAGGAAGACGAAAAAAAGGCATTGGAATTATGGGAGTCATCAGTGGTTGGATACCTACGGTAAACTGCCTAGAATAGAACACAGGGTACCTGTGGAAAATGCATAAGTGCTTCTTCATAATTGGTACGGTACGGCTTTCCATCACGCACAGAGCAGACGAAGCGCAGGCTTGTGTTGCAGTCAGGCCGTGACCGCTCCTCCGTGCCTCCCAAGCCTTCAAAGCTCCTTTCACAAACATGGGCGCTCGCCCCCTTGTCATCCACACGGAGCGCTTGACCCAATTTGGTTGCGATCGTGAGCCAATGTGCCACTCTCACCGCACTAAACGCACTGTGACCGGGCGATTTCTCACTGTCATTACCGAGGGCCGCAAGGCCGTTCGTTGCGAAAAATTAAATAAAAAGTAATAATAAAAAAAAAGAAGAGAGATCCACCTCCTTATTTCCTGGCTTGGTCTTTCCCCATTGGGCTCCCTGTCATTTAATTGGCCACCCATCTACCCTGTACACTTACCCCTGCAGTCCCTTTGCAAACCGACACGCCCTCACCCCCAGTGCCTGTTTTTTTTTTTTTTTTTTTTTTTTTTTTTTTTTTTTTTTTTTTTTATGTCGTCGGGGCTCGCTTCTTGGAGTTCCCACTCGTCATCACCACTCTGACTGGCCCTGGGCTTTCTCCCCTTCTCTTTTCATTTGGTGCGCATCCGCTCTCACGGAAACCCTTCCTTTTTTCTTTTTTCCTTTTCTCTCCATTCCCGTCCATTTTTCAATCTAACGACGACCGAATCCGCCCAATTTCATACGAAGGTCTTTCCGAAGTACTTTCGAGACCAGCGAACAAATTCAGTTTTGTTTCGTTGACCAGTC
This sequence comes from Pyricularia grisea, assembly GCF_004355905.1. NCBI lineage: Eukaryota > Fungi > Ascomycota > Sordariomycetes > Magnaporthales > Pyriculariaceae > Pyricularia > Pyricularia grisea. The sequence continues at coordinate 4,904,607 of NC_044973.1, read as the reverse complement.
GGGATTCAGTTGGCGCACGCTGTTTTTCTTGTTGTTTTGGCTTGAGCCCACACGCTTTTTCCTTGTCAGCTCTGTCCATTGCTGTGCAAAGTTTTGAGAGCTTTTTTTTCGGTGGACCAAACCTTTTCGATCTTCGACAAAAGTTCTCACGGCGGAACAGACTGGAAATTTGGAATCGGATTACTGCACCAAACAACGATCGTCTTTTGATACTTGTTTTTGACGACGTTCCCGCTCCTCAAACCAAACAAAAAGGTTCGTTACGATCGATTGTCTTTTCGCACTGCACCCCCCAGCATCCACGAAGCACATCGAGCAAACCCTCTGCAACCTTTTTACTCGAAGACCAACGTCGACCGCCGTTGATCGTCCCGTTCGGACGTACACAAGAACAACGTTTGCATATCGACACCTGCGACAGATTCGACCACAGCGACCAAACTAAACCTGATCCACCAGTTTGCAGCTGCAACCACGAGCACACCTGAAATAGGACTCGACAGCCAGCCTGGGACTCACATCCATTCGGTTGGCAAAACTTCAAAAGCAAATAACTCGAACCTTGGGATTGCATCACCACCCGGCAACTTCACTCACTGCATAAATACAAGAGTCGTGTTTGTGATTGCGCACTGACACTAACTCACTCGTAGTAGCGTTACGACTCGGCATAACTTCCTCTAATACACCTCCACATTCCTTCGACAAACATACGCAGATTGACGACTAGTTTCAAAATTTTCTCTGGTTATACAAAACGCAACAACCAGTCACCAACACTCCCATCCACCGTCGACGCGTCCGTTCATTCGGAGTTGCAGCAAAAAACGAACGGCAACGGACGAGCTCAGTGAGATCTCCGTGCAAGGAAATCTATAATTGACTCAGTCAACACAACTGAAGACTCCTATGGCTGGGCTTCTCAACTAATTTCACCATTCCTATACCTTCCTCCGTCATCGTTAGCTCGCCTATCTGCAAGCCTTGGGAATATTGCCAGCAGGTCGTGACAACCAATCTGCTGAGCTTGTTTTTCAGGTGCTCCCAGTAGCAAGAGTTCTCGATTTGACACCATCTCTCCCTCGACCCTTCCAATCGGGTACCAAACTCCGATCACTTGCCCAACATGCCTGGCGGAGTCTGCGCTGTCCTCGACTATGATGTCGAGATGATGGCGGAGTATGTTGCCTCGATGGCCACCCGTTTGACGCTTGGTAATGTGCCCGTCTCGCCGCCTTTCCAGAAGTTCGTCTCTCAGATTCTTACATCCACTCGGCTTCCGAGCACGACGATTCTGCTGGGAATGAACTACATGGCGAAGCGGATCAACAGCATGGCCCAGCGACAGGGTGAACCACCTAAGTTCAACGACGGTCAGGTCTGGAGGATGCTGACCACTGCTTTTCTTCTCGGGAGCAAGTTTCTTGACGACAACACCTTCCAGAACAAGTCGTGGTCCGAGGTCAGTGCCATCCCGGTACAGGAACTCAACACGTTAGAGATGGAGTGGCTTGCAGCTATGGATTGGCAGCTTTATGTCAACTTGGACACAACTGCCGACTACACTGCTTGGTTGACCAGCTGGGCACAGTGGAAAGAAGACAAGGAGCGACAGAAGGCTGCTGAGAGAGCTGCTGCGCGCGAGCGCCACATGCCTGTCGTCCCAAGAATCGACACTGATGTCTTCGCTTTCCACAACCCGGCCTGGCGCCAACAGCAAGTTGCTGAGTACGAACGTCTGCAGAGTCTCAATCAGAAGCGGGCAGAGCTGTCGCCACCCAGCAGCGTGTCGGCCCACAACGCCTGGTATTCCGAGCGACCTGTCACTTGGGGACATCCATTGACTCCTCCTGACTCTGGATACGGTACTCCTGACTACACCATCAACTCGGCCGCTAGCCACAGCGCTCAATACAACGAGTGGTTTGCCCGAGGCATCGCGTTCAACAATTACGGGCCCTCTCGTCAAGGAGGGTATCAGTACCCCAACTCCCACCGCAATTCGTATCAAAACGTTTGCCAGTCTGCCCGCCAGCCCGCGTCGGCACACCCTGGCTATTACGGATGCAACCACGGCTACCACAACAACATCTGGGATGCCAATGGAATGGATTGCTCATCCTGCACAACCTCCACTCATCACAAGTCAATGCTTCACTTTGGAATGCCCCACGCTCATGGCTTTGGTCAACCCGTGATGGGATAGAGACAAAGCTCACTACAGCTTGACTTGGCCACAATCAATGGCCAACATGGTGCGCTCGGAGATTCATTCTTTCATGTCGCCTCACCTTTTCCCCTTCAGCAAGCAACCAGACTTGTCTATCTTTTGCATTTTTACGTTACGGAGTCATTTATTTGGAGGGAAAAAATCGATACATTTGCATTTCAGATACCCCCCGACGCAACCATCTTTCGAGTCGAGATCTGTTTACGCTCATTCATCCCCAGGCCAAACGATGTAGTACCTGGCATCTCCTAGCTGCATCGCTCAGTGGCCTACGCTGCGCTTGATGGATGGCGACAGACGACTCCTGGGCCGGTTGCTCGAGGCCTCTCTGCCTTAATCATTTTTTGTGTTTTCTTATTCACTCACCTTTTTCGGTATATTGGGTCGGCGATATATCCCCATTGCTTGGCGTTAACCGGATCTAATTTCTGAATCAATTCTTTCCTCACATGATCCTCTGAACACCCTGGGCTTCAAAGCAGACAGCATGACTCTACTTCCATCGTGTTCAGGGTCATCGAATACTGGGCTTGGATTTTGGCTGCTTTTGGCGTTCAACGAGCAATATTACCATTCGAGCGGGAGGTCTGGGGTGTCACTCAAAGTCGCCCCAAGAAGCGACGTGAACTTGTGCACTATCCAGTGCCAATACTACCGGACACAAGACCTGGTATCGGACACTCGACCATTCAAGGATCGTGGGTCATCGCTCGCCAATCGCTACTTTGGCCTCTGGAATGAGGCATATCAAAGAGTCTGTACCCGCGGGTGTCTGCCTTACTGCATACGATATCGTACAAAACGAAGACGATTTTCCGACATCACGCACACAGTTTATCGCTATACAGAGTACTTCACTTCCCTTGTACTACTTACGAACACGCTTCTGAGCTCCACACTGTCCGATTGGATCTTCCTATATCCAACGCCTGTCGACCGCACGACATAGGGATAACACCCAAGGTCTGCACATGAGATATCGGTTACTTGGGCAGAGATTCGGATCTCAAGTCTGGGGCTTCTATTTTGCTCATTTTTCTCATACGGAGTTGATAATTCTAGAAAGGGTTTGTGGGATTGCTTGGGACTGATTAACTGCTTATTTTCTGACTTTTTAACATTTCAAATTCCCCCTTGTTGTTTGGTTTTTTTTTTGGTTTCATGGGAAGCGGGATTTCAGTTTATATAAGGGTGGCAAGATTGGGGGCACTTTTCGTCCGGCCTTGAATCTTTTCCTCCATCATATTTCTCTTTTTGCATTTTCTTTCACTTTGTCTCTCATTCTTTGGGGCGCTTCGCTATGATATGAGATTACGAAAAGTTTGTTGCTATCAGCGAAATTCATAGAAACGATCATCCCACTTGCTGGAATGGTCATGAAGAGGAGGAACCTTGAGTGGATGGATTCACGCAATGTTCCTGCTCTTCAATTTTTTTTTTTTTTTATATTCTTCTCCAGATTCATTCGCATGCAAGGGTTGAGTGGATTTGTGACTGTCGCGGACAACTGAATCTTGGTGTTCAGTCATGCGTGGAGTCGCGGGGTTGACATTGATATTTATCTTTTTTTCCTTTGTTGCTTGGCTGATGGGTTCGTTGTTTGGGATCGCAAAGGCACAAAACTGGCAAAGTCATATAAGAACAACAACAACAAAAAATGGAAGTAACCAAACAAGATAATACAACCAAAAACATGATTATCAAACCCCATTATGAAGGTTTCTTTTTTCATTTTTTCCTCCCGCTGCAATAATAGAAGCTTGGTGAACTTATTGTCGTTGCCATGGTCACCAGTCCGTCTGGTACCTGACTTTCTGGGCAAATATTGATACATAGAAGCACATATCCGAATAACTTCAATGGCTCTGTAGCCATCGGTAGGTCATTGGTGATGAGGCGCGTAATCGTGATGTATTGCCTGCAAATAATTGTCGTCCCCATTGCTGTTGTCAGCCTCGACAAAAGCCAAATACCTTTACTTGAACATCGGTGATAATCATTCGGCCGTGGCACAGTATGGAGTACAGTGCGCCGCATCGCGCTAGCACGACTGTGGTTTTTGTGTTTTACCTGCAGCTATAATCCCAGGCAAATATTGAATCTATCCATCTCAAGCCTTCCCGCTCACAGCACAACCCAATATTATTGTGCTCAATTATATGACCCCGGCAATCAAAACCGGCAAACCAAAAGTTCATTCACCGCTGGGAAAGCAAAATTCAACGAAAAGAATTCGAGGGAAACTCCAACGAGGCAACTCCCGTCTTTGACACCACCCCAAGACTAGTGTGTTTGATCTGGTCACTTGCGGAGTTTGCTTGCCAAATCCCGGGAAAAAGGATGTGGCAGTAGAGGGTTTTTTTTTTCGTACCATTTTTTCTTCTTCTTGGCAGAGGAGATAAAAAGAAACCCGAGGGGCGGAACGTTGTTTACAAACCCCCCATCCCCAACCATGTCCCGGTTCGTCTCGGCCGGGGCGATCGACGCCGCAACGGGCGAGGCGATGGGCGCCGACGAGCAGCAGCAAGGCGGGGAGGCGGGCAGCAGCCGGAAGCAGGAGTGGTCTGCCGTCAGCCGGGAGCTGGACGAGCAGAGGAAGCGGAGGGAGGAGGAGGCGAGACGGAACGCCGAGGAGGGTGGGGAGCCGAGTCTATTTGCCATCTTGCAGGCGAACAAGGGTAGGTTTTTTTTTTTTTTTTTGTTGGTCACCCCATTTTTCCAAGTTCCTACTAGTACCTAGATTGTATGGTTCTTACTCATGGCAAAAGATCAAACGCTGACAACGGACCGAGGAGGGGGCTCGCTGGGGCCCTGGAAATACCAAATCAAAAAAATACAGCGGCGAAGCAGGCTGCGTTTGAAGAGGCAAACAAGATCAAAAACCAGTTCCGTGCGCTGGACGAGGATGAGATTGAGTTCTTGGACGAGGTGGCGGCGGCCAAGCGGGCCGAGGAGGAGCGGACGAGGAAGGAGGTCGAGGACGGGCTGGGCAGGTTCAGGGAGCTGCAGCAGCTCAAGGGCAAGGATGGCGACGGTGGCGACGACGCCGGCGAGGCCGGCGGCGATGGGGATAAAGAGGATTGGAGCTTCGGGACGGGAGCTGGCGCTAGAAAGCGGAGGAGGAAGGACGACGGTGGCGGCTTGAGGGGTCTGAAGGGCGTTGTCAGGCGCAAGACGGAGCAGGGTGGGGAGAAGAAGGACTCGGGAGCCGATGAGGTCGCGTCGGGGAAGGCAGAGCGTGTTGATGGTCCGGTGAAGAGCGAAGAGAAGCCGGCTGCTGCTGAGAAGACAGCTCCCCCGGTCCCGGTGGAGGCTCCCATTGCAAGTTCACAACCCAAACCGAGTTTGAGCTTAGTGGCTTACGGTTCAGATGACGATTCGGATTAGTAGTCTAAGTATCTATGCAAAAAGCCTAATAAACTCATCGCTAGTAACTAAAGCAAGAGGAGATCATTACATCTTGTACAAAAGTTTAAGGAGCCAGTTGCATATTTTCCCACCCGTTTGTACATGAAGCCAACAAGAACAAATACACATGTTGTACAGAAGGTACCAGTAGGGACGGTCAATCAAAGCTGCAACCCCAGAGGTAGCCAGTAATGGCAATCAATCGTCCAGAGGTCCAACGTTGGGTATCTTCTTGCCGTCGCTCTGGAACTGCCGAGCACCCCACCGCCACATTTGCCTCAGGTGGCTCTTTATCCAGCCCTCGACCTCTTCCTCGGGGACGACGATCTGCCGTGCCCGAGCCTCGTCATCCGCCGTCAGTTCGAAGCGACGCATCCTGGTCGAGATCCTGGGGTCCAGGATGATCGGGTTAACCCAGACCTTTTCCTTCGGCAACTGCTGGGCATCACCCTCTTCTTCGCCCTTATCGGCCTTCCACACGCTCTTGACCCAGTCCTTCTCTGCAGACTCGAGCGACTCCTTGATCTCATCCTCAGACTTCCACTCGCGGTACGTGGCCAGACAAACGGCAGCGACCTCGGCGCCGATCTCATCAGCCGTTTGCCGCCTGTTCAGGAAGCGCACAAATCGGGTCGGCGTGCCAAGGAAGCCAAGAAGATGAGGAAAACGGATAGGGACCGATGGAGTGAGCTCGGTTGGGATGTGTGGACTGAGGTCAGAGGACGGGTATTGCTCCGGCGTGTTGTATGGCTTCGGTTGTGGTGGTCGTTTCGGCTTGCTCTCATCACTCTTCTTCTCTTCTGCATCCTTCCCTTCCTCTGCTCCAACAGCAACAGGCTTTGGTGGCTCCGGCGGCGCCACCAGAGGGCCTAACCATCCCTCGTGCAGGCCGCGGATGTATTCCTTCCACGTATGGCGCCCGACGACGATATCGCCCCGGACGCCGGCAAACTCCCTGACACCAGAATTCTTGCGCATCTCCTCGACAAGCTCCTCGGTCGTGGGCTCCGACTTTTGCTCCGGCAGGCCATCAGGAGTCTCGGGCGCAACCTCGCCAGCCGCCCTCCTCCTGCGGCGGATCTGCTCGGCTACCACGGCCCGCACGTCGCCCTGCATCCTGCCTTGGACAAATTCCCAGTCCAGGCCGCTGGCGGCCAGGATGGGCTTGACGTACTCGACAAAGTGGTCCTGCGCGACGCGGAAACCGTCGCCCGGCGGAGACTCAAGGTAGACGGTCAGGCGGCGCGGCATCTCGCTGGGGCTCCCGACGGGCTCCTTGGCGATGTGCGAGACGGCGCGGGCCCATCTGGCCGTGGCGCGGCGCTTCTCCCGGCGATCATAGATTATCGCAGCGCTGAGGGTCGTGGAGACGGTCCAGAAGATCATCCAGTTTCGAGAGGGCAGCTTCTTGGGCAAGGCGGGGAGCCCGAGCATGCGCAGGGCGCGGTTGCGCTGTTGGTAGAGGATAGTTAGTCAGTCAGGCATTCTTTGGCCAGTTCGTTTGGGTGTTGGTTGGTGTGCTGTAGTAGATAAACATACCTCTGGCGGCTTTTGTGTTGAAGCCATTGCTGCCGGTGGAGAAAGCAGCTGTGCTGCTAGGCTGCTTGATGTTGAGGAAAGTACTCTACAGGCGGGATTGTATGGCGATGAGAGATACCTCAGGATACAGGCTTGTAGCTAAGGTTGTCCAAAAAATTCCATCATCAGGGATGAGCTTGGCGTACGATAAGCCCACAGATAAGTGGTGGAGTTTGCAGGATTGACATGATAGCTTGCCATTGGACAATAATTTTTTTCACTTGTGGGTCTAGACCACGTTTCCTTGTGCATGTTGAATCTTGAGACCAACCGGGTAAATTAGTCTAAAATGTATGGGGGTGTTACATACCTAGGTAGGTAGGTATGTTTACATCTCGTCGGCGTCCAGCAGGCTTAGCAATTGCTATTGTTCTTTTAAAACCTTGCATGCGATATCAACTTCTGTTCAACAGATGGTTGATAAAGAGCTGCCCTAGCATTTTATTAAACCGAATTTGGTATGGAATTGATCAATACTTGATGTTTAGTATGTGCCCTTGTCTCACGTGCCATTTCCCAAAAGTTGCATGGTGCACGAAGAATATTAAGCTTGTGGACAGAGCTTTCGTGGTCTGATGTTGGTCGAACCGCCGGCACTTTTTCTTTGCTTTTTTTTTTTTTTTTTTTTTTTTTTTTTTTTTTTTTTTTTTTTTTTTTTTTTTTCTCTCTCCTTCCTTCCTATATCTCGTCAAAATTCACCTTCCATTCATGCATGAATTCATTCACTTGATAACACTTGGCGCATGTCAAGATTTATCAAGCCCAACAGTTGATACCTCCCACCAGTTAAAATGCTCCTACTTTTATAGTATGATTACCCTAATGCTATTGGTACCAATGCAGCCTGTCATGAATTAGATGCGGTGCTATACGGATACAACATACGTACTGCATCGCGGCAAACGGTCTGCAAGGTTAACCCCTCTTGCTGCCATAGTGGCCCTTAAAAGTTGGCGGCTACCAATCGTGGGTGGAGGGCCAAGGCCGCCGTCGCTGAAAGGCTGGAGCTGCTGCAGTGTGCCCCTCATCCCTTTACCGCCCTGAGATACGGTAGAATTGGATCCCTGTCGACAACCAACCTCCAACAGATGAGAACCAAGAACTAACTGCCACGCAGAGGCAGAACCTCTCCACTCTTTTGGTATGCCGCCAGTCGGACCCTTTTTAGTTTGAGCAATATTTCCGAGAGAGAGTCCAATTAGGAGCAACGCAGCAAGCAAATCGTCTCTTGTTTTTCTTCTTTTTTTCTTGCGTTCAGCACGTTCATCCAACCCCATACGTACCAAAATTACAACGTGCGCACACCTGCGGCCGTTGCTGCCACTTGCCGTTTCCTGCTGCACTGACCCGAACAAGAATTGCATGGCTGGCTGGTGCCAAAACATTCTAGAAGCCAGCCCATTCCAGTCCCTGTCACAAAACACCGGGCTCCAAATCAAAGACAGGAAGCCAAGCAAGGGATAGAGGGGACGGACCCTCACCGCGAGCCCGCCCTTGACACGACAAAGCAGCAGCCGACCACCACTTTTCCCCCCTTTCCACCCCACTACAACCCCTACCGAACCAATCCAATCTACAACCGCCCCGATTTGCCCGCCATTTGGACACAGCACTGTCCTTGCATTTACTTGACTTCCTTCCAGAGGCTTTGGCCTACATTCTTTACCACCTTTCTCCAATTGACACTGCTCTGCCTACACACTCATATATGCTGGGCTGGTGGCAAGGAAAGCAGTGCATTTCTTTTTGGCCTTAGCTTCGATAAACGAAAAAGGTGGGCGCCAGTTGGGCATGGACTTGGCCTTTAGATAAGAGCCGCAGTTGAGCGAGGTATCTGAACCCGTACTATACCATACGAACCGACCCTATCCCTTCCAAAAACGACTCCCCAATCCTAAACAAACACCGCCAATATGGACAATCAAGGCAACCGCCTCTACCTCAACTTCGACAACTCGCACCCGCGCCCTGGCGGTTCACTCAACGATCGAGGTGCCTACCCCACCACGCCCTCGACCTTCCCGCAACCTGTCTTTCCCGGCTCGAACCAGCAACCCCCCTCGTCGTCTGGCCAGGGTGGCGCCTCTTCCCAGCAGAGCCAGCCATACTCAACGGGTTATGCGCCCCAAGGCTACTTCTCGCAGAACCAGTATCCTGCTCAGTATCCCGCCCAGCCCCCACACAGCCAACAATCGCACGGCTCCGAGTACGGTGGTCAGCAGCAGCAGCAGAGCAACATTTACCAGCCCCGGTCCAACACCCCAGGGACTAATGATCCCAATGTAGGACTGGCACATCAGTTCTCGCAGCAGAACCTCCGCGCCCCCTACGGCTCGCGTGGCCCCTCTCCTGCCCAACGTCCCCGAACGGCCGGCGCGCCTGGTCAGCAGCCATATGGCGGCTACCACAGCCAGCCTATGCCACCTGCGCCAGCACAGTACCCCGCCCTCGAGTTTCAGCCAGGCCCAGAGCGCAACCCAGACAAGTATGGGCCGGGTGCCAACAACAACCAGAAGAAGTGCGCACAGCTTGCCGCCGACTTCTTCAAGGATAGTGTCAAGCGCGCGAGGGAGCGTAACCAAAGGTCAGTCACCCATCGAGTCCGCTGTCAACTCGCTTGATGCGCAGCGACAATGGCCTACCACCACTCTCTAAAAGGATCGTTAGCTGATTTGAACGCCATCCCACCCACAGGCAGAGCGAGATGGAGCTCAAACTCTCCGAACCGAACCAGTCGCAATCTAGGAAGGAGCAGATCTGGTCAACCGGAGGGCGCAAAGAGGGTTCATACCTGCGCTTTCTGCGCACCAAGGACAAGCCCGAGAACTACAACACCATCAAGATCATCGGCAAGGGTGCGTTTGGTGAGGTCAAACTGGTCCAGAAGAAGTCGGATAACAAGGTCTACGCCATGAAATCTCTGATCAAAACGGAGATGTTTAAAAAGGACCAGCTTGCCCACGTACGTGCTGAGCGAGATATTCTTGCCGAGTCGGACAGTCCTTGGGTCGTCAAGCTGTTCACCACTTTCCAGGACGCGAACTTCCTATATATGTTGATGGAGTTCTTGCCTGGTGGTGATCTTATGACCATGTTGATCAAGTACGAAATTTTCTCGGAGGATATTACGCGCTTTTATATTGCAGAAATCGTGCTCGCTATAGAAGCGGTTCACAAGCTTGGCTTTATTCACCGGTAAGTGAATTCTGCACCATGCAATCCAGGGTTGTCTTCATGAGTACAATCTTCTTTCTCGGATATCATCAGACTAACTCCTTTTAGTGATATCAAACCCGACAATATTTTGCTTGACAGGGGAGGACATGTAAAGTTGACTGACTTTGGTCTTTCGACGGGCTTCCACAAGCTGCACGATAACAACTACTACCAGCAGCTGCTGCAGGGCAAATCGAACCGACCCCGTGGTGACCGCAACTCGATCGCTATCGACCAGATCAACTTGACCGTCTCTAACCGAGCGCAGATCAACGACTGGAGGAGGTCGCGACGACTAATGGCATACTCCACCGTCGGTACCCCTGATTATATCGCACCTGAGATCTTTACTGGTCATGGTTACACCTTTGACTGCGATTGGTGGTCTTTGGGAACCATCATGTTTGAGTGCTTGGTCGGCTGGCCCCCGTTCTGTGCCGAGGATAGCCACGACACGTATAGGAAGATTGTCAACTGGAGGCAGAGCCTGTACTTCCCCGACGACATTCAGCTGGGCGTCGAGGCAGAGAACCTGATTAGGAGGTGAGTTTCTACGGATTTTGACGTGATACAAGGCAATTGGCACGCAGAAGCTGGCTTATGTGGTTTATCTTTTGGACCTCGTCTGATGACTGACTTGCGACGTTGTTAGTCTCATCTGCAACACGGAGAATCGTTTGGGGCGGGGCGGAGCCCACGAGATCAAGAGCCACTCATTTTTCCGCGGAGTCGAGTTCGAGGGCTTGCGACGGATCAGGGCTCCGTTCGAGCCCCGGCTTACATCCGCCATCGACACGACCTACTTCCCGACGGACGAGATCGACCAGACAGACAACGCGACGGTGCTGCGGGCGCAGCAGATGCAGCAACAGGCGACCACTGGCGCGCCTGTGCGCGAGGAGACGGTGGAGATGAGCTTGCCTTTCATCGGTTATACCTTCAAGCGTTTCGACAACAACTTCCGGTGATTGGGAAATCGGAGTTGTATCAGTTGTCGTTTTTTTGTTACGTTGTCTCTCACTCTCACTCTCAAACCATGTCTAGCCCTGTATGCGTGTTTTGTGTACTCGGGTGTCTGCAGTCTGCAGTTGTCAGCGGCAAAAAGGGGCGGGATGAAGGGTTCATAACAAATCATTGTGGGAAACCGGATGTTTCGGTTTGAAGGCAAAAAGGCGGCACAGCCACTTCTTTTGTGTGTGTGTGTGTGTGTGTGTGTGTGTGTGTTCCCCTCGGGTAATAGATGTGGAGAAAGCATGTTGTTAATCTTGCTGCTGGGTATCTGCTCAATGCATCTCCCTTTTAGCTCGTTGAAACTGAGGAAACTGGGAATCTCCTTTTCGTCTCAGTATATCATGTGTTGATGTTGGGAGAGGGAAGAAAGCGAGGTAGAGTCCAGTTTCAGGGGCTAGCAATCCATGAAAAGAGGCCTTCCGTGTTGTGGGTTGAACTCACTGTTGAACTCTCATCAAATTCATAGCCGATGATGCGGGTGGCCAGTCATTGGAAAGCAGCTTTTACTTTTAACGCGGTACCCGGCAGCCCTTCCGCCTCTAAGAGAAAACGAGCGGCGTCGATTCAAACTGGGCAACAGTGAACAGACATTCTTCTTTGACTTTACTCAATAACTCGCCTACTAAACAGCTAGGGGTCGTTGCTGGCGAGCATGGTTGTTTGTAAGGACGTATATTCTACCGTGATCTGGAGAATCTGTTCAAGTTCTCTGCAGTGGTTGTCGTGGGCTTTTGAGCATACATCTTTGGATGTTGGTTGTTATTTCTCTCTTGTGATGCCAGTCGTTTGGAGTACTGTGTACTTTTTTTTGTACGTGGTTCAGGGACCGGTATTGCTTTTGTTAGTCGTGTGTAGAAAGGATTCTATGTGTCCTTCCTTCTTCTTCTTCGGTCTAAGTTTCTTCATCTCTTGTCGACTAAACAAAATATGACAAAAGAAAAAAAAACGCAGGAATGTTGTTTGAAGCCTTCACCGCTTTCAAGGACCCTTGGGATGGCCGAGCGTGGCGTTGTAACTTGATGTACATCCAAAACTTTGCCAGATTCGATTGGTCGAGCCTAGTCGTGTGTACGACTTTCTTTCAGTTTATAATAGTTTTGCACCCTGTGTTTTGTGCCAATGTGCTTACATGGTGGGTGGCAAGGCGCTCAGTCCCGCGAGGCTGCAGTGTAATAGGCGAATCGGGGCTTTTCTATCCCCACGCGAAACGTACTACTGGATGGTAGTCTAGGCAGACATGAATACCTGACCTAAGGTGCCTATACGGTTAGTAAAGGGAAAATGTAGGTTTTTTTTTTCTTTTTCTTCTTCTTCGGTTTATGTTGACTGACAAACTGATGATACAGAATGCAGAACGAGCCCTAGACCAGCAGGTTCGCTTGCCAGCATCAAAGCCATTTACACCTCAGTCTGGTAATCTCGGTTGAGCCTTATTGATTACAGCGACAACAGACCTGGTGGGATCTTCATCAACCCAGCAAGGTCGGGGAAAGCGCTTTAGGGGGTGGCTACCACCCATATCCCCAGACTCAAATTCTCGGCTTGTTTTTGAGGACCTATTGGGAGTTTCTGGCCTGACAAAGTCGCCAAATCAGCCCCTACAACTAACTACTCTTCACCTTATTTGAGAGTTTCGGTAAAACTCGTGGCTAAGACTGGACGGCAGGCATGCCGATCGCGAGACGAGCATTTTTTTATGAGACTTGGTCTGGGTTTGATTGTTTCTTCTTTGGTATTAACCACCTGTGATGTGTGCGGTAGCCTGACCTGACCTGACCTGATCTTGGATCAATCAACCAACAACCCGCAACTCTTATAAATCTCGCCCTCCCTATTTGCACTGCCAGGATTCCTCTCAATTCAGGTAACGACAAGTAGCTGTGACCACTTACACAGTCTCCATGTATCATACCAGTTCCCAATTTCCAATCTGTCGTGCTTGTTAGAATAGCCCTCACTTCTCGAGTAGTATAAATGCACAACAGGGAGTGCCATTGGTATGTTGAGTCAGACTGCTGTGGGTATTTTATTCATTATCTTTACAGGAGCCAAAAACATGGACGCAGTAGTCCACTCTGCTCGTTGGCCTTTTTGAGGCCCTGATTCGTTACTATTTCAGATGACATTGGATATCTCACCAGACTTCACCCGCACACCTATCAACTCTGCCTTTCATAGCAAACGCTTGACCATGCATCCTCAACAGGCCACCGACTGCACCGCCACCAAGCAGCGGCTGTTTGGACGTGGTGCATCGTCGTCGATGAATGAAACGTCTTTCAAGTCCCGCCCCCTCAGGTTCTTTTCCCCCTGCAACATTCATCTCAATCTCCACCTCCATCATCAACTCCTCGCGCCCAAGCCGGGAGCGGCATTGAACCGCTCCTCCCGCTCCGTCATAAACATAACCTGAACCCAATACTCTTTCGCATCCGGGTCCCAGTACTCAAACATCCTTCCCTCGCGCTTGTCTAGCTCTCGCGCTGGGATCTTGAAGCCGCACGTCTCGTACGGCTCGGCCGCCACAAGCAGATACTGGTAGTTCCTATCGGGCTCCTCGACGCGCTGGCTGAACGCCGACATGACCTGCCATTTCGGCACCGTACCGGGCGATATATCCGGAAACTGCAGCTGGAACAGCAACCCCTCCGCCCTGGTGACGGGATCGCGAATCTTTGTGATCTTGTACCCCGGCCTGCCGATCTTGACCGCGTTCTTCCTCGCGCCGCCACCCAGCCCCAACGCGCTGAACCCGGCGCCCACCACGCCGACCGGCAGACCGGTCTGCGGGTCGATGTTCTTGTCCCTCCCGTCGCGCTTCTCCTGGGCGGCGCGGCGCGCCAGGTTGGTCTGGTGCTTCCGGCCTTGGGTGTGGGCGAGGTACGAGCCGTCGTTTTGGTGCACCGTCAGGCACAGCCGGCACTCGAACGCGCCCAGGTGGTTCTTGAAGATGTAGGGGTCCTTGTCCAGGTCGATGTGCTCCAGGGCCAGTTTGCGCAGGCGCTCGCGGCGGTCGGCGTTGGTGGCGCTGTGCGAGGCCACGCCGCCGCCGCCGAACTTTGACCCGGCGCGGTTTTGGTAGTCCATTCTTTTTTGAGTGGGGGGAGGACGATGTGGTTTTTTTTTTTTTTTTTTTTTTTTTTTTTTTTTTTTGTGGTAGGGTGAGTGTTGGTTTTCGCCTCAGGTGGTCTTTTGTTTTTGTCGTGGGTTCTTTGGGAAGATGGGGTTCGGCGGTCGTCGTAGTTGGGGTTGATGTCGACAGAGTTTGGTCGTAAGGTTGTAGCGTTGACGTTGAAATCTATCAATCAAATCGGTCGCGCGCAGCGATGTCACTTTTTTGCGGGCCACACGACCCATCGTTCCGCAATCCAAAAGCGACCCACACCTCCGCGGCAAGCGCGTCTAGAGTGCACCCACCTATCCCTTAATTGGCCATACATAGGTAGGTCGTGTACCTGATGAAAAATGCTTCAATTCAGTCACTGCACGAGCGAGCGAGCGAGCGGGAAAGAACAGCAAACATGCGTCTTGTGGCAGACTCCAAATTTGGGCTTATATTTTTCTACTTGCTGTACTTTTCAGTGACCGCTTGATCTTCGTCGCTGCCAACTGCATAACACTGAACACCCTTCCCACCATACCGCTGACGTTTCTATTCAGGCATGAGGCTTCTCTACGATGCTCTTGATACCCTATGTTTTTTTTGTTCAAATGCCACGAATACGTCGGGCCAGGTCAAATGTTGGCCCCGGCGACATGCCTCCTTCCCCCACACACCCCCACATCTTAACCTAGCAAAAATATTGGCCAATGTATACTTTAAAGAACCTAGTCAGTCGGTCTTTATCCACAGCTCAATACTGCCAGTCCTCAGCGTTTTCAGGAATCGATAAACTGATTGGTGCGATGAGAGCCGCATGGGCCGAGGGACGTATAGTCTCAAAGATCGTCGGGGAACGATCAGACACGCCCAGTGACAAAAAAATCAAAAAGAACAGGGCCGATCGTGGATCGAACACGAGACCTAGAGATAATTGCGGAGGCGCTGCAATCTCTCGCTCTACCACTGAGCTACCGACCCAGTTCGTTGGTGCTGGGTGACCGGTGGGTACCGCTCGGGGTGCAGGTTTTGCGAACACCTCACTATCCAGATTGTTCTTTGCTTAATCTTTCGCATATGTGATTTCTGAGTGGGTCACAGAAATGACTCTTCTCACACGCAACGGCTTCTCCAAGTGAGCTCACTCATGGTGTGATGACCATCAGTGGCCACTCAGCCGACCTGGAATAAGAAGTGGCCACAGTCCCGTTTGTCGACATTATCGATAGCGAAACGACTTCCAGGAAATTGACAACCAAGAAAGTACTTGAAACTTGCCTGGGCTAACATCAACTCGTGAGGTGATCCCGTAAGCAATGGATACTAGGATCCAATATGAATATGCACTTGTTTGCCTTTCAAACTCGGTAGGTTTATATTCGAGAAAAGGTTATAGCCAACTATGTCCCAATCATGACCCCCTACCCGCAGCAGCTGGGTGCGTCTCCCGCGACAGCGACTTGTCAAGATGCAACTGCGCCTCGAACGCCTTCCAATCGTCTCGAAGTCCGCCCGCGGGGAACTGCTGCTCCTCTTCGTCCTTTTCCCGATCAGCCGCGACGTCCAAGTTGCTTTGTGCTGCCGCCGCCACCGACATGGCCTCTGACGAGGTGGCCGGCCGCGACGCTGCCGAAAACGGCTCCACAAAGCTGCCGCCGCTGTCGCTGGACGACACGCTGTCCGAGTGGTGCCGACGACCGCCCGGGAAATCGGCGGACCGGCTGGCCAGCGACTTGCGGATCATCATGGCGCGCTGCTCCTGCTCGACGTGCTCGCCCCAAGACCGCCGGTCCGCTTCGCTGAGTTTGCTGAGCTTGCGCTGTTGCGGAGGCGCCGCGTGGAGGTATGGCGACAGGCGGCCTGTTTCATCGCACATGTGGTGATCGTCGTCCTTTCCGTACCGTTGTTGTTGTTGTTGATGTTGATGTTGTTGTAATCGTCTTTCCCGTAGGCGTAGCATCCTGAGGGTGACAAACACCGAAATGGCGACCAGGGCAACGAGACCGACTATGATGGCGATGAGGACCCATGTTGTGGAGTCGCTGCTGCTACTGTTGCTGTTATTTTGTTGGGAGTCGTTGACGGTGGTGTTGCCGGCGGTAGCAGTGTCTCGCGGTGCTAATAATGGTATTATTGATGGCGCCATGGTGAATTATAATTGTATATGCGTGCAGCCAAAAGGTGAAAGAAGAAAAAAAAAAAAAAAAAAAAAAAAAAAAAAAAAAAAAGTTTGTAGTCGTTCCAAACTCTTTCAATTATCTTTGAATTTATTTAACCATAAAAACTCCAAGGAGCTTGGCCAGAGAAAAGTTCCCAACGAGGGGTTTTATCAAAACAATCAGCCACCGGCCGGACGCAAAAATGGCCATCCCTTCAAACACAGCCCTGTTGAGTATTCCACGCCGCTCGTCGAATCCAATCAAGAGTGACGTGCCTATGGGGGTTCAGAAAAACTATGGTACAGCCCCGGAAGATCCCCGAAGAAGGAAAGGGCGGGGGTTCATCTCGAGGGTTACGGTCGCAACAATGGCTGAGCAGTACCATCAGACGACAAACCGTTTACGAAAGAAGTACCGTACCAGACATTTGATCGCCAAGATCGTCCTACCTACAGCCGACTATTACGAAGGTAGCTAGCTGTAGGTAGATAACGCCTTGTATATGGGGTGGGCACGAAGAGCCCAGGCTGCAATTGCGACAATGAACCCACAAGGGAATTAATTAGTTGGGGGGCAGTTGCTATTCTTGGTGACTGGGTATGGACCCTCGCCCGACTGGCCGACCAACCAGGAGCCTGATGCCCAATGAGCAGGACCCGCCTTAGCTAGGCAGTCAGATTTTCGTAAAGCAGCTACTGAGAATTCTATGGGACTGATCATGGTCCTTTCGTAACCGACTCACACCTCGATGCATAGCCCCCCTTCCCCTCTCCAAGATGGGCGAAGCAGACGGACGGGAGAGCTAGGCTCGGCCGCTGATCTGGGCACTGTGGTTCGAGTCTCTATTGGTGTTCATTTTTTTTTTTTGTTATCTTGAAATTTTATTTATTTATTCTCGGTTTTGGGATGATAAATAAAAATAAAAATTACATTGAACAGTCGAGGCAGCTCACATCGTCATTATTGTTCTCCGTCAAATTTCAAACTATATCCGCCGATGGTGAGTGCCGGTTCCCAGAGCGGGCTCCACTCGGGCGAATCCCTCCACGCCTCGAGGAGCCACTCTTGGTACGGCCTCATTGATTCGCCCTGGAACCGATCCGGCAACCAGTTCTTGAACTCTTGCCAGAACGGGACCCGGTCCCAATGGTGCGTAGCCGGGTGGAAAGGCTTGTGCGGCCCATAGAGGAGCGCTGTGAATTCTTTGTGTTCCTCCCAGTCCTCGTCGTACCACGAGTGTTGGTAATCGATCCGCCGGACCCAGGCCATGTTGAAGTCGAACAGCACCACCCGTTCCTCTCCTGCGTCGTCGTCACCTGCAAGACGCACCAGAATGTTTCGTTGGTTCACGTCGTCGTGGTAGACGCCTTGATTTATCAGGGCAGCGTTTATCTCGGCCACGCGGGCGACGATGCGCAAGCGCGTCTCGTCCGAGAGCGCCGTCGGGTCCATGTCCAGCATGAGCCTGGCCCCTTGGACGTGCTCCATCAGCACCATCCGGACGTGGCGTATCTGGCGTCCATTTGGCTCGGGAAGTTCCAGGGGCATGTCAAAGGTCCATGAGCCATAGTACGCTGGGATGGAATCGCCCGCGAGCCTTGAATCCTTAAGCTCCTCGTATGCTGCAGTCTCGACCGCGTAATCTTGGTCGGCCTGCATGCACGTGTCCCTAGGGTGGTTGCCGACCAGGTTGTCGGCAAAACTGTAATATAAGGGGTCGAAGATCTTGGCCACGTATTTCCGGCCCTGGACTGCATCGTCCTTAAGCCGGCACACCACAACCTGAGCCCCATGGTCGTCGCGCACAGCCAGCTCCTGGACGACCTCGAGCTCCCTCCACTCATCGGCCCTTGTGACGCCCTCTATGGGGGGCTGTGAGAGACAGAGATCCACGAGCGTCATCCTCGTCAACGTCTTGCGCCGGACATGATCTCTTATGCCCGGCGGATACGGGTTGTCTCCATAGCATTGCAGCCCAAAGGGCGGCGGCGGCTCGTGACGGCAGACTTTGAGCTCGAGACCCTTTCTGTATGGGTTGGCGGGCCGAACAGGCTCGGGCGGTGGTGACCAGTATAAAGGGGTCACAGAGCCTCGGTTGGAAACAGACCGACTGTCGTAAAACAGCGAGCTGCTATGAGAGCGACGTCGATGAAAACCTTCGCCCTCTGGAGAAGGGAAATTTTGGTTCCTCCAGGGCGAAGCGTCCTCTTCAACGGTTGTAATTTGCCCCGCATCGGGGTCCAACTGTAGCGGCTGTTGTTGGTCTGAATGATGAGGCGTTCCCATATCTTTGCCTGTACCACCCGCCAGTTCAGTTGCTACCATGTCTGCCGAGTATCGGGCGCGCTTCTGTGAATGATGGGGACACGCGTCTGACGAGGTATTTGCGTTACGTTTCTCGCTCATATCTGCCTTTTTAGTTTTACCCTGATAGGTAGGCGCAGACCTGAGTGAGACTTTGTGAGTGCAGTTTTCCCGTTGAAAAGTCCCAGCGCATCGTTGACCAGAGAGGTCATTTCTCTGTTAAAAGCATTCATAAAAACACCGATGGATGAATTCTAACCATGCAGTCATGATAACCTGGGTACCTACCTAGGCAGATCAGGTAGCTCCCGTCTCTCTGAATAACAAACATGATTGTAATACCCCTGCGCCCGCACCAGGGCATCCCCACCCCGGTGGATCCATGAGTTAGGTATCTACCTGTAGGTACCTACCTGGTAGGTATCAATTGAGACTGGCTCTTGTCCAACCAAAGAATGAACGAAACCTCCACTGGTTGCAACCCAAGCTTCCTGTTGGTATGCCCCTTATCTAAGCAATGTATCAAGCATGGCTTGAGAGTGTGCCCCGAATAGAGTATTATATTGGTGATAGCCGCCGCCATGCAACATTTATCCACATACTAATAGACCTTTGGCGCATGTATGGCTGTCGCTGGGCGGCTAGGATAGTCCCTCTTTTCCTTCGTAGAATGATACAGGAGAGATGTTGGCCATTCAGGGGCGTCGCTCCGGTCGCTGGGAGAAGCCAGATCCCGAGCCCTGGTATCAGACGGAAAGAGAGAGAGAGAGAGAGAGAGAGAGAGAGAGAGAGAGAGAGAGAGAGAGAGAGAGAGAGAGAGAGAGAGAGAAAAGAAATGAGAGGCAGCCGAGGAGGGAGGCTCCCCCTCCACCTGACGCATACAGCCGTCGCAGTGGGTGGTGAGTGTGAGAGTTAAAGAGAGCTTCGCTGACGAGACGTCTTTGTTTTCTTTTTTTCTTTTTGGTTGTTGTTGGTTAGGGGCTTTGCTTTGAAATCCGAGATCTCGAGAATCTCTTGTATATATCTGTACAGGGCCGGCGCGTCTTGATTACTTTCCATGTTTTGGGGTTTGGTCTGCTTCTATCGTGTTTTGCTAATCTGTATTTTAGTACGCAAATACTTGATGTCACTCGACATGGCACGCAAAGTTTGACAATGCATCCTTGATGATAACCATGTTTATTTTTATTTTTTATTTTCTGTTTCTTATATAACGCCCAGCATACCTCAGCCACCCCTCCAAGGTTGTTGACTCCTTGGACCCGACTGCAAATCCACGCTCTCATGCCTCGCATCAATCCCATCCCCGACCCCGTTCCCCCAAGTATTCCTCCCCTTCCTCCACTGGCTCAGCCGAATCGAATCAAGATACCCCGGCGGTAACGCCTGGAGCCCCGGACGGACCTCCTGCTGCTGCTCCTCGTTGACCCTTATCGTCGTCGCGTCGTCGTCGTCGTCCAACGACCCCTTTCTCAAAAACGGCCAGATCGGCCGTCGCCACGCCGAAGAGGCACTCGATGCGGAGCTGTCCTTCCTCGCGTGCTGCTGATGCTGATGCTGTGCCACCGCGTCGTCCTGTGAGCGGAACTCACCGCCACCGCGGCTGCTGCCGCCCAGCCCCGTGCCCCCTTCGTCGTCGCCACGCCGCCCTTTCCCCAGCAGCCAGTGTCGGTACATGACCACCCACAGCACGTTCCACGTCCCGAGCGTCCACATGAAGAGGTACAGGAAAGGGGCCGCGAAGCTGCGCTTCATGCCGAAAAAGGTAAACTGCGATGGGAAGACGCGGCCCCCGAGCGCGTAGTACACGGCAAACATGGTGATGTAGCCGCCGCCCACCACGAGACGCGCCGCCAGCGCCGGGCGGGACCAATGGCTCCGGCACACCCACAGTCCGTACAGGTCCAGGATGACGTCGACCGAGAGTACCGTCACGAGGCCGAACGCCTCCTTGCGGTTGAGGTCGTTGCGCTCGTTCAAGATTGCGTTTAGTCTGTGTGATGGACCGAGGTCGTAGGTTAGCCTGCTGATCATCTTGTTGTTTGGAATGTGCAGGCGCAAGAATCAGGCTTGACCGAGGGGTAAAATGCCCACAAGGCCAGACCCTATCACTGCTCACGCGCAACATAACGGAAGCGGCTTAAATAACAGACAAGACCTACTTTTTGTTCCGCGTGGTGGTCACGGCCGGCATCGCCAAGAACATGAACATAACATAAAGCACCACGATGCACAACGCCATATGCGAGAGCACATGCAGTGTCCGCATCGACACATGCGCGAACCTGGACCGTCGCTCTTCGTCGTCGACCAGGCCACGGAGGCTCCCCTTCCTCCTTTTGCTCCTTTTGCCCTTTCCCGAATCGGACTTCCGGGAGCTTTCTGTCGGAGCATCCAGCGGCGGCGTCGTGTTGTACTGTGCGAACGTCGGCCACTCGTCAAGTTCGGGTTCTCGGTGAGGGGCCCTCGCGCCCGCCGCTTCGGTTGTGTTGCGGCCCCAACCTCCACCGATCGTGGCGCTGTGGGATGTCGTCGTCGTCGTCGTCATCGGCGGCGGCCGCGGCGCTGGCGTGGGCACCGGCCTCGCAAACCCGGGTGAGGGATGCGACCCCGAGTTGCCGCGTCTATGCTCTGGCGGGAATAACGAGTAAGGCCTAGATGGTGTCGTCGGCCACGCCGAGGAATTCATCTGCGGGTGCCTCCCGGCTCCGTACTGCCTGCTCCTGGCTTCTTGCATGGCGAGAGGCGATCTCGACCCACTCGAGATCGCTGCTGATTGTCGTCCAGCCACGACGCCGACCCTTCCTGGCAATCGCGATAATATGGGATGCGACTCTATCCTCTTCCGCCTTCACCAGGCGACTTATTCCCCTGCCCTTGTAGCACTATGATCGTCGTAGGAAAGTACCCTTATCTTCGACTGTCTATGACCCCGGACGTGGTTCGACGAGCCCAGCGGAGATGGCAACGTCTATCGGGTGCAATGTGGATGGCCAGAAGCACAAAGCACCAGAAAAGAATCAAGCGGCCAAAATGCCGACCAAGAATGTAAGCCAAAAAGTAAAGGTAAAAACAACAAAATAGAATGTAAACAGACTTGCTGTTGTGTGGTAAAAACCTGCCCTGGGCCTTGGCCGTATGTATAAAAGAAGAATTAAGACGAGATGTGATGAACTGAAAAGCACATGGCAAGACGATCAAGAAGATCGATGGTTCCCAGTACCACCCGAGGAAGAATAGGATTAACAATACATGTCGCCTTCCAAGGATCAACGTGCCAGGAAAGGATTAACCGGAAAAAAAGTCAAGGTGCGAACGCTGATAAGCAAGCAATCTGTGGTCGCTTGCAAGGTACTTGGTAGAGCTCGGGTAACGTCGACAATGGGTCCTATCCCAATTATCTTCGCTTGCCTTGCAGAAAAGAAAAAAAAAATACGACTTTACTACAGACGTTGTAAAGATGTGCCGCTCCCGTACCAGAAGATCACTGGGTCAAGGGACGACGACAACAAAGATTTGGCGATGCAAGGAAGCTACAGTACCTAGGAGCCTAGGAGGCCCGAGCACAAGCCGTTACCGCGTATGGAAAGTAGTACGTGCAACAGAGTTCCCGCGCAGGGTGAAGGATCTGCAGGGGGCGGTGTTAGCACCCTAGAACAGCAAGGTGAGCGGAGTTCCTCCACAAAGGATGCAATAGAAACATCAAATTATTGCCAAGGCCGCGAGCCGATTGGTGTGTCCCGAGGACCCATAACCCAAATGAGAATGAGAATGAGGTAAAATGCTACCGTAGAAACCCATGTCACAACGTCCCCTGAGACTTGAAACCACAGTCGTCGTCCTCAGGACGACTCACATGTGCCTGTGATGGTGATGAATGGGAACCCGCGCGGCGATGAAGCCCAAGTTGAGTATAAGTCAATACTCGCTACCATATTGACCATTTACCAAAATGATTTTTGATGCTTTTCACCATATCAAATGACCTCAAATCGGGCAATGTCGCGATGCAGACCACAGGTCCTTCACCACCCTGCCGTGTCCGTGTACGACAAGCGACAAGCGACAAGCGACCTGCACTACATCATTTCGTCTGGCAAGTGGAGGACCGAGGAAACATGCCACACACCGTGGTGGAGATGGTGAACGTGTCAAAAGCCTGACCGTTTCTGCTTGCCCCAGATCGCTTACCTTGATCCTTGACCCTGTTGCGTTTGTTGCAGCTTTTGTCGCTAGCGATCTTGTGCAGCTCTTTCCCACAAGATCTCGCATCGACCAAACTTCAACTGGTTCAAGGTATCATCAAAAACAAGAGAGGACTATGATCGGTGGATGATTTACGATGGGGGAACAGGCGGCCCAAAGATTAAGGAAATCGGGTTGCAGTTTGCCAAGCCTAGAAAAAGTACAAAGTAACGTATGGAAATGTTGACATGCATTCAATTTATTGAGGCTCAACTATTAGACGAGGCCTTGGTACTACCAAGGCAAAAGAATCATTGGCTCAGACTTGCCTTTACTTCGTCATTATAATGAGAGAATTGCCGACTAAAGCAAGACAGACATATCGTCGTCGAAGAGGAGGGTTTCATAGCCCACCAAAGATGTGAGAGAAACACACAACCTCAGCGTCGTGATCAGATGCCGTCTCCAGCCGCTGCGAAATTCCTCAGTACTCGGAAGTATCTGTATTTGTGTCATCACCGCCAGGGTTGTAATTGGAAAGGGTGGCTGCGCCATAGGTGCAGCAATCAGACCGACCAAAAGGACTTGAGGCATTGATACTTTATGCCTAGAGCTGAGGACCAGGGTCAATTACGTTATTAACGTTGTCCCTTTGACCTTGCCATTCTCCATCTTTGCCGTCCGGGAGCCGAATTGTATCTGTCGCACTAGTTAGAGCTCTATGCACAACTAGTAGCAAAACCGACCGAGGCGTGATTGGAGAGTACACAGGATAAGAAGAAGCGCATGAGGGCGTAGAAAACACATACCGCACGCTTTTTTTCCCTCGCGACATTTCTGAGGCCCAGCTTTTCGGACAGGAGCCTCAAGACCCGTTTGCCAGGCTCGATACTGTTTTCGTCAACCTGGTCAAAGCCAAAGTCACACTTCTGCTGCACCGGTAAATCAATGGCCCACTTTACCAGTCGCTCGTCAAGGAATGGAAAACGAACTTCCTTTCCCCAGCTGGACATGACCCTGTCGTCACGGCCCAGATTCCGCTTGCCCAGTCGTGCAACATCCAACTTGAGCTCCTCAACCAGCCCCGCATAGCCCATACGCGAGAATGCGGTTGCGTGTCGGGTGTAGCCACCAAATAATTCGTCAGCTCCCAAACCCGAGAGAAGGATTCGCGCGGGGGTAAAACAGTCAGGTCGTTGTGTGGCGTTGCCCGTCATGTCTGTCATTGAGTTGTCACTGTAGCATACACCTTGTCCGCGAGCAGCAAAGTACAGGGCATAGGCGATGGAAAGATCCATCTCTGTGTTGTGAGGGTGAATGAGTGAGATGACCTCGGCTCGATGGGATTTAGTCGCTGTATATGGCACGTTAATCTGTTTGACGTGGATGAGCAAACGGAGTATGCAAGCCGAGATGTGGGGTTGACCAGGCAAAACTTACCGCAATGAATCTCCAGGCTCTCCCTGGGCATACTTGGAGCAGTTCAGCAAAGGACTTCCTGCCTGTGACCCTGTCGGGGCAAGCTTCATAAAGTTCTTCAAGCAAGTCTTCCGCACTACGGTCGACTTTGCGTTGTGCAGCTGCTAACCGAGGGTTCTCAAAGGCTACATTTAACAGATCGATACCCTGGTTGGCTGGGAGAAGTTCGTGACAGAGCCTGGCAATGACTGTGCAGTCAAGGCCGCCAGAGAACAGGACAGCTATCCTAGTGTCTGGCACTGTCGCGGAATCGACACGAGGGGGTATCGGTACGTTCAGGATGCGAAGCCTTAGAGATTCTGCAATATGCTCATGTAATGGCTGCACTGCATCCATCTCCGGCGGTGAATTTGCCTGAGAATCCTTGGGCAATTCGGTGTTGAAGCATCCAATGCCAGAAATCTGCAAAGGTAAGTTCGGCGCACAATCTCAAGTCCATCTTGGGACACGCGCAAACTGCCAGCTTTGGCAGAACTCACAATATCTTGTCCCTGGTCGGCCGTCCAGCCATGTACCATGGGCTCGGGAAATGAGAGCTCAGGCGAGCACTTGCCCAGGTCCAGGCAGTAGATCCCATCGGCCTCAACCTCTTGCCAAGACGACACAGAAGACTCGGCGATGCTACACAGCTTGAATCCATCGTCACTAGATGCGACCAGAGATCTCCTGCCCAGGCGATCTCTTCCATAGTAGATCTTCTTGGTAGGCGAATGTAAAAAGACGAAAGAAAAAGGCCCTTCAATAGAGCGAAGTACGTCGAGGATCCCCTCCTCGGTCTTGTCCTCCGACGCACCCGCGTCCGAGGTTCCGGTCAACAACTCAAACACTTGCGCGCCGTCGTTGCCCTCGACAACCCGGTCGCAAACCCGCCATGCCTCGCCATTCCAGCACAACACAGAACCGGAGGCCGCGTCTTGAAACGGTTGTGTGGTGATGGAATCGCCACGGAGCGCGAGAACCGTCGATGTGAATGAAAGCTGCCAAGATTCCAGTCGCGCCTCGACCCTACCAAGATGATCAGGTCCGCGACTACACAGGCGGCGCTCCACGGCGGGATCCAGAGGACGCGACCCTGACAAATCCGACGAGTCCAGGCGAATGCAGAGATGTATGCCACACATGTTTGCGTAAAAGCAACTTTAAATAAATGTGAGCGTGGAAAAAATAAAATGAAATAAAACAAAACGCTACATTCGTGATGTTGGGCTGTAGGCAAGCAGAACAAATCGCGACAGTCAGGAAGGTGGGGCGACAAACAAGCCTTGCCATGCGTTGCTCCTTCCTCTACAAAAAACATTTTCACCTGACTACCAACACGGACCAAGGTCACTTGATATCAGATAAACAGACGGCATGGCACACAGCAAAACTAGAAAACTCGATAGAAATCCCAAAAAAATTCCAAAAATCTTAGCAATTTCTGGTTTCGATCCAGAGACCTCCGGGTTATGAGCCCGGCGCGCTTCCCCTGCGCCAAATTGCTTGGTGGTTGTTGTTGAAGGCGGAAGTGGTTGGGGGGTCTATAAGGCTGATTCAATGGTCACGTGCAAGTCACGCCCACCGCGTAGGCGCTGATAAGCATATCCGATAAGAGAAGATAAGATTGGATAAGATAAGGCGTCTGCACTGATATAACACGTCTCTGGTCCCTATCGTGCACCAGGGGTCTCCAGTCACTGAGATAACAGGGAGAGGCCTAGACAAAGGATATGGTGGTTTGTGTAAAGCTATTTGAATGCCGAGCGATCAATGGCAATGAGGAAATGCACATAGTTCACTGGCTAGGAAAGAGGCAGACTTTTCATCACGGCGCAGAACGTCTTTTCCTTCAATAAACAATGAGGCCCAAGGGTTTTATATTACTATGACCTACTTCGCTCGATAAATATATTATGCTCTCACGCATATACTTCCCAAACTCCAGATGCTCCCATAACCATGATGAATGCCCAATAGGATGAGGGAAAGCCCAAGAAGAAATCAAACAGACCCGCAATTTGAAGAATAAGAGATGGCTCTTAGGCGACTGAGGCCTGAAAGAGCCCGCGTTTTGTAAACAAGGAAAGAAACCCAGCCCTGACGTACTACTACTACACCTGCACCCAAAGGCAGGCCACCGGAAGCACTGCAATTGCGACCGTCGCGCAACTAGGCCGACGGCAAGGCCTTGGGTCCTGGGCAAGAGGCCGGGAGGTTGAGACCTTCGCGGCGCTGCTTGGTGGCCGGGTCGAATTCACCGTCCCTGCAGAGCTCGTCCTTGGCGGCTAGCAGGAACTTGTAGGCCGTCTTGATCGTGCCGTCACTAACGCCCGCCACAGCGGCAATATCCTTAGATGTACGCGGCTCGCCGATCAAGTGTGACATCATGTAGATACAGGCGGCAGCGACTGAGAGCGGCGATCGGCCAGCCAGATCGGCAACGGATGACGACTTGCGAGCCAGATGCATGGCGACACGCTCGGCCAAGTGAGAGACGCGGAATCCCAGGATGGAGCAGTAGCGTGTACACAGAGACTCGGCAGTCGTTCCCTTGGTGGCCATGTCATCGTCGTCGTCGTCGGCCGTGGGCATCTTGTGGTCAACGGCCGCGGCACCGCCCCGGTTCTCGTAGTTGACCTTCTTGACGTACTCTTCAAGAGCCTTGTATGTCCGCCCAATCTCCTTCTTGGAGACATTGGTGAGTGCATGGATCTCCCTGAACGTGCGGGGAACCTTTTCCATTCGACAGGCGATGAAGATGCAGCCGGCAACTGCGGCATCAGCCGACTTGCCCTTGAGGGCCTTGGCCTCCTCGACCTCGCGGAATAGCGACTGTGCCTGCTTGATGACGTTGCCACCGCCGTGGATCTTGTCGACCAGGTCCTTGATCTTTGCCATACCGGCGTTGATGGCCGCTTGTCCCTTTTCGTTTTGGATCTTCTTGTTGGCCGCATTGAGCGACTTCATAATCTTATACGAAGCACCCTGGTCGCGGCGCATGTCGACCTTGGTCTCGAGGGCGCTGGGACCGTAGATCTCATTACCAGCATCACCGACACGCGAGGGGTCATCACCAGCCTCGTCGTTGGCAAATGTACGCCACTCGCTGCCCATGTCTACTATCCGTGCGCCAACGACGAGGCCACACTCGGTGCATACTATGTCACCCGATGAAACCTCCTCCTGGAGCAATGTAGGCACGCCACAGTCGTTGCACTGCATCGTGTTGTTCAGATCGGCCTGATAAGGATCGGCCTCAAGGCCCATGTCCGCCATGGAAGCCATCTTTGCGGCTTGATGGGTGTCTTTGCCTTCGTCCTTGGTTCGCGCTGTCGCTTGCGGTTTGGTGGGCTTATTATACACCTCTTGCAGAGCCGCGCGGCTTTTGCGTTTCTTGTTCCGCCGACTCGCTTTTGGTTTCGCTTTGATCGCCTTTGAGATGCGGGACTTGGGACAGACGCCAAAATGCTGTGTTATTTGTTGTAGTCTTACAGTATGAAGATCGCGTAGAAGTGGTGAAGACGTTTTGGCGACTTGGGCGTGGCCGTCGAGCGACGCCACGGCCTGGTACAGGAACGAGTGAGAAATGCGGGAGGACAAAGCCTCGAGGCGACCGCCGTCAGTAGAAGTGAGTGTTCAAATGCTGGCAGACGACAGATGAAAGAACAAGGCGAGGGCGGGATCCTTTGTGGTCGGCCTTTCCGACGGAACGCGCGCGGCTGCCCGCAAATGGCAACACCCCCAGCCAAAGCACCGCACCTCCTCGATATGACAACGGGTGGTAATCGACGGTTCTTTGGTGAAAAATTGATCGGAACGAGCGTGTGTATGGAGGTTGTTTTGGTAAAGATGTCACGGTGAAGTGGCAATTAGGCAGCAGTGTTGAAATGTCCAAAATTCATTACTGGACCGAATCACCTGTACGATTTGTTTGCATCGATTACTCAGCTACAGCGACCCGTCAGAATGCAGTAGAATCCGGGGTGACCCACTAAATAAGCTACAGTCATGCATATTGGTTACACTGGGCTGGTAAGCTGGGTCAAAGACAAGCGACATTAAATGTTGTCGCAGCATGTGCGCACAATGGTATTCAGCTTTATTATGACGCTACACTTTCTTTTACATCTAATACAACCCCGTCACCCAGAGAAATTTCTTATGTGTAGTGTTGTCCTGTTGTTTATTTTACAACGTGCTATTTTCCGTCTCAACCAGGCCTGCCATTAAATCACACACTCTTCCTTGGACGACCTCTTCCGCGCACTGGGGCGGTGCCTGGTCCCTTGCCGGCGCTGGCTGCGACGACTTCAACCAAAGCCTTTGGTTTCCTGCCGCGCTTGGCAGGTGGACTCTTCACCTTTCCTACCCCACTTGACGCCACAACCTTGCTTGGACGTCCTCTTGGTTTGGATTTCGTAAAGGATGTTTCTTTCGCTGGTCGACCACGAGCCATCTTAGACCCCTCTGGTGCGGAAGCTCGCGCAGGGAGCGGCTGGTGTTTCCCGTCCCCTATTTTGGTTGTTTTTGACAGTATGGGCTGCTTAGGTGGCTGGCGCGTGGACAAGGTTGGCTCGGGCTTGGGTGTCGCGGCAGCAATATCTGCTATTCTCGCACTACGCCGTAGCAGCTCTGTCCCGTCTTTTACTGCATTCTTTTGCAGTCCATGTTTTGCCTTCAACGGCCTTTGTGAAACAAAAGAATTCGTCTTGAGCTTGTCGACCCGGTTTGCCGACTTGGGTGGGCGACCGCGCCGCTGTTGTGTTGATCCCTGCCCCTGCCCCTGCCCCTCCTGCTTCGTGTCCCTCGACTTTTTCTGACGCTTCTTTAGTGGCGGCGTATACGTATCTTCGGTGGAAAGCGACTCCAGAGGTACCTTCAAGCCTGTTGGCCGCTGTGGTATGATCCCTAAGGGTGGCGTCTCAATAAATGAATCAAGGATCTCGAGAGCATCAACTTCCGAAGGGGTAAGCTCAGTGTCAATATTATACAAATCTCCAGGTTCCAGATCCGAGTCCTCCTGGGGCCATCGCCAACCCGGAATGGGCTGCCCAGCACCCTGTGTTTGGTGCTCCCAGCCGTCATCCCAGTGACCTCTTTGCTTCCAGAGTTCCTTGACCGCATCAGGTTCATCTTCTCTGCGCCGGCCGAGAAAGGCCAAGGGAATGCGTCGTAGTCTAAGGCTGTATTCGAGTTTCTCTTGCGCCCACAGAAACCATGGGCGCGTTATGATAAAGCCACGGGCTTCATCTTGGGACGCACAGTTTTTGCTTCCGGGATGAGCATGAGCCGGTGGCGGGTTCTGATGTTCCCCGAACTTGCGACCCTTACTTCGATGCGCGGCCAAAGTCGCAGGATGATCCGGACCAAATTCCAAAGGCTCCGGCTCAAATGCCCACCTCCACTGTATTGCATTATCATTCCCTCGTGGGTTGAACCGCCCTGGAATCACCCATTTAGTATCCCAAAGTCCAAGATGTTGCCATCGCTTTTTGATTATATGCTGGGCCATGATTTGGCGCCGAAAATTCCCATCCCCACCCTTTTCTAAAAACCATTTTGCCTTGGGATCGGGGAGTTTGGATTTGTAAAAATCGACCAGTAGCTCTCGCTCATGCTCGAGTTCACACTTGTAACGCCTTTTGGGGTCATAAAGATGTCCATTAAAATGAATCAGGACCGCGAGCTGGTGCACCTCGTCCCCGTCGAGTGGCGCATCAATCAGATTCTTATACTCTGCCAGGATCGCCTCGTGCGGGCGCTGGCTAAGTACAAAATCGCGAGCTTCTTGCGAAATATCACTTTCAGTTTCGTCGTCGTATTGTGGCGGTATTTCGCGGTCGAACCGACGATTGAGCGCCCGTTCAAGTCTATCCGGATCCGCGGCGAGATAATTAAGCGCAGGCAGTAGCTGGTTGTTGATGGCCGCGGAGATCTGATTACGAGAATCAAAGAAAGCGGGCATTGTCTCGCAACCGGATTCAAAGGCGACAGTCATAGCAGAATACTGAGCAGTAAATAATCAAACATTAGACTGTGGCACAAGCACGTCTACATCATATACACGAACTTGAAGGAAAATAACGAATATTGTGGATTTTTTTACCGAGGAGGAAGTGAACCAGCAATTGACGCGGCGTACTCTTACAGTACCTCAGACGAAGTGATGGCGCCGCCATTTGCTGGGAGGAGCCCTCGAAAACACGAGTGGAGAAACAAATTACATGTGAGATAGAGAGAGCTCAGCTCACCCTGTACGACCTGTGATTCGCACAGTATGGATTTGCCACCGTGCAGTATCCAGTCTGTCCCTTCGTCGCAAGCAAAATTGCAAATCGTAGTGGAAGTACATGTGATAAGCCTTTGATGGATTTTTTTGGTTCTTGTTTTTGATCCTACTTTACGCAATGTATAATCAAGTAACAGAGCATTCATTTTTTCCCCTGTCGGCTGACAAGCGTCATGTTCATCTTTGATGTTTCCAGAATATAACTAGTGGTACATTTTCAACAGTTTGACTTAATATTTTTTTTTTTCTATTCTAAATAATAGTTCTCGAAGTGTATGTACTTCCCCCCGTATGTATCCTACCTTGCATCTACTCACCATTCCATCTGTATTTTCTCCATACACTAAAATGCAGCTATTGGTACCTCGCCCTGATCCAAGGAAATCGGTTCAGTTGAACAGTACAGAAGAACGTGTAATCGACTTGCTTTCTACAAGTCAATCATATCATATCATAGTGTGTCATGACCAACAGTTATACCTCGCCAGCTCCTTTAGCTACCAACTATTTCATTGCTTGTATGTTTCTGTCTTTGTTTCTCTCAAAGCCAGCAGCTCTCAACCCATCTCTTCTCCTCAGCCCATTATCCTGACTGAGTCAGCGTACGGCCACGTCACTACCGACTCCAACCCGCAACCGATCCCACAGATCCGGTAACTCGCTAAACCTCACCACATCCTTCAGTCACAGATGATCCGCCACGCCCGCCACATCGGCTCCGTGATCCATCAACATCCTAGCAATCTCCATTCTAGCTCCCGACAGGGGCTCGGCACACAGACCATAAAACACGCCAGTATCCAGCACCATGTGCAGCGCCGTGGGCCCTGCGCCTCTGGCTTGACGACCCGTCGATCCGTCGTCGGTCCGCAGACGAACCAAAACCCCAATATCCACATCCGTGCTCTGCTGGACCGTGCCGACAATCAGCCGCACCACGTCGGTGTTCCCCTTCATGGCGGCTACGTAAAGCGGTGTGGCCCGCCACCGCTCCCCGACCCATAGCCCCGACGGCCTGTCGTTGTCGAATTCCCTCGGCAGCGATTGCGTCCGTCCCAGAGCGGCCTGCGGGTACGCGAGGTGCAGTGGGCTGCGGTTTTCGCTGTCGAGGATGTTGGCGTCGGCATCGTCGAGGGTGCAGCAAAATGTCGACCATGGCGGTATCGCCCCTGAGCGATGCTATGTGGATGGGCCGCCGGCCCTTGGCGTTCGCAATGTTTAGGTCTGCATGGCTCTTGAGTAGAGCTCGCACCAGCTCGTGTTTCCCACCAGTGGCTTCATACAGTAGGGTGCCTCTGTCGAATTCTGTGTCGTACGCCCTGTCGGTGGTGTACTTTTTGTTGATGAGCCCCGCGGCGTTTAAGGCCTCACAGATTTGCTGCACTTGCGGGCTGTACTCCTCGGGTGTTGAGCCTTCTTGAGGAGGGAGGCGATGAGTCCAATGAGTCTCGTCGGGGTGGGCCCTCGCCTGGTTCAGGAGGATCTTCAGCGCGGCTTCTTTACAGCTCAGGGCTGTGATCAGGAAAGCATCGATGCCTCTCTCGTTAGGTTTGTAGGGATCCGCCCCTACGTCCAGCAGTACCTGCGCAGCCTGCGCAGCCTGCGGTGTATGGCACATCAAGGTGGCAAGGCAGTGGAGTAGGCGGCCGCTGATCTCTTTGTTGGGGTCTAGCCCGCTCGCGTGGACATGTCGAATTATGGCTTTGAACCGAGGTAGGTCTTGGCCCTGGAGTCTCCAACTTGCGAAAAAGTTTCCTCCAAGCCGGGTACCTTTGGCTCCCTCCCCTCTCGAAGAATTCAGCACCGTGTTGTAGAAGCAGCTCGACCATACCAGCTTCTAGTTCATTGACAGCTTCGAGCAACATGGGATTTAGCGGGATGTTGGTCTGCAACCTGGCATCCAGGCCGGCAAGCGCCTCTGCCATTCGACAATCTGCTACCGACACGGCAACTGATAGGGGTGAATGTTCCGCTTCTATTGTGGTATATGAATGACGTCCGTCTCGAAGTACATATCACGGTGACGTCCATTTAGCAGTACAATCCAGATACTCCATGCCGCATTTTTGAAGAAGCAGTAGCAGGGCATCCGAGGTACTTTCCAGGCCGCGACTCTCGGTCCTGTTGTCCTCTGCCTCCTTGTTCGTTGGTTTCGAGTACGCATAGGCAAGGTGATGCACAACTGTTCTCCCAAACTCGTCCAAGGCCTTGGGGTTCGCACCGGCGCCGATCAAAAGCCTTATGACGTCCGGGTTTCTGGTCTGCGCGGCGTAGTGCATAGCCGTCATGCCAGCCGTGTCGAAGCCCAAGTGACCACCAAAGCCGCGGTGAAAAAACTCGGCACTCTTGACGTTGGGTGTTCTCCGCATACCAATGTTGACATCAGCACCATGTTCGAGAAGCATACGAACCAGGCGGACTTTTTCCTCCTCTTCACACTTTCGCCCCAACGCGAGCACCAGCGGCGAACATCGGGCCGCGTCGATAAGGCATGGGATCTTTTCCTCGCGCCGGTTGACGTCGGCGCCGTTTGCAACCAAGACCGTGACCGTTTCTTCAAAGCCGTCCGCCAGAGCGTGCTGGAGCGGCGTCATGTTGTGAACGTGCTTTGCGTCCATGTCAGCTCCGCACTGGCTGAGGGCCTCGGCGAAGCCTGTGTCTTTTCTCAGAGCTGCGAGGTGTAAAAGAGACGACCGCTGATCATGGTCGTGTGGCTCGACCCCCTAGCCCCAAGAGGAATCGAACGACGGGGAGCTGTCCATCTTGGATGGCACTCCGCAACATCCCAACCTGCGGATGCGCTTGTCCACGTTCGGAAGTTTTGTCATGTCGTTGTCGGCGGAAATGCAGGCGGTAGAGACCTTCTCCTTTGGTCAAAGTTCGCCAGATATTATTCACCGGTTCATCATAGTGCCAACTACTCCACAGATCGTCTACTTCCAGCGTGCTGCTCATCAATAACTCAAAGAGATACCGACAGGACAACCGCAAACTTTCAAGATCGTCTTTACAGACACCATGTCCTCATCGTCTATGGGCTTTGCCTTCTGATCAACTGCCAAGCCATGAATTAGCTCGGATGCTAGGAGTGGTCGTTCGGTAGAGGCAACCCAGCTGAGTACGCGATGAGCCAATGCACTACCGAGACTTTGGCTGTGTCGAGATTCTTTCCATCGTCGCTTCAAAGGCGGCCTCGAGCTGTTGAATATGATTTCAGAGCTTTTCGCATTTCCTTGACTGTTGTAAGCTCCAAGATTTGGTTGACCAACACCTGTCCCAGGATAAAGCTGCAACGGAGAGTTAGCAAAGAAGCCACTTCTTTTTTCCATACATTCGCAGTGGAGTCATATTACTTTCCATTTGACTGTCCAACTATCTAGGCCCCGAGGTCTGGATGGCGCTCCGATAGCTCTTCCATGCCGTGCTTTTCGAACTGGCTACGTACATGTGTCCTGAGGTCGCCTGGGACCGAAAAGACCTCCTGGATCGACGCCAGGGACAGAGCAGCCCGTATTTCGGGTATTTCCCTACTAGTAACCATCATTCTGCAGTTTGACTTGATAAAAGACGCCAAAATACTTTTCAGCACCGGCGGGCTTTCCATTTCATCGGGTCCGTCGATGACAAGAACGACGGTTTGGGCCGAAAGAACAACATCCTGTTGCGAACGAAAAGAGCAGAGAGTCAACTGCTGTCGGGCCACCATTTACAATGGCCTGGCCGAGAAGACTCCTCTAAATGGCCTCCTTGGGGTTGTGTTTTCCTGCTGGCAAAATTGCAGAAACAGTGCAAAACCAACTGATCTTTGTCTTGAGCGTTGTATAGCGGATGTTGAAGCACAGCCGACACAAACACTGTTCTGCTCGAGGTTCAGATTTTCCACTTTGCGATGCATAGCCGGCAATACTGTCAAAGTTTCTGCTACACTAAGGAACTCGGAAAATAGACCGCGTAATGGCACAAGCTCTTCCATATGCTTCCGTAAAGCCACTTCTCCGATCGGCCCAAAGACACCTTGCCAAGGTGTCACAAGCTCAAGGCGGAGGCTATCGAGATCCTTCATGCAATCGTCAATGATAACCTGGGGGAATTGTACCGGATCAGAAAGAGGAGCCACGTGGTCTTCAACCGTCCTGGCTGCTGCATCTTTGGTCCGGAAGAGGACATCGGCCAGCGCCGAGATTTCACCAAGATATTCTTTCTGTACGCGATGGGCGGCCCGATCTGATGTTGGGGATGAAGCCATGGCTGAGCTTGGTGATTCCCGAGGCAAGGCTCAGGAGGTCGGCCATGCCGGCTGCGATGTTGGGTGGGCCAGCCATGTATGCAGCTTATTTTCTACAAAAAGTAGAAGAGGCAAGGTTGGCAAGCATCCTGGTAGAAAGTCGCAAGTTTGTTTGAGTGCGCGAATAGTTCTCATTTGTCAAATGTTAAATCCCTAGGTGCCTATCTTACCTACCTCATCATTCCGCTGGTTGGGCCGGAGAGGCATGCGCGATCAAGGCAAGACCGCGGCACAGCCATTACTCCGTACAGGTGGTGTAGAGAATGACATTCTCTAGGCTGTGCAAACCCGGACTATACCTCTTATGGTCTTGGTAGCATGTATGTAATGGTGAGAAATTGGCTTGGTAATCTGCTAGACTAGATTCCATCATCTCTTATATCTGTCTGTACCTGCACACGGAAAGGCGTACCCGACCAAACTAATGTGGTCAGCTTGTCGACGCTAGTGTCATTTGACGTTTTGTTTGTTCCTCAAAAGGACCCAGGAGCCATTGCACCCACCTACCCACCAAGCCACATCGTTCAACCCACACACCCCCCAGCCCTGATCTTGACTCGGCCGCATGCATGTGTCCCACAGTAATGACGCACCAAAAACCATTACAAACAACCAACCAGAAAAGACAATCAATGTTTTTTTTTTCTCCCAACCGCAGCTCACGAGAGAAAAAAAAAAGATAATTAAAAAATTTGCAGACTAGACCTGGTTCCTTGCAGCGGTGCTCATAATGCCGTCGGTGAAGCTCGGCATTCAACCATCCAACGCCGTGGATGTAAAAGGGTGTGTCGTATAGGGGTTAGTACACTTCGTTGTGGCCGAAGAAACGCAAGTTCGAGTCTTGCCACGCCCAGAAATTCACGTCTCATGAGTTGGAGCTCCAGAGAGAAGGTTCTGACATTAGCTTTTGTTTTTGTTTTGTTCTCAACTGACACATGTTTGACATTTTCCTTCCTCCCCTCAATTTGTAACCCTTGACTGCAAGTGCTTACTACAGGTTATGACTGTTAACAAAAAGGCTGCAGTGTCGCACCAAATAGTCTTTGTTGTGACACAGGTATTTGATATTCGTTGAGCCTTGACTGTCGATTAACCTAGAGACAATATTACCTAGATAGAGATTTATGCGCTCCAGCGGCGGTGTATTATACATCGTACATGCCGCACCCCTTCTGCAAAGACTTGGACCTTAGATGCACGCTATTTTCATTGCCAAGTTCTTTTGATATCGCTCACGGCTTTGTCTTCCATCCCCATACCGTGTTTATGGAATAATACGTAATTATGTATTTTAACCAAATTCACCCTCAAGTTTTGCGCATCAATATCAACCTCAGATCCCAAGGGGACATGAAATGACCACAACTCATCCGCCTCATACAAAAGTCCACACCTCACGGCAACCTATCCCCGTTCCTAGTCGCCTGCGCAACCTTTGAATTCGTTTTATCCTCCGCATAGCGGCGATAGACATCAATGTAAGCCGCGTCGTCGCTTGAAGTCGCGACCACACTCTCCCTAGCCAGGCAGGCATCGACCCAGACCCTCCACCTCTGCGCGATCCTCTTTTCCTCGTCGCCACCATCCGGGATGCCACCCCAGTTTGGCTTGTAGTGGTCGAGCAGCCACAGCCTGCGCGCAAACGGCGCCAGCGTGACGTCGACGAGGCTAAACTCCGGACCGAGAAACCAAGGCCCGCCGTCGTCGTCGGCCATGTGCTCCACGAGCATTTTGACAGCGCCGCAAAACGCCTCGCGCGCCTCCTCGGCGCTGTAGTTCGACTTGCCGGGCGTGTGCTGCAGGACTTTGTAAAAGCCGGCTACGATCTTGCCGCAGTGCTCGATCCAGATGCGGCAGCGCGCGCGCTGGTAGGGGTCCCGGGGCAGGAGGGGCGGGCCGTGGGTGGATTGGTCGGCGTACGCCTCGTCCAGGTACTCGTCGATGATGGTGCTCTCGTACAGGGGCTTGGTCTGCCCCTCGTCCCCTGTGCTGCTGGTGGCATGGGGTACGGCCAGGGTGGGGACGAGCCCGCGTGGGTTGAGGGCCAGGAAGTCGGGCGACTTGTGGTACGGGTTGATCTCGATGTACTGGTACGGGATGCGCTTCTCCTCAAGCACGATCCACGACCGCTGCACAAATGGGCAGAACCAGCCGGCGTAGAGCTTGAGAGGCTGCTCGGCAGAGTGGGCCTTGACGAGCTCGGCTGCGCGGCCAGTCGCGTGATCAAGGATGCTAGTGTCCACGTTTGTCATGTTTTGATTTTTGTTTTGTTTTGTTTCTGGTGGTCGATTGGATGGATAGATGCAGGTGTAGGGTAGAGGGGTGTTGGTCGGTCTGCGGGGAGAGTCAAGAGTCCATACAGCCGTTGTGAGGGGTCAAAATTGGCGATGAGAATTGATATGAATAGTGCGGTCCCAAGTAATCAAGATGTGAAATTGTGGATGACTGCCTCTCTTTTGATGAGATTGTTTAGTCAACGAAATATGGGATGAATATATATGTCGTTGATCAGAGTTATGTGCCAAGATGCTTATATAGTAGGTAGGTTCGCATGATGTAAATGATTTCCGGAACCTCTGGGAGACTGCTTTATGACGTTGCAACACGTCAAATTGACCAGCTTCTCCTTGATTCGCTAAATCGGATGGATAGCCAGCCATACCGATTTGCGATTTTTTTTTTTTTGGCGATCTGATCGGGGTAGGTCGACTGTTTTTAGAACTTAGAAAGATTATATGTTTTGGCCGGGATTTGGTGTCGTTCATCCGTTCCTTTTTTTTGTTGTTGTTCCTCTTCGTCTTCTTTTGTATCAGCCTGTCGATTAATGATATTTTGAGCGACTGAAAAGCTGCTCCAAAATGGAAAACAGCATCCCCAAGATGTTTAACAGCGTGTGCCAGACACAGTTTGGGTTTGTGCACCTCCTCAGCGATGGCAAGTGTCGACGACAGGCCCTCTTCCACGATGATAACTTGGCCTCAAAACGAGACCTTGAGTGGGACTTTTCATGTCGGACATATTGGTGACGAGATATTAACGGTCGGAGAGACATGATTGTTTCGTCTTGGTGGAGTGAGTGTGTTTTCTCCTTTGTATTGTGTTGAAGGACGAGGAGAGATAAGGAGAATGGGGTATAAATGCAAAAAAGTCAAAACGTATCAAGATGCCACAGAGGACATGAAGAGAAGAAGAGGAAATCCCGTCGGCAGTCATCCACTGTCCACAGTCATGCCCTTTTGGTTAAAGATGGATGTCCGGCGGGAGTTGATGGTGGTCAGGCTCCATTCATCCACCACCCCATACCGATTGTCTACCTCCTCATCTGCCAACCTGACTCTATCCTAGCCTGCCTTGTTCTCGTTTGGCGCTTGCTAGTCCGGTTTCTGAGCTGCGCATGTGCCACAGACACGAACACCCACTCACGCGAGCACCAAAAAAGGGAGAGACAAAAGAAATACGCACACACAACTAGGAAAGACGACAAAAAATAAATAAATAAAATAAAATAGACAATTCACTTTTTTTTTGCCGTTTTATACGAGTTCTAGACCAAGGATAAGCAAGGCTCGGCGGATGAGATATGGGATGTCAAACAGAAAGGATCGCAATCACAAAAATCTGTCATGCAGAAAAACGCACCTCAGTGCAGCACAGCGGGAGGTTGCACGCGTGAATGAACCCCTCATTGGGTCCTCATCTTGGCCCCCCCTCCCCGCTGGGGGACAAAATCCTACCTATTAACCTCCGCCCTGCGCGCGTAGGTACCTAACGAGGGAAAGGTCGGGACCTAACGCAAGGCATCCTCCAGGCTTATTACTACGTGTAGTGTGGCGTGCAGCGCTAGCCTTAGCGGGGAATGAGACATTGCTTACCCGGGTCTGACCCACAACGTATGGTGGGGAAAGCGGATGGACCTCCCACCGACCCGGCAAAAGGTGCAGCAAAGCAGCATGGGCCGTGGCCGTGGTCGGGGGCTAACCACCGAACCGAAACACTTTACGCGTCGTGACGCGGTCTCTTTTTTTTCATTTGGGTTACACCTTGAGGAAAACTAGTCAGCAACAGTCGATTTTATAATCCGAATAATTGCACAACCCCCAAAGACACGGACAAGATATACCTTTACGACTTGAATCACACAGATCCCTAAAAAAAAAAGTCCGACTTTGAAGACGAAATGGAAATCGACGCACCGCCTCCAGCGGCCGCCATAACCTTCTCCTCGGGAGCGGCCGAAAAGGGCAAGCGCAGCGCCGCAAACCTCCCGGTCGAGGCCGAGGACTCGCTTCCCTGGGTCGAAAAGTACCGCCCCGTATCCCTCGCCGACGTGTCTGGCCACCAGGACATCCTCGCGACCATCAACAAGTTTGTCGACGCGAACCGCCTGCCCCACCTGCTGCTGTACGGGCCCCCGGGGACGGGCAAGACGTCGACGATATTGGCGCTGGCGAGGAGGATCTACGGCGCCGATAACGTCCGCCAGATGGTGCTGGAGCTGAACGCGTCAGATGACCGTGGCATTGACGTGGTCAGGGAGCAGATCAAGACGTTTGCAAGCACCAAGCAGATCTTCACCATGGGGCCGAAACCTACACCTTCAGCAGCAGCAGCAGCATCAAACAGCAATAACCCGTCCGCAACCCGCCCGACCCCCTCCTACAAGCTCATCATCCTCGACGAGGCCGACGCCATGACCAACACGGCGCAGATGGCCCTCCGACGCATAATGGAAAAGTACACAGCCAACACGCGGTTCTGCATCATTGCAAACTACGCCCACAAGCTCTCCCCCGCTCTGCTTTCCCGCTGCACGCGGTTCCGTTTCAGTCCGCTCAAGGAGGCCGACATCCGTGTGCTGGTCGACCGCGTCGTCGAGGAGGAGACGGTCAACATCCGGCCGGACGCCGTCGACGCCCTGGTCCGGCTCGCGAGGGGAGACATGCGCCGCGCGCTCAACGTCCTGCAGGCCTGCCACGCGAGCAGCACGCCGCTGCGGGAGAAGGGTGCTGCCGCCGCCGCGGAGGACAAGGCCGTCGTGGTCAGGGATACCATCACGGTCGAGACGATATACAACTGCATCGCGGCCCCGCCGCCAGAGGCGATCAAGGAGATCCTCGACACGCTGCTGGCCACTAGCGATGTCGTGTCGTGCCTCGGCACCATCAATGCGCTCAAGACCACGCGGGGTCTGGCCCTTGCGGATATCATAACCGCGCTCTCCGAGGAGCTGGTTAAGCTGGAGGTCAAGCCTGAGGTTATGATCACATGGCTGGATGGGTTGGCGGAGATCGAGCACCGGGTTGCTGGCGGTGCGGGAGAGGCTGTGCAGACGGGTGCGGTGGTTGGTGTTGTGAGGAGAGGGGTTGAGTTGATGGGTTGAAGGGAACAAAAGGGAAGATTTTAAGGTGGTGTTTTATTAAGAAGGGTCCATATTCTCTGGAGTTGGAGCGGCGTCTTGATGTGTTTTAGTAATGACTCCTTTAATTTGAATCATGATGACAAGAGCTCTTTTTTTTGGATTCCATTTGGTCAACGTTGTTATCTTGGTATTTTCGTGAGCTATATTTCATCCTATAACCCCTTTCACGATGCTGTCAGTCTTTCCCAATGATGTCATGATATTTCTACAACTGGAGCAAATCCCATCCCGTTCTTGGACACATACCAAAAGAACGAACCCGTTTCATACAACATAACAGTACCCAAGAACCCCCAAGAGCCGATGTTGATGATAGAAAGCCAAAGAAAGAAGAAAAAAAAGTCGCTAAACTCCAGCCCATATGTAAAGGTAATGAAATACCAGTCCGCTTATATGACCGCATGACCTTGATAAACCACAAAAACCCCAACCCAAAAAAAAAAAAAGAAAGGAACAAAAAGGTATCACGCACAAACCCACCCAGCCTGGTCATTCACCAACAACGCGTTTATAAGCACCGCCTTCTTCGGATAAGGACAGAGCTTCCTCGTCCTCTGGACGTTCCAATCCGCACCGTAGGCGACGGCACGGATATCGTCTGGCGCGGTGCCGTTCTCGACCCATGTCACCAGCTTGAGGAGGGCGTCGTAGTTGACGTCGCCACGGAAGAGCGGCGTGCCCCAGCCGCGGAGGAACTCCTCTGGCGGCGGGAGCGGGGTCGAGCCCGGCGGCAGGAGCTGCAGGGCCTCTGCCTGTCCGACGCCGGCAAACATCCACGGCGCGTTGACCCACGTCGGGCTGAACCAGCAGTGGTTCATGCCGGGGACCAAAAAGTGGCGGAGGAAGGCGTCGGTCGCCTGCTGGCCTCCCATGGCCTCGCGGGTCTTGTTGTAGTAGTGCGTCGTGGACCGCGTCGGGACCAGGCCGTCGGCCACGCCGTGGTACAGAATCACCTTGCCGCCGCGCCGCTTGAAGGGCGAGAGGTCGTAGTCGTCGGCGCTGGCCTGGCCCGGGTTGACGCGCC
Source organism: Pyricularia grisea (assembly GCF_004355905.1). Lineage (NCBI taxonomy): Eukaryota > Fungi > Ascomycota > Sordariomycetes > Magnaporthales > Pyriculariaceae > Pyricularia > Pyricularia grisea. The sequence continues at coordinate 4,862,941 of NC_044973.1, read as the reverse complement.
GCGAGTCGACCACGACCTGGTCGCTGTACTGCGACAGCTGCCACCTCGTGTCGTTGTAGATCCAGTAGCGGGGGTATTGCGCCACAAAGTCGACCGGGTTGTTGAGGTACGAGACCCAGCCCGTCAGGTCCGTCTCGGAGCTGAGCTGCATGCCGTTCATGACGAGCTGGTCGCCGTTGCCGGTGGAGTTTGCTCCGAGAAAGTAGTCGGCGTACATGCCCTTGACTACAGCAACCTGCTCGGGCGTTATGCAGCCGGGGGTTTGAGGCGCGCCGGGAAGGCAGGTGAAGCGGGTAAAGTCGAAGAGGCAGAGCTCGGGCGCGCTGACGATGCCGTCGACGACGCCGTCGGCCGCGTCGCACTGAAGCTGCACCTGGGCCACGAGCGTCTGCCACGGCCCGCCGGTGGCGTAGTTGGACGCGTCAAAGATCAGGCTCCCGTCGGGCCGGACGTTGGACTTGCCCATCTTGGCGGCCCATGGCATCAGGTCCTTGGTGTCCCAGGCCGGTGCACCGATCAGCGCCCCGTCCCAGCTTTCCGGGTCGCCCTGGATCGCCTTGAGGGCCTGTCTGCCGCCGGTCGAGCAGCCGGTAAAGTAGGAGCGCGAGGGTCTCTCCTGGTAGTAGCCGGCCACGACCTGCTTGGCCACCAGCGAGGATCCCCGCATGGCGCGGTAGCCCCAGTCAAGCAACCTATCGGGGCGGTTGAGACCCCAGGACAGGTCGCCGGGGCCGGAGCTGTGACCCGTGTCGGTGGACATGGTGGCGAAGCCATAGTGCGGGCCGGATCCCATGTATGGCCAGTTGATGCCGCCGAGGAACGCGCCATTGCCGACAGCCAGGAATCTACCGTTCCAAGTGTCCGATGGCGGCAGGAACATGCCAAAGCGGTAGTTTGACGTTGGGTTGGCAGTCGAGTTCTTCACACTCACAATGATGGCACAGACCTCTGGTAGCTGAGTTGCGTTGAACGTAGAGGCTAGGTCCTTTGCCCCTTCACCGAAAGACCCTCCCTCGGGGACAGGCACGGCCGTCTCAAGGCTAACGTTGACGCCGTTTTCCTTGTAGGACTGCAGGACCGACGAAAGATACGAGGACGTGCATTGTGCTGCTCGCGTTGGTGGCGGTGATGGTGATGGTGGTGGTATGCTATGGTAAGGCTTGGGGCGATACCTATCCTCTTGAGACTGCGGAGACTTAGCCTCGCAGCGACGTGAATGCAGACTCTTGCCATGCAGAGACTTTCCCAGAAGCTGTTGCTCTGGGACTGCTGCACCTTGGGATCTGTCGGCGAGGGTGCCAACGGCCGCGAGGCCAAGCAGTATGGTGTGCCCAATCATTGATGGGCGAACCCGCGCTGTGCGTGCGGCTGCAGGTAAGCGATCCGAAGAGATCAAATGGAAAAAAAAGGCTGGAGATGATGGACGTTAGGGTACCTTAGGTATGGAGCCTGTTGAGACGATGAGGTATTTCGTCCGATCTGAGAAACACGCAATAACCTGCCGGGCTGATGCTCTAGCCTTATATTGACTCGAAGGCTGCTCACCTCAAGGAAGCGAGGGACGGTGAGATTCCCTGACAGGTCATCATGTAATGTAGCCAATTTTAGTTCAGACTCTTCCCATTCTAGTGTAGGTACCTAGGTAGGTACGGATACCAAGACGTCCTCGTCACGCAGGAGCTGAGCAGAAGTAAGATTGTTGATGATGTTTTGACCTACCTTTCTGGGTAACTAACATGAACCGATATTGTCTGGGTCGAATCCAATGAGAGGTCAGTGCCTCGGCCGGCTGACAATGGTGCAAAATGCACCAAGTCGCACATCACTGTCCAGATTCGGCAACTGAAGATGTTTCGCCCTCTCACAAAAACATGGACGGCTCACTTGGATCCCGTGCCTTTTCTCGAAAAAGCAATAAGCGCAAGGCTGACGTGGTCAAGGTCACGCTTTGCACCCGCGGGAAACTCGCGACTTGTCCAAAGCAAAGTAACGTAGGTAGGTGCCTTTCTTTGTGTGGCTAGACCAGTGCTTTGCGCACACACGCTTTTCGAACTAGGCTAGGAGAATAGCTGGAGGATCCGGTGCCGTCGGCCCCACCTCCACTCGAAGCCATCTCTGTATTTTGACCTTTGGGGGGGGTCTTGTTTTTTGTTTGCCCGCCTGCCCGCTCGCTCGAATTTTTTGGCGCTATTTTGAGTAGCTTCCTGTACCGGCGTAGTCTTGGCGCAATTCGGGCAGGTAGTAACACTCAAAGTCTCACAAGAGAGACAGCCATGATGGCGTCAAAGAGGTGTGTAAGACGGACAGACATCGTATTTTGTATGCGGTGGTGTCCTGGTTTTTTTTTTTGTTTTGTTCTTTCTTCCGCACACGCACCGAACACAGCATCAACGTATCTGCACGTATTCGGCCCAAAGCCCGATTTTGCCTCGTAACTTTTTGTATCTGTTAATAAACATTTTGCCCGAACAAAATATAGCGAGAAACTGTCACGCGTGTTCGGCGATTATGGGCCCTTTGTCATTCGTTTGCTCCGACTTTAATTCATAGCCGATCGAAAACTCTTTTTTTTTTTCTTGACTCGCCGCGGTTTTTTGGGTTTTTTTTTTCCACGTGTAGGCGGATACTTGGTGTATATTCCTTGGCGCTCGCCATAACATGTCACTTATGAGCGCCAGCTGCGGCATCGCGTGTATGCACGCACTGGCAAGGGGAGGGAGCCAAGTGGTTGGGAAATAGTACACGATTGCTAGGGGACTTTGTACAAAATAGAAATGATATCATACTGCGCACTAGTTGGAGGCGTGAGCGCAAGGCTGGGCCAAGTTGATGCTGTACCAGTAGGTAAGAAGGGAGTAACACTTGTTGATCTCTTCATCAGCAGCGAAATTAAACAGGAAAAAAAATGCAGCCCAAAGTGATTCTATCCGCCGCTTATTTGTTACAACCTCGGCGACCCCGACACTTATTGGAGCGCGAATATCGTGAACAAAAAAAAAAAAAAAAAAGACAGATGACAGCTAGAGTGAGCTATCCATAGACCGCAGCCCGTGTGCCACCCGAAATCCCCCCCGCTACTCAAAAAGTGTGAGGTGTGAGATTTGGCAGGACGACACAAAAAGTGACCATTTGTTGCGCAAACCCGATGGTGGTGGTAAAATCGTCAGATTTTCCCCTGTTCACTTTGTTCAGGTATTGTTGAGCAACGGGATCTGACTGACGATGGGGCCAAGATGCCTGCTGGAGTTGGCGACTTCACTTCAGTTCAGACGACGATATAAAAAGCAATAGGGGGGAAAAAGGGAAAAGAATAAAAACAGAGATATAACCCAACCAGGTTGCTCCCAGAATAATTTTAATCCAATGTTTTGCGGCAAGTACCACGCTTTGCCGAGCACAAAGAAGTTTATATATGCCTAACTTATCAGGTGAAATTTGCGGGGGGGACGGTACAAAATGCCCCACTTATTGTCACTAAGACTGCAGTGCCTCGTTCGCTCGGGCTGAAATTCCTAAAAGCTCAAGAAATAGACTTGCGGCAGAACATCGTTCCGTTCAGTTAGATCAGCAAACACCAACTCACTCTAATCTTTGGAAATGTCTAGAATTCGGTTATCAAGATCGTTATTCCAGATTGTTCTAATCAGAGCGTTTGTGCTTCCCGATCGAAGAATCCTTCCACTAAATTAGATGCGAAAATCATAATCAATGAGGAATTGCGTTCCTTTCCCGTTCACAAGGTATATTAAGCTTGCTAGAATAGCTTACATAAGGTAGCGTAGGTGGGTACCCAACCTTGAAAGCTTACCCAAGCAAGCCAAGTAACCAGGGTGGCAGAGGCCAATTACCACAATCTATAGGCTGTGCAAATCGCCATAAACCAGCAGACAGCTGTCACTTCAGTACGAAACGATGGTGAAAAGAGGACTAAACGGCGTCTCAGATGATAGATCTTGGAATTCTTTTCTAAACAACTTAAGAATACAGTTAAGCTACTACTTTTTCTTAAGAAAATAAAAAAAAACCCCAACCCACGCCGAGTCTGGCATGGCCTACAAGATTTATTCATGTCTTGACCAGAATAGTGCCTGTGGCAAAAAGCGGCCTCTCCGTTCCCCTTATTGCTGATTGCCCCACAAAAACAACCAAGAAAAACGAAGATGGCCATGTGCTCGCTTGACAATAATAGATTTTCCTTACCGCAGCAAGTCTGCCAAGTCTTGATCGCCACTCAAACTTGGCGATTTAATACTTGGCCACAAGTATAATATTTTGACCAGGATTTAAAAAGAAAATGGGCAAGTCCGGATTTGAGTCTCTGGTATTTTAGTGAGAGAGCTGAGCGGAAGGATAAATGTGAATCCCTGGAGGTGGCGACTGACAAGGTGGATAAAAAAGAGACGAAAAGGCGTCAAAGAAGAAAAGGAATACTATGGAAAGCGTACCCGCACTCAAGTGTGTAGGGCTACAAGTGCTATAACATTTACATTAAGGCCGGAAAAGGCAACTGAAAGAAAATCCACCTTAACCATGGCTGTGCAATTTTGGTGATGCGGAGGTGATGGAGAGGGAGCACTTTATCTGGTGCAAACAAGCAATGCCTACCATGCAGTCGCTTCGGTTAGATCCAGACTAGGGAAAAACGTTTTTGTACTCGGCGAGTCGGAAAATCTCAACGGCTACAGACAAGGCAAGGTAACCTGAGACAAATGTCAAGACATTTAGTTCAACTCAAAAGTCGACAGACGTTTGAGTCAACCCAAGACGGACGATGATGTCGCTTATCAGTAAATGGTATATAAATTATCTTACTTCGTAAGTAGGATGCATTAGCTGCCGTTGACTCGTTGTGTTATACCAAATGCAACCCTGTCAAGGCATGCATGGACACAAACCTGGTCTTTTTTTTTTTTTTTTTTTTTTTTTTTTTTGTATCTCTGTTGTAAATATTACTGCGTGTACTTCTTAGCATCAAATACATTAATATTATCGTAACAGGAACTCGGTTTTATTACACAGTTAAAAAACCATACAGTAAATGTGACAGATATGACGTGACGTGACATGACAAGTCCAGTCCTGGGATCTCCCAGTGCGTCACTACAATGGATCTTCGCATGAGCAAGCACCACAGCACCACAGCACCACAGCACCACAGCACCACGTAAGTCGATCGGAAATCACCTTCGCGTAAAACGGTTTGCCAAGCGCCCTCGGTTCGCATTAGGAAGTAAAGTAACATCACACCTGTTCCTGGCTTCACATTTTGACTTTTTCCACGTTCTCAGGGTCACAGCGCCAAAACGACACAATACACAAGTCAGTGGAAGCTCCGAAGCGCGGTAAGTGGGAGACGTTGAAACCGAAACTGAAAAATATGCTACGGCAAATGACTACAGTAAATTAGGGTGATAAATAGTAAAAAATAAAAAATAAAACTTTTAAAATTTGATAGAGTTAACAAAGATAAAAGTGTCTGAGTTTTCAAATTGTAGAAGGCTGCCCTGTGTAAAAAGCTACAGACGGTTGAAGGTTATGAGTTTGTGAGGTTTATTTTGGTCATTTTTTTGATGACGGTCGCCCGATTTTGCAGGCCCGGTTGTTTTGTCCCCCCACATTGATCCTTGCCTTCGTCTCATGCATTTTCTTTGAGATTTCCAGATTTGCGCAGGGAAAATCCCCACTCCGCTGAAACTCCAAGCCCCTGGGAATGAACATGCTATTTGACACTGGAACATTTGTCAATCGGGATCCTCACAGAAGAAGGGCAAACACAGGACCAAGGTGAAATAACACTGTAAAAAAGAACGGGAAATCGTTGAGTTCGTGAATGTTCATGCACTCTTTGCTTCCGGCCCGAGGTTGCTGACCAGATGCTCCTCTTTTGACAACTCACCCCAGTCCAACATCGTTGTTTGGTTACAGTACCAACTGTGTGGTTCTATTAATCAAATTTGACCGGGCAAGAAATGGATCCAAGAATCGGAAAAGAATGGAAATGCTGGGGTTTGGGCTGCACGTTGGCTTGGTGAACATACTACTGTATGTTACAGTACTGCAATGAGAAATCAATAATTTAATCCATTTATCCGTCCTAGACTAACCGCCAGCTAATTGCTTCGTTAAATCTTTCCAGGTACTGTACAAAAGATTGCACGATTCTGTACAGTAGTATTGTTCCATCAGTAAGTGGCACCATCGTTTTAGGCGACATGACTGACTATAGGAAAAGTAAATCTCCGTGTGTCGAGCAATTTGCTCCATTATCAGCTGTTCAAAGAGAGGAGGAAAAAAAAAACTTTATCATTCAATAAACGACTAAGCAAAAAAAAAAAAAAAAACACCCTTTACCACATGATACGGGAACACCGATGCGGTATTCCCACCAATGATGATACCTACTTTGTCTGACGTCGTCCATGTCCTGTCCTGTCCCATGAATTCATTCCCCTGAACCCTCCTATCGCAATTGAAGGGCCCGCCTCCCTTTAGTTCTCAACTCATCCCAACCCCTTGTAACATATACACAGAGCTTACCAGGACTCTGTGGGCGAACCAACGTGCTTGCCCTCGGCAGCATCCGACAAATGGTGCCACACCTTTTTGAATCTTGAAGATTTCGATCCATGCTTTGCCCCATCAATGGATCCAGGGTCCCTTCTTAACGAACCCACCTGGCATGAATCTGATGGAAATCCCAAGCGAATAACGCCACATCACGCAGCGGAGCCTCCCTTGCCTCCCCTCCCAATCATACCCTTTTGTTCCCAGCCAGACTGAGCCGTCAACCCGGGACCCCAGTTGGCGATCCTGGGATTATACCCCCAAGACCCCCCCCTCCCAAAGTATTAGCGCCCACCGGTAAATCGGTCGCGATCATCACCATGGTGAAACGCGGCCAGCCCTGACAGGTCAGGTCGAGAAGGTTGCCCTGTTTGGCAACATCACCCGGGAATGGAGCTCTAATTCTGGTGGAATTGCAATCTGTCTATCGCAGACGGAAGCCAAGGCCCCCAAGAGTGACAACGGTGATCGGTCATGCTGGCTGGCCGGTGACCGATGGATGACACGGCTAGTACCCACCGTTGCATTTCGCCATTTGACGATCCCACCCTTCGGAATACCTCTGGAAAAAAAAAAAAAAAAAAAAAAAAGCGATATAAAGGCATCTTATTTCCTCTCTGCTTGGTTCTATTTTTCTCCTCTGACCACAAGCAACACACTCCTGTCCGGAACAAAAACACATTCTCTTCGATACTCCTCTTTTATCCATTCGCTTCATTGACTGAGCACTATCAACATTCTCTTCTTTCGACGACAAGCATAGCCTTGACTCAGCATTAACCCTCACGCTCATTCCCGCCAGACGGTGTATTAACAGCCTTTGCTTCCTCGGATAAGCATTATCATCAAGATATCCAACATCTTTTGAAAAGATTTGACCAAGAAATCTCCAAAAAAATGCCTTCCTTCACCCTCAAGACCTTCGCCACCGCCCTGGTCGGCGCCGCCTCCGTCTCTGCCCACGGTCACGTCACCATGGTCACTGTTAACGGCAAGAACTTCACGGGCTTCAACCCCTTCATGGGTGGCATCAACGCCAACACCCTGACCGCCACGACCGTCGGCTGGGGCACGACCTTGTCCAACAACGGCTTCGTGCCCGCGGGCTCGTTAGGCACCTCCGACATTGCCTGCGGCAACAACTCCCAGGCCGCCCCGGGCTCGGTCACACTGGCGGCTGGTGACACCATGACCCTCCAGTGGGACCAATGGGACTTCACAAGCCACAAGGGCCCCATCATCAACTACCTCGCCAACTGCGGCGACGCCGGGTGCGCCAAGGCCGAAGCTGGCTCGCTCGAGTTCTTCAAGATCAGCCAGGACGGTCTGAACAACGGCGTCTGGGCCACGGACACCTTCCACAACAATGGCCTCAAGGCCAACGTCACCATCGACCGTAACATTGCCCCGGGCAACTACGCCCTCCGCCACGAGATCATCGCCCTCCACGCGGCTGAAAACGTGGGCGGTGCCCAGTTTTACCCCCAGTGCATCAACCTCATAGTCACCGGTGGCGGCTCGGAAAAGCCCGCCAGCACCACCAAGGCCGCGGCTCTCTACAAGGAGACCGACGCGGGTATCCATGTTGACATTTACAACGGCCTCAAGGTCTACCCCTTCCCCGGTCCCGCCATCGCCATTGGTGCCGGTGCTACCGGTGGCAGCGGCAACAGCAGCAGCAAGAGCGCCGCCACCACAGACAACTGCAACGTGTCCAAGCGTGAGGCCCGCAAGAGCCGCCGCGAAGCTGCCCGTCTGTCTGCCCGTACGGCCGAGGTCCTCGCCCAGGATGAGTAAAGAAACACAAAATGTAATTTTTAACCCTTGTCACATTTTGTTGTGGGTCTTGGTTTGGGAGTCGGCAAGCTTCCTGCGACCATCCCCCGGTGGTTTCGCTTTCTTTTGGCACTCCTTTTTTTTCAACTTGATCGATCTTGGAATCATCTTCTTGCAAAAAAGGTCCAAAGCTGTATATATCTATCTGTGGCATTTTTTTCCTTGTGTTTTTGTTGCGGACAAGAGGAGCTAACTGTACCGAAGGGGAAGTGGCTTCTCAATGGAGTAGCAGTGGTACAGAGATAGCGGTAAATATATTAAATTCTCTAAAAACAAAACCTGAAACATATCGCCATGGTGAAACGTAGTTTTGGTACATGAATTGATCGAGTTTGTCGAGTTCATGACTTGACTAGCAAATAGATATATTTAAATTCAACTCAAGAAAGTTTTCGGTGCTTTGTTTTGGAAACGATTTGAATCTCCATTGGGTTCGTTCGGCCCCCATGTGCAGATCGCATGGTTGTCGATCTTACAAACTGAATGGAGATGGGATATAATTAGCAAGACAACAACAAAACTAGGATCTTCTGGTTATTCAGTCGATCCCGCGTAAAATCAAAGAAAAAATAAAGAACAAAATAATTACCTTGTTGCTTAGCCTCACCAAGACACCCTAAACCCGGCTATAAAGTCAAGTAAGAAATGTTGGCTGTATTACTGTTCCCTCGAACACCTGGTCAATTGGGGTTATTGCATTGCTTGGTTGGTGGTGTTGGGTGCCTAAAGCCTAGTCCCGATGCGGCTGTAAGCCACCGCTTTACCTGCAGTACCTGGGTACCTAAGTAGGTAAACTTGCCCAAATTCGGCTTACAAAGTAAGCACAGTAAAATACCCTTACTGCAAGTTGTACACAGCCGCGATCGTTTTGGATTATTGATTTCAAGGTGCTTAGGTAGCTACCATCGTGAGTAAAGCCTACAAATTTTGATGGTGATGATGTGACGATGGGCAAGATAAAAGAACCCATGGCTGTCTTTGTTTAAAATCCTCTCAATCTTGATCATCCTTATCATCATTGCAATTCTGACTATAACAATACACAACCTAGCATCGGTTTAACCAGCTTAATACCCAGACACAAAATACATAATCATTGCTTTATTGCAGTCATTTAATCCGGAATTTACTACTTTCTAAAACAGCGAAAAGAAACACACAAAAAAAAAAAAAAATGCGCTTCACAATCGTCATCCTCGCCACAGCCTCCCTGGCCGCGGCCGCTCCCTTGAGCGTCTTTGGGCTTCTCACCGAGGGGAGGTCATGCACCGGTGCCGAGTACACCTGCGGTAAGCTGTTTGACAACAAGCAGACGTACACATGTCAGGACGGCCGTTTTAGGAAGGGCGCCAAGTGCGCAAACAGCTGTAGCAAGTCGGGCGAGGCTGTCGTTTGCGATTTGTGAATGATGAGCAATTAGGGGCAAACTGTTTTTTTTTCATACTTTTCTTTTTTCTTCTCTTTTCTATTCTTTTTTTTCGCCATTAACTGGCGTATCCTTTTTTTCCCGCAGTCCATTTTTGGGATTGTATCTAGCGGATGGCGTTTGGGAAGGCTTTTGGGATTTAATGCGATTGATTTGTTTGGGAGTTTGTTTCTTTACTTTATTCTCATCTTCTTCTATTTGCCTGCAGGCAACGGCGTACCCAGCGGCTTTTGAAGAATGAAAAGGGACAGGAAATATCAAAGATACCAAAAATCCTATTTTGTTCTTGATTCAAGAATCTGCGTGATGATGCTGAATGGAATTTGGTATTTTATTTTCAACTTGGCTAACACACGACCGTGAATATTGCTCTGTAAACACTCCCCCTAAATGCTTTCTGTCCATACGTACCTTATTTTCAGGCATGCAAACTATCATCATCTGTCCCAGAAGAACTCCCCCTCCTCGCCTCCCAGCCCTGCTGCCGCTGATTATAACCATTGTAACTACTCATAGCCTGCCCCACAGGCATCCCAACACCACCACCACCACCACCCTGCCACCTCTGCTGCGTCCTTTGACGCTCGAGCCCGACATTCCGCAAGCCGGTTCGACCACCCTGCCGCCGCGCCCGATCCCACGTGCGGTCGATGTACAAGCTCGGCGGGGCCTCGTCGTCGCCCGCTGCACGCCGGCCCGCCACTCTGCGCAGGCAGCGGCGCGCGAACCAGGGCAGAAAAGTCCCGACTTGGTACTTGATAAAGACGCGCTTCGGCACCGCAAAGACGAGGTCCAGGTCTTCGAGGGAGCGGCGCTTCGTCTCCTCGACCAGGAGGAACACGAGGACCAGGGAAAGAAGGTTCAGGCCTGAGAAGAGGGCGAGGCAGCCTGCGTCGCCGAGGCTCGAGTAGATGCTTTATCGAGGAAGCGATTTTGCTTTGATTAGAGTGGAATGTGTATGGATGACTGAGCGCATGGGAATTTTATGGACTTACTTGAGAAAGAAAATCGAGAGTATCCCAGCAAAGGTTAGATTGGTGGCGATGGCAAAGGCACATCCCTAAGGCGAGTTGTTTAGTGTTTGGTCTGATAGCGGGTTCGAAAAAGTAGACAAAGGGATACACATCCGGCTTACAATCTCACGATGTGAGAGGGGGAAGCTATTGTAAATCTATGTTAACATCAAACTATGGATATTGTGGGTAATTCAGTAGGAGCTTAAGCACAACCTACCTCTCTGAAGCGAGGGTAAATGGGATAGGTCCTATAAAAACAGCCCGTTTAGTAGATCTTCTGGTAGAGCACTGTATTTCAGTTACATTGGAAATAGCCCAAACCATGAACCAACAAAAAGCGCACTTACCCAACCCAGGAGAGTAGGCGGCCGCAAACACTGACCGTTGACAACTAAACGTCAGCCTCATAATATTCTACCAAGAGGATGGGCGCCGTGAATTGGCCAAAACCTACAAAATAGCCACATGACCACAACCCCGATCCGAAAGTCCACATCTGGGATGCTGAATGAAGCAGCAGCAGCCCCCATAGACAGTGCCATTAGCGGCAGCGTGATGATCAACCACTTCCGCCGGCCGAGGGTATCGATTGTTCGGATCGCAGGGAGTGCAAAGATGAAGTTGATGGCCCCTTTCCCGCTCGTCAGCTTGCTGCCCCGGCTTGAAAGAATTTCCTTGCTGAATTCAAGCCCTGAAAGGAGACTTACCAAAACCGCAACTAAAGCCAAACGCTGCCATGCGCTTATGGTAGCCTGTCTGGTCATTCACATCGCTCCGGGAGCCGATGCGAAGAAATAAATCTCCCGAATAGAAGGCCAGGATGTTTACTATTTAATCAGGGCAGCCATCAGTTGGTTTCTGCAGGGCTTTTATCCCAAAGGCCAAGGGTAATGAGGAAGGGCGATGAAGGGGAAAATAATATGGCTCACTCCCGCACAGCTGTTGGCAAAGATTGACGGTGGAGCTGCTTATCAGCGCATTCCGCAACCTCCTCTCTGCAAACAGCTGTTGTATCAGCATACCATACTCGACAACCCGGCCAACGAATCCTCGACGTATCCGTTTGACCGTCTTAGGTGGGCCGAGGTATTCCTCCTGCTCGATGGACTTGTGCATGAGGTAGAGATCTCTGAGGGCTTGCAGCTAACATTAAGAGGGGGAAAAAAGTGTCAGTCCGCCTCGAGAAAGACCGTATTCAACCTTGCCTTCACTTGAGAAGGAAAAGGCCCAAACATCTCCAGAGAATCCTGCACAAACCTCCGTGTTCCTTAGCTTCTTCAAGATCGTAAACGCCTTGGCAGGGCTATAGTTTGGCGACCTCGGCCGCATGTAGTAGCGCGGGCTCTCGGGGCAGTACCACAGACCGACCAGCATCATAATAGAAGGCACGACAGGCCCGCCGAGGATCAGGGACAGCGCAAGCTCCTGATTGTCACCGCATGCTGCGTGGAAGATGATGTTGAAGATGAAGCCCATCATGATCCAAAGGCGACCCTGGATGGTAAGCAACCATCTGTCAGAGACAAATCCAGCGAAGTCATTCTTCGAGGAAATCAGGAGTCAACCCCCTTTTCGAGAAAAAGGCAAAGAACACTTACCATAGCTGCCATGCCAGGATTGACGTCCCTCTCCAAAAGCCTGTCCCGCCAATGTCAGTCTTACCCAAAAGGGGGAAAAAAAAGAAACCATGAGCTTGAAAAAATTTCACAGCAACAATGCTCACCAATAGAGGTCTCACTAGCCAAAATCGGCGTGCTAACCGCTTTGATTCCCATGCCCAACCCGTTAAAAACCCTTACGGCAAGCAGCACATCCCACCGCCTCAGAAACGCCGCCGCCAGACTCGTGGCGAGGATGAGCAGCGCCGCGACGACCATGGCGCCCCTGCGCCCGACCGCCTTGTTGACGGGGAGCGCCAGCAGACAGCCCAGCAGCCCTGCGGCCAGGAACGGAGCTGCGTTGGCCGCGCCGAGCCGCCACCTGTCCAGCTCGACCGTCTCACCACCGCGGGCGGCGGCCGGCACCCACGGCACCTGGAGGCCGAGCAAGGTGGCGTAGGTGGAGGCGCCGTTGACGGAGCTCTGGACGTGGCCCTGCAGGAAGGCGGCGAGGCTGACGGTGAGGACGACGATGCGCATGCCGCGCTCGCTAAACGTCGCGTCCCGCTCGTTCCGCAGCGCGCGTTTCTCCGCCCCGGTCAGCACGACCGGCAGCAGCTGCTCGGCAGAGGAGGCAGTACTCTCGATGCCGACGCCGCGGGCCACATCGTCGTACGTCCGAATGTCCTTGGCAACGCGCGCGGCGCGGAGGAGCTTGTTGGCGGACCCGGGCACGTCGGAGAACCAGGTGCGCGCAAACTGCTGGGCGTCCGCGGCGAGGTCCTCGTCCGTCACGTGCGCGAGCGGGTTGTCGATGATGGCGCGGTTGTTGATCCGCCGCCGTCGGGCTTGGGCTTGGAGTCGTTGACGGTGGCGGTGGCGGTGGTCGTCGGTCCTGGAGGGGGTTGCGGTAACGCCTTTGTTGTTGGGGTCCATTCCTCTGCCTTCCTGGCCTCTGGCGGACTGCTGCTGCTCCTGATCCTGACCGTATGAGGATTGCGGTGTTCTCGCCGGTGGCGCAAACGCAAAGCGAGTAGGGCTGGCTAGCTCATCGGATGTCATTCTGCAAAAATCCGTATATGCTTTGGGCGGCGTAGTTGTCACGAGGTTCTAGGCAGGTCAGGCTGGCGGCTGGTTTGGAAAGAAATCATCCTAATCTCCATATATCAAGGTCCGATCGAATGTGCAATGGCCTGCTGCAGACCTTCAAGTAGGTAGATCAGGTTGGGCTGTCAATTAAATTCTGCTAGAGACTATAGATTCGAATAAAAAAGTAACTGAAATAAGCATAAGCATACAACCTGCCATGCAACTCCATTGAAAGGGCTGCAAGATGTTTTTGGCATTTAGGCCAAACCCACCGAGAAAAGAATAACCGGCTAACATAGTTGTCGTTACACCGAAGGACGCTGCAGGCTGACGAAGAAATCAGCTCGGTTGAGCGTCCCTTGGCCATGAGAAATTCACTGGGACCTCTCAACGGCGAAGGAGATGATGAGGGGGTGGCAACCGTACGTGGAGGACTTGCCTGCCCGCATGTCATTCATTCTGTTATGCCAATAATATATGCGAACCATCGGCGACACCGCTATTTCCCCTTCGAGATCTTGGTCGGCCATTTATCCCAATTCGATATACTGTAATTAGTTCGGGTTTCCATGCTGTACGACCATATGAGACCAGGAGTATTTGACTTTCTTGCAAATTGAGGCACAGCAGTATTGCGTAGGGATGATGGAGAAAAGACCTCCATATTTAGGTCGGCCAGGAAACTACCAGTATGCGTTAGTAGCAAGAAACGAACAGCGGTATTTCAATACTTGGTGCACCTTGTGCGACCAGCTTTTTAGTAAAAATGTATAGTCAAATAAATAGAGATCCGGATGGCAGTTGGCCTGTTCGTGTATGTCCTCAGTCAGCAAGTCAGCCGAGGGCAACCGACTGGACCACAGAAAGGCGGCAAGCATTGAGAAAGAGGGTGTGTTGATCACTTGTCGATCGGGAAGCGGCACCAATTAACAAAACCCGCGTGTTATAGGCGTGAACCAACTAAGTGCAGCCAAGCTTGGCTCACCAAACAACCAGAGTTGTAAAATTCAGATTGGGGAAGAAATTGGAGGGAAGGGCACGTTCCCCACTTGTTGGGTATTTATGTATTTTAGAACTGACAAAAAAAAGGGGCCTTGAAAGCTGATTTGATTGTAGAGTAGGCTCCTGGTTGACTTGGTAGATATTCGAGTACAACATGAAAGTACAGCTCGAGACTTGACCCCATGGCCAAAGGATGTAAGGGAGGCATGCCGTGTTGGTGAAAAGAGTTCGCGGCAGCAGATACCGTACTGCCACCTCGTGCAACCATAAGCTGTGTTCCTGCACCTTACCACAGCCTCAAGCAGAGGACATGATTGGTCCAGCATTTGGAATCATTCTGTGACTTCAGGCTTTATTTATGGCACAGTTGACTGTGGGGTCCAAAAGGACGAGTAATACGCGCTCGACGTCCGACTAGACAAGCCGAACTGTCATCCAATTCATTAAAGATTACCCCACACATGATCACCGGGCCGAAGGCTGACCAGGTTGAGTAGCATGTTTGGGTGCCTGGAGTATATTACTTTTGGGCGAATTTCCTTCGCGGCGCAGTAACTGTGTGCGTTTGCATACAGTGACTGGTCACCCACGTCGGGTGTCATTCTGCTCAGCCCTACCGCATCGGCGCGTTTATGATCCCGGGGTCCCCACGTCAGCCGTCATGACGAGGCAAAATATCTCCCAAGCATCTCACATGAGACTTGCCCCTGACCACTGCCACCGGACTGTATAGCATACTACCGGATGCTGCCACAGTATTATTCTCTCAGGGTAATGACGAATTTGACAACAGACTGGATGGAAGTTTTGATAACGAGAAACAAAATGAACGAGAAAGTAACATCGGTTGAACTCAAAAAGGGCTCCGAAATCAGCAAAGGATCAAGATAACAGCCAGGCCACTCGGCGAGCACGAGAATAGAAGAAGAACTAGCCACCTTGGTCATGATTTAGCCCAAGTCAAGCCTCAGATAATTGCCCAAATCCCACCGCCGAATTCCCCGAAAACCGTCGCCTCTCAACATGGATCCCATGTCGATAGCAGCCGGCATGGTGAAAACAACAGCAACATGCACCACGCTGTTGCAAGCCATCGGCCGCTACATCGTCGAAACCAAGACCGCTTCCGTTGCAGTCTGCGAGTTCCACGGCATGATCCGTACGCTCGACTACTCGATCGTCGAAATATCAAAGCTTCTGCACCAGCGCGGCCCCGAAGTCCTACCCTTTGAGCGCAAACACCATGAGCACATACAAAGCATTGTCAACTCGTGCGCGTGTACGCTCGAGAGGTTGGAAACAAAGCTCGACGATGGCCAGTGGCGACAGGGCGAGACAGACGACTTCTCAACAGCAAGGATTGACTTTGACCTGGCTTTGGGGTCCAAAATGATAAGGCAGCTGACAAGCCTTATTAAAAGCTACAATATCGTCCTGCAGCTGAGTTTGATAACGCTGAGTCTCACAGTAACTTGGGCCGCGGAAGGGAGCCAGGGAGAGATTAAGGAAATGATACGGCAGTTGGCCGATTCTATACCACAGCTGCATCCCAAAAGACCGAGTGTGCAGCCAAACTCCCCGTTTCTCATCGACATGAACGACGGCGTGACCGACTTCAACATGTCGATGCCTCGCGAGATTCGAGCTTGGAGGCTCTCGGCTGAAAAGGTCGCGGCCGCTGTGAGCTTGTATGACCCCGATCAAATGTCTCAATTCGACTTCGATAGCGCCATCTGCGAATACAGTAATGATTGCATTTGGGAGGCAATCCCCAGCGACAGCGGTGTTGATCTCGTCTTTGACCAAGAACACGAGTCAAATTCATCTGTAAAGGCCTCAGAGTCCCGATATGGTAACGACGACTACGTTTGCCCTCACCTTTTGCAGTCTCAATTCGAGAAAGCTCGAAAGACGGTCACTCACCTGGTTTCTTGTGGGCTTTTCATCGAGGCTTCGAGGTTCCAGCGTAAATGCATTGACTATAAAATGTCTTTGGCCAACCTAGACGAGCTACCAACCCCCAGGGCTGAGCTGGCAGACATGCAGGAGGATCTGGCCGAGATTCTCCTCAAGACTGGCACGCGAGATGGAGAGGCTGGTGCTATCGATACACTTGAAAAGTTGCTGGCTGATAAGGATAGTGAGCCGACTGAAACCCTGGACCACCACAGACGTTGTAGGCTATACCACAGACTTGGCAGCATTTATATGCTGTCGTCTCCGAGCGAACACGACCAGGCAGAACGACTGAAATTGGCAAGGGGTTTTCTCATGCGCGCCTTCAATGGGAGGCGAGAGATGGAGCCCATGCCGCGAGACCTAGTCCTCGAGTCTGGCGACCTTTTGGTTAGAGTAATGCATCTCGATCGGGACTTTGAGTCAGCGAGAAGCTACATGGAATGGATGAGGAGGGAGCTTCGGCCCGACCTATCTAATCCAGGTTCGTACAAACAGCAACGGAAGCGCCTTCGGAGCCAAGCACAGAGCAGCGTCGGGGCGGTTGCCGAGGTCCGCGCCGACGAAGCAGATAGCGAGGAGCTTGTGAACGCATACATGTGGTCACAAAGCAAAGGCTTTGACATCGGTGCTGGAAACTTCGATTTCGCGACTTGCAGTGCCTCTCGGGGAACATCTCCACTACACATGGCAGTGTTTGAGGAGAAATTGGGCATAATCAAACCCATGTTAGCGTATGCCTCGAGTCTTGAGCACCGTGACTCCAATCACCTAACGCCATTGCTCCTGGCGTGTCGCACACGTAATTACAAGGTTGTCGACATTCTTCTGCAAAACGAAGCGTGTTTTATCGACGCTGGTGGGTCAGTTGTGTCCGACTGTTGTGGAAAGTCTGCATTACACTTGTGCCAGGTCAAGAAGGGAGGTGTGCGTGTCGCCAAACTACTGGTGCGGTACGCACAGCGGCTGGTTTGCCCATTGCCACTCAAGGAATTGGCAACAACAGTGGGCTCCCGTGCCGACGTCCAGCTGCTTCAGGCAGTGGACCACGCCGGGAAATCGGCACTTTTTACCGCGGTCGAGAACGGCAACGAAGAGATGGTCCAATTCTTGTTGGAAGCTGGCGCGTGCCCGAATCTACTCGACAACCTCGGCAAAACGGCACTATACGTTGCCTGTGAGCGTGGAGATGAGCGAGTTGTCAGGCAGTTGCTCTCGCCGAAGAATGGCTCTGCCGACCCGAACGCCCCAGGGCCGGGCCTGTGCACTCCACTGATGGCCGCGCTGGAACATGGGCCCAGTATTGCGGTCAAGATGGCTCTTGCTCGAATGTTGCTAGAGGCCGGGGCGGATCCAAATAGAGCCGACGGGGACGGTCGAACGGCTCTCATGGTTGCCAAGCAGTCGAGCTTCAGTTCACAACTGGTGAGACTGATGCAAGATGCAGCGGCTATGGTGAGTCGAGTCGAGCCATCGCTGCATCCAAAGTCGAACTCATGCGGCGAGAAGGTCTCGAAAGACAGGCTGGCATGGACTAGGTATAGGCAACAGGGTAAAAGCCGGACTTCGGTTGGATAAGATGAATCAGATTCTGACGCGCTTCGTCGTAAAAACTCGGCGCGGCTAATGTGACCATCATATATTTTTGTCAATTCTTGCTTGTCATTGGGAAATTCGTTTTACCCAGTTCTGTGAATAGAAGCAAATTGAGTTAACATTGAAGTCATTGCTTTGTATGAATAGGTGCTATACATTGAGTAACAGTCAATGAATACCGAAGGGGTGGTGTCGGATTCTGGAATCGTCAATTTTGGAATGAGCTTGAGCGGGCCATCTACCACGTAAATCACATTGCTCCTGCCCATTGTCAGACACTTTGTGCCAATAATTAGACGCCTGTCACGTGTCCTCAAGAAACGGATGATAACTGAAACAAGGCTGAGTCACATGACAACGCTGACCTAACCAACGGTCCCAGCTCCATGTCCCTGGCGAAGCTGGAGAAGCTGAACAGCGTCGCCAGTCAAGCTCACTGTATCAAGTCAGTACGTGATTGTCAAGGGTAGAAAAGGGAATCAAACAAAATATAAAAGAAAAAAAAAAAGAGATCGATATTCTTCACAACCAGTATCTATCAGCAAAGTCACTCAGCATACCGTCTTTGACACATTCATTTATTCAAGGTTAGTTAGAGCATCAACCGTTCATTTCAATGTCGGCAGCTTGGAAGTCGCCCCACCCGGAGCCCAATCTGGCTCGCGTCTGCAAAGCCGGCCAGGCCAACTGGACTGACTGGGCCAACCATCCAATCCGCGGCAGCATAGCAGAGCAGAGCACAGCACAGCACAGCACAAGTCTAGCCAGGCAGGCTTTTTGCTCCGATCGCAATCCCCAGCCCAAATCCTACCCCGTGGCTAGATTGAAAACAAGCACTGCACTGCCTTGCGTTGTCTTGATCTCCCTTGTCTTGCTCGCAACATCGAGACAAAAAATCAATAACTCGACTTGCTAACCCACCATTGGCCGAATCGCCCGACACAGAAGTTGCACGCACGCACACCCAAATCTCAACAACTTGACGCACTGCGGCAGGTGAGCGAAAAGACACACCACCTACCGCTTTCGAAACCCCAGGCGCACCAAAGTCCATCTAGACCGCGTCGACTGATCCCCTGGATCTTTCCGCCCTCGCAACAAGTCGGCTAGCAGTTACCCAGCTAGCCGCTCCGACAAGCGAGTCGTTCGTTGATGGAGCGCCTCTGAAGCCGACAACCCACGACCGCGGGTGTGAGCAACGTGCGCAGGAGCCGAGCCGATCCTGGACTGCGAACAACCGTCCCTCCCTCTTCGCGCGCATCTCCGTCCATGTCGAACGATCCGAGCCCATGCTTCCCCGTCGCCAACAATCCTTTCGGTTTAGAGAAAGATTTGCTACTTATGCGGATTGAAGCTCGCGTCTTCGCTCGAACTGGCGCAAACCATCTCCATCATCATCACACCCGCCTCCCCTCCCGCCAGGGCTCAGCTGTTGCTCCACATCACAACATCAATCCTACCTAGATGGCCGGCGGGCCTAGGTATCAGCAGCAGTCGACTGGGCCAATATTTTATCAACAAAACGCGCCGAACTCGACTATACAAAACGCCCACCTCTTGCAATCTCTCCTTAACCAATTCGTCGCCTCCCTTCCTCCATCGCCCACACGATCACCAAATCGCAACGGCTCCCCGAGCCAGACGCCTCAAGGCATGTACAACCACAATCAACAGCAGGGGCACAACCCTCGGCTGAACAATAACCAGCCGGGCCGGGGGATGCCGATGCACTACAACTTTCAGCAACAATCGGCCCTTCAGCACCAATCCCACGCCCAGCACCATCCGAGTCTCCAGCAGGAGCACTCGGGTCAATCGAATAATTCTGGCGCTATAGGACACCACTCCAACTATTCCAGTGGCATCCTGGCCACTGCGAGCCCGTTCTCAGCCAACCTACCGAATGGCCACAACTCGGTAACGAGGGGCGGCCAAGCGCAGCCCATCACAGAACACTGGGCTGAGCAGTTGCGCCTGCACGAGTTGTCAAAGCGAGCCCACGCTACCATGCACGATGAGGGGCAACCGCATTACTACGCCAGAACAAAGGCAAGTGACAATAGGGTCGCGCCCTCAGCCGCCGGTGCCGATGGGACTAGTGCCGAGGGGGAAACGGAAGACAGGAGACGGCCAGTCCCTGCAAAACCACAAGAAAAGCAGTTGTGGAAGAACTTGGACTTGAGTGGGCAACAGATCAGGAGCCTCTCCATGAGCCTCTTCAAGTACAAGTTCTTGCAGGAATTATACATTTGCTCAAACAGGCTCGACACACTGACTCCGGCCATTGGTGAGCTGCGTCAACTACGCATCCTCGACGCATCGCACAACATGCTCAAAGACCTGCCCCCGGAGATTGGCATGTGCACATCGCTGAAGCAGCTGCTTCTTTTCAACAACCAGATACACACACTTCCACATGAGGTCGGATCTTTACATCATTTGGAACAGCTTGGGATTGAAGGCAACCCATTAGACCCCGAAATCATGAGCGTGATCAAGGAAAAGGGTACAGCCGTACTCATCAAGGATTTGCTCGAGAAACAACCTGGTAAGTCCCTTTTGTTCCTCGTCTAGAAAAAATCAACGCACATAGCATTTCGTAGTACTGATCTGTTTGTCTTTGCGCCACAGTCCCCATGCCTCCCCTACCGCGGAAGCCGATAACGATACAAGAAGATGTCTCTTCAGCCCTAGAACGGATAAAGGTGTTTTCTTGGAACATTCTCTGCGAGCGGTATGCGACCGAGAACATGTACGGCTACACCCCATCGGGTGCTTTACAGTGGGAGTACCGTAGGAGGAAGATTTACCAAGAGATCGAAGAGCGCGATGCGGACTTTCTGTGTCTGCAGGAAGTCACAACGGAAGCTTTTCGGGAGGACTTCAGCCCCGAGTTGGCAAAGCTAGACTACAAGGGCATACACTTCCCCCGCACCAAGGCTAAGCTCATGAGCGACAGGCAAAGCCTGCAGGTCGACGGTTGCGCAATCTTCTACAAGAACAGCAAATTCATCCTGCTTGATAAGCAAGTCATTGAACCACAGAGCATTGCCATCAACAGAGCCGACATGAAATCCCAGACTGATATATTCAACCGTGTCATGCCAAAAGACAACATCGCGGTGTTGGGATTCTTCGAGAGCCGCAGGACGGGTGCCAGGATGATAGTTGCCAACGCACATCTAGCGTGGGAGGGTACACTGGCCGACGTCAAAATCGTCCAGACGGCCATCATCATGGAACAGATCACCAAGTACGCGGCCAAATACACCAACTGGCCTGCTTGTGCAGACAAGAAGATGATTCGGCTACCCAGCTCGGACGAAGGCGAAATCAAAGACGAGGTGCTCGTCGAGCCGGCGCCATCTCAAGAGTATCGCAACAACACCGACATTCCGTTGTTTGTATGCGGTGACTACAATTCCACCTCGGACAGCGGTGTCGTGGAGTTGCTGTCGAAGGGCCGTTTGGCACCTGATCACCCAGAGCTGGCAGGCCACGAGTACGGTATCTTCACGCGCGATGGCATCGAGCACCCATTTAGCCTCCGGTCCGCGTATGTGCACCTTGCCAACACGCCGGACGACTTGCCCTTCACCAATTATGTGCCAGACTTTGCCAATGTCATTGACTACATCTGGTATTCTTCCAACAACCTCGAGGTGGTGGAGCTACTTGGGCCGCCCGACTTGCAACATCTCAAGCGTGTGCCTGGTTTCCCAAATTACCACTTCCCGGCTGACCACATCCAGATCATGGCAGAGTTTGTCATCAAGGCAAGGAAGGACAAGAAGAGCGGCGGCGGAGGTGGCGGTGGACAAGGATCATCGGGGGCGTAGTGGCGTCGTTGATGTGCTTTTTACTCACTGGTCGACCCCTTGCTCCCCGCCCTTTTCAGTTCGTATCATGTTGCGTCTTGACGTTTTGCTTGTCTGGGTTTATCGTTTCGTTTCGTTTTCTTTTTGTCTTTCTGCGTTATGTATGTTTTTTTTTCTTCTCTTTTTTCCCTCTTATCAAGTCTCGATTTTTCCATTTTTCATCCCATTTCGTTTTTGGATCTGGTCTTATAAGGAAAGGAAAGAAAGGAAAAGAAAAGGGCGGCTCTCACAGCAAACGTCTACTTGTAGGTAGCTTTTGTCCGGTCTGTTTTTTTTTCTTCTTGGTTTTCCCCGGCTTTAGGGGAGTCCATTTTTCGCTCGTGTCAAGCGTTTTCATTGTCGAGAAACTCTCCATTCTCCCCCTCAATCCAGTCCAAAGGATAATGAAAGATGAAGAACAAAAAGAGAAAGAAGAGAGAGAAAAAAGAAAAGGAATTCAAATAAAACCGACCCTTTCTCGTGTGCTTGTTTTGGGGCTACTTGAGTCGGAGTAACTTTTTCTGGCACGTAACTGTCCTTGCAAACGAGAGAATTTTTGTACTGGTCTTTCTTTTTTGGTGATCCAATATATCGTGGAGATATTGAGAGGTAGTGTGCGCAAAGGCAGAGGGGATTTCTTTCTTTGTTCACTTTTTGTACTTTTTTCTCTGTTCTTTTTTTGGTTTACTCTTTTACCACTCTTTTGCTCATGATCCGTCACTGGATGGTTTTGTGGAAGGCCAAGAATGAGCTGGGAGATGGTCCAGGGCAAACCTCGGCCGCCCCGTGAGGTCTGGTGGCTTTATCTTTTTCTGGTCCCGCCGCCTGGAAATTTCCGCCTTTGCCACTCTGGGGAACGTGTAGTGGAAGAGTCTGGATTGGTAAAGATGGGTGGGAGGCTAGGGACTTGGTCTGCAAATGAAATTCATTGGTGGTTATTGATGAAAGAGGATGCCGGATTTCTATCTTTTTATTTGCCGATTAAGAAACCAAAAACACACAAAACAATATACGAAGTCCCCCACAGGGGGGGAAACAACAAAAGTCCTCTTATTATCAAAAACTCTGGCACCCCTGGTGTTTTTGAAAGTCTCGGGTCTTCTTTCTCCGCGCCCTTATATGTCGTCTACTCTGGTTATAGGACGAGTTGTCCCCCGCGGAGTGAGCGAGCTCCGTCTGCCTCCCGAGACTTCCGGATATGACCAAACGGAGATTGTCCTGTTCTTGACTTTTTTTTCTCTCTTCTTTGTTTTTTTTTTTTCTTCTTGCAGGCATCATGCTAATATCGGGACTGATACGGGGATGTTTGCACCTGAATCTGGGGCCCCGGACTAATCCCATCCCTGAGTTTTCATCATGCCGTATGTCGAACCAGGCAATATCCTTGGAATTGGGGCTATCAAAGCAGAGAAAGGTAAAAAAAAAAAAAAGTGACAAACGGCTTTGTTTACGTAGGAACATGATCCACTTGGGGGATGGAAACCTCATCCCGGTATGAGGCTATATGCCAGGCAAGAGTGCCCAGATTTGGTTAAAAATAGGTCTTTGGATATTATCATAGTTCGAATTCCTTCTGGTTGGTGAATCTACATCAAACCATCCGAAGAGTCACAAGGGGTCAAGCAAGGGCACTCGAGAAAAAAGAAAACTGCATCAGTATCAATTTTTAGAGGCGAGCAACGCATTGGAAATTGCACATTTTTTACGTTGCAGAATATATCAAAAGTCATCAAACACCTCCAAAGCCCAATCCTATCAGACGGAGAGCTATGGGATAGGCCTAGTTGTATGGAGTGGAGTAAGCCCAAGCTGCAGGACAAATCAGGATTCTACCGACGAGGAAATAGTAGGAAACTGATAAAATGGTTATAATTTCTTGAGGGGCCGTCGATTCCGTCTAGCCAAAATACAAAAAGCGACTTAGGAAAACAAGATCTTCAACTTGGGTCGCTTCCAGCCGTCTGTAAAAGGCTTAATCCCTTGGCGCCGATGCACTTCTTTTTTTTTCTTAAACAAGTGATGAACCTGAGTTGGGTGCGCTAAACCCAACTGGTATAAACAGATAAAGGCATCTCCTATAAAATTCTCGCATTTTCTGTCAAGCCCTCGTGTGGAAGGGCGTGGCCAGGAGGAGCTGACTCCAACAAGCCATTCTTTCCATCAATGTAGGAATCCGGTGGGGAAGTGAATACCTTAGTTGATACTCGCTGACAGAATCAACACCAATTCCCAGCGTATTCATCGCAGCACCAAAAAGGAGACACCTTGTGGTGGGCGTATAAGCCCCTGCTGGGGGACCACAGATGTAAGAGGCTTCTACGCAACCGGTGAGGCGGGTAAACGCGGGTAAAATCTCCCATCTAAGCCTGGAATGGTCTTTTTTGAAGAAACGCCCACCCTCCTTCATAAAAGGAGACCCGAGTGTTGGCCAGATTATTCAGCCTTCAGTAACAGCCCATCTCCTCCTATATGCATTTAGTTTCTCTCTTAGGGGCATCTTGGTCGCGTGCCTCGCAAGCTTTCCGAGAAGGACCAACAACCGTCGCTTAACCGCTGTGCCTCCTCCTTTCTTTTTGTTTTCTCCTTCCCAGATTCGTTTCGGCGTTTCTTCGAAACGTGTGACTAAGGAATAGAGAGACGAACATGTTTATGAAAGACGCGGATGCAGAATGCAATGCCACACCTCGTAATGAAGTAAGGCTTGCATCCTCTTTTTTTGTAGGCAAAACTTGCCATGTCCGGATATTGGGGGTGCTCGTCGTGTAACAATAGGTTGTCAAATACGGAAGCAAAGCTTACGCATTGGGATGTGTGGGCAATAATGTTAATATTAGCCGTACGTGCCGGCCGTGGTCTTTCCCATCTCTTTTTATTTTTCTTTCTCCATAGCCCGGTTCAGACACAGACAGTATTGTCTCTCTGTTTTCACCCGGAACCAAGATTTTGTTGCTGTCAAACCCCGAGAAAATCTAAAGACGCCAAGGCTGGTGCCGCCAGATATTTATTCGCTTATCTTGGTTGGGTTTTGGAGGAGGGCGGGTGGTTGCAGTGGCCAGAGACATCACAACCACATTCAGCATCGAAACCGTCCCATACAATGTAGCTTCTGCTCAAGACAACAAGAAAAAAAAAAGACAAGACAAGACATTACGGCATGCCGTGCTGCAGATTATGGGTCCTTGTCTATACGTTGTGATTCGTGTAGGGCTTGAGGGCTTCCAAGAGACCAAGGTCTAGGCATGAGCCAAGAACGCGCCGATGTGGCACGGCCAGGTCGGGATGGTAACCTCGGGATGTGTAGCATCCATCGTTCGGGTGCGGGGAAACACAAAGCTGGGGGGCGGCTATGCGGGACTCGCACATCTATCCTTCATCTCAGAAGGCAGATCAATATATATGATAAAATACTTGCTTGATCAAATGGATTTATACTTGTACAAATATATACCTAGGCAGAAAAAACACTGTAGGTTGTCAAGCAGACAAACCACCCCCTTAGCAACGAAACTGTCCCCCCTCAAAAGGGCTAATTTTGCTGAACTTCTGAACGGTGAAGGGTGTTTTGGTTTGTTGGATGTCCGGGGCAAATCCCCACAACAACAATACCTCCTCGGGAGGATCAGAGACAAACAACCAATAAGATCAAAAAAACGGCCGGATAGATGCTGGAGCTAGGATCTTGCCTCTCGGTCACACCCCAACAGCAAAGCACACTTACCATCCAAGTCCGAGGTAGCGGTTAGACGTGTCTTGTCTCGCAGGCACCATGTCCCATTCGCTCCAGCTCGCCTTTCTCTTGGAGGTTAAGCTAGATCGGGTCAAGGTTGAATGTCTGAAGAGGCAACTAGTTCTTGTGGGCAACTCTTGGAGGGAGGGTGATCTCGCACACATAAGGGGTGCTGTTTCGCCGAGCTGATGCAGTCCGGACTTGTCTCTTCAGTTGAACTCCTTTCTTCAGCGGGAAAGCCAGATTTGTTTTGAATTCACACTACAACCGATTGTCGACTCATAGCGTATCTGTCAATCTCTTGGCAGACAGACCAGATCAAGCAGCATAGGTGATAGCCTGCATACAAGTCATGACGAAGTCGGCCAAGTCGCTTTGACATTCCCTTTAATATTTCTTTCAAGAACCAAGCGAACAAAGCCAAACCTACGAAACAATAATTTTAGAGAAAAGAGGATTTCACACGGCTCAACCCAGAAAGCGATTGTGGCTACATTTTGCGCCCGCCCGCACTGGTGCCCGAGCACGTTGTATTATCCCAAGCGAGGACAAGGATGGTCTCATGGGCGACGGAGCAATCAAGTCGAACGAAAGCGACGCTGAAAGGGGCCAGAAGAATCCAGTTGTGATTCAGAACAGACATTTATCAGACCTTATAAGCTGACAAAAACGACGAGCCACAAGGGTAGAGCTGTCAAGGTTGGAGGGAAATGCACGAGATAAAAAAAAATCCCAACCAGCAGAGAACGAATCGCATATTGTTCTCGAATGTCCCGTGACTTGTACTGCTGATAAGTTGTGGACTTGGTCTAAGGTTACTCCAAGGCAACGTAGCCTGCTGGTTAACGATTATTGGGCACAATCAACCGCCCGGGTGGCCAAGGTCTTGAGCAAAGGAGTTTCACGAAAAATCAACGAAGAAAGAATCGAATGATATTGTACCAATCCCAAAATCAACAAGGAATGTGATGGTTTATGGGAGACTTTCAACAAGTGTTTGGGGAAGAGGAGCAAAGAATGCCCAAGAGACAAAGCCACGACTCGACCGAAAACGCTAAAACAACCTCTGGTTCGTCTATAGGCAAAACGAGAAGGAGGAAAAGAAGAAGGAGGTCTCAGCGAGTCGGTTCTGTCCCCAGGACAGGCAGGCGCTGCCGGGGAGATACTGGATGAACTCTGGATACCTGCCGATACCCCTCCACGTCAAGCCCACAATCTGCCCACCATCTGCCCACCAAGCCTGAACAAGGACAAACATTGCGACATCTTAGCATTCCAATCTCGAGATCCGAGACCTGCCATTTTCAGATTAACCCCGATACAGGATTAAGCGAGCGTTGCTTTGAAGAACTGAGAGTTACGAACGAGAATCGGAGCCTCATTAAATATATAATTTTATGTTATTTTCCCCCCCTTGTTTCTGGAGGAAACCTAATCGGCTCGATAGTGAGTATGGCAACTGGGGGCGGCACTTATTGGCGTGAAGAGAACCTAACTCTCTAATTGCTATCTTTACAGAACAGACATTCCGAAAAAAAAAAAAAAAAAAAAAAAAAAAAAAAAAAAAAAAAAAAAAAAAAAAAAAAAAAAAAAAAAAAAAAAAAAGGGCCGACCGGATTGACTGCTGAACAAGTGTGCAACTCCACTCTTCCAATACCCAGAGTGACGGTACCGAGGTCGTTGAGAGGGAGAAAACAAGGAGAAAAAAGAAAGAAAGGAAAGGATCACTCTCAAAAAAGGGTCAACGACCAACCCCACCATCCAACTCGCTACGGATACAGCGCTTTGCGGGACCTTGGTCCTCCCCGGAACAGCTTTCCGGCAGTGGCTGATTGGTCAGTAGCAGGGGTTGACTAGCGTTTTAGCGTAGTATTTTGTCTCCCGGGTGGGCTGCAAAACTCAGTTTGCTAGTCGCAATGTACTATTGGGCAGCAGCCAGCCCCCCCTTTCATCAGGGAGTGGGCAGCAACAGGAAGAACAACAACAACAGCCGCCAGTCACCGTCCACCTTAACGAGAGACTCTTCTTCCCAAAGCTCACCTTCATCACCGCCGCAGTCACAGCCTCTCGCAAGGTCCAGTTCGACAAGTCGGGCCGTCAATCGGCGCCCGCTCTTGTTTGGCCACGCGAGGACAGCATCCACCGACAGCAATACCACCCCTCAACGAGGAGGCGCTGACGGGGAAGCTGCCAGCGGTGACAGGGAGCGCCCCGCCCATCCGAGCCGCTGGCACCACCACTTGCATTTGAGGAGAACAGCGACGTCACCGGAAGCAGCAACGTCGACGCCAGGAAGCAGTGCCAAACAGTTTACGTCGACTGAATCGGATCAAAGCCTCTACTACTACTCATCCCCAAATTGGCCACTTCCCGCCGTCGACGCGACAGCCCCGCCCTGTGTTGACCGACACGTGCTAGCCACAGCAGAACCTGATCCCGATTCTGTTTCCGCCTCCGCGCCACTACCAAATCGGCAGCTCCAAGAGCCATCTGAATCCTCGGGTCACTCAGAATCGTCTTCAAGTTACCAGACCTCGGAACTGCCGCTCACCCCACATTTGCAACCTGCGAACACCGACTCAAGATCTGCGAACACATCAGCAACCCCCGGATCACACCCTGTTTCAGCTGTTGACGTCGTCAATACCATCTCGCCTTCAATAGCTGCTCTCGCTGCTGCATCCGGAGCTTCTATACCATACGCGCTCGCCTCGCCTAGCAAAAGCTCCTTCAGCCAACGCATCTCACAACACATTTCAGACAGGCGGTCCCAAAAGCAACAGTCCTCAACCCAGGCGCCGTTGCCCTCATTCGATCAGACATCATCAACTCAGGCACGACTCCATTCGCACGAAACAAACAGAAAAAATCATCATGCCGCCATGCCACATGGCACCTCATCAAAATACAAGCTCAACATTATACCCCTCACACACACCACGGACAGCCTCTCGAGCGCCTCTGCTACTACATCTCTAAGTAGCCGCGCCAGGATGTCCTCGACGGATCATCACTCTGACGCCGAGGGCTCTCAACATCGCCGAAATGTCCTCGCTCAGAGGCTTTTTGTCAATCGAAATGGCAGAACATATATCGCTGAGCCGAATATCCTTTATCCCCTGCCGGTCGACCTGCCAGAGATCAACCGCCAGTCTATGCGCACGCTCATGATGCTCAAGCTCTTTGGCAGGCCGATATGTTCACCCGTTTTCCATGATCGCCCGCCCGTCCGCGTGCTAGACATTGGCTGCGGCTCTGGATTTTGGAGTATGAAGTGCCACCAGTACTGGTCCAAGAGGGGCCATCCAAACGTTCAATTTACTGGTCTTGACATTGTGCCCATCGGAGGCGCCGGGGTGTCTTCCGGCAGCAATCGCAGCAGTGGCAGCAGCGAAAGTCTCGACATCCCTCCGCGACCGGACAGGGACATGAAGTGGCGTTTTGTCCGGCATGACTTGCGCAAGACTCCCTATCCATTTGCCGATAACGAATTCGACCTCGTTATGCTACAGTCCATCTCCTTGACAGCGCCCCAGAGCACAGGCGACGATCTCATGGACGAGGTGATGCGCATTTTGCGTCCCGGCGGCGTCGTCGAGTTTTGGGAAGCAGATTACATCGTCCGCATGCTGCGTCCGCATGTCCCCACCACGGCAGTAGGGTCCGGATCGGGCAAACAGGCTGCCGACGATGACTCTGAGGGCTCGGAAGACGACTCAGATGAGGATGAGGACTCAGACGATAGCTCATCGGAGGAGGACCCGGATAGGGCCGCGGCTTCGTTGGGTGCTTACGTCATGACGGCCAACACACCCATGTCATCGCCGCTCAACAACTACTTGGTAGAGTATAACAGCTGGGTGACCAAGGCGCTGGAAGGGCGGTCGCTCAGCCCGGTGCCTTGCACCAGCATCAACCCGCTTCTGCTGCAGGAGGAAGGCCTACTGGGGATCGGATCCAAGCGGCTGGCGGTGCCACTTTCCGAGGTCAAGTGGGAGCGCGAAGGCGTCGGCGGCGTGGTGACCAAGGATGGCAAAAGCTACGTCAAGGGCCTGCGGGGTGAGGGCAGCGGTGGTGCCAACAATAACGACAGCAGCAGCACTACCAGTGCCGGCAGCAAGGGCAAGGCCCTATCAGCGAACCAGGCGGCGGTGCGGAGGACGGCGTTGCTGACCGTTGTACAACTGATCCAGAGCCTTGAGCCGGTGTTGAGGGAGGTGAGCGGGAAGAGTCAGGACGAGTGGGACGGGTGGCTTGGCAAGATGATGAACGACCTGTTGAAGGAGAATGGTACAAGCTGGGGGGAATGCCTCGAGGTGGGGGCTTGGTGGGCCAGAAAGAGGAAGTAAGATGTGGTGATGGGGGTTTACAAAGGGGCTCTGAGCGGTTATTTGTACTCGTTTTTTCCATCTCCTCCCTTTTTGGATGTTTGTTCTTTTGAGCTTGTCTTCTTCAGACTTCAGACAAGGTTATGGCAAAGGCACTGGCGGTATGCGGCGTTTTTTTTTTTTTTTTTATGAACTCAATTGTTTTGTTCATTCCAATCTTGATTATTATGATTTCTTGTTATCTATGTCTCAGAATATGGAGCTTGGCTAAAGAAAAGGACGCTTTCTTGAAATGTATCCATTCCTCTTGACGTCTTTCCAACCCTTTAGTGACTACATGTTTTCGCTATCGGCCTTGGGGTTTTGTGATCCTTGCAACTGTTATCTGCGTTCACCTTTCTTCATTTGATTTGCCTTGCCTGATAAAAGGCAGACCTGCCGGAGTGATCATTGAAGGGGGGAACGATCAAAGACCTGGCTTCAACGCCACTCGCCGTGGGATCAAAAAGATCACCACCTTTTCCCGATTATGCTGTGACGTAGAACTTTGGGTACCCCCAAACATGCGGGTAGTTTTTTTTTTTTTTTTTGCTGTCGGCTTCCAGCGCTTTTGTTACCTTGGAGATACGTGGGGGGTTTCGTTTTCGTCTCTCTTTTACGGTTCACTTGGGTGGTGTGGACGAAGGTAATATAGACTGGCAGTCTAGCGTTTTATAAGGCTGTTTTGTTTTGTTTTTGTCGAGGTAAGCAATCCCCGGGAAAAGCGTCTTCTGGGTTGCTTTTTTTAAATCTTGTGTATGGATTTTTTTTCCTCAACCGGGGCTGTATCGTTTGTTTAACGTCCTGTATCGTTTCAAGTAGTATAATGCCTCGATCTCTATTTCCACACAAAAACACGTCAGCTTTTCCGCGCCCAGAAAGAACTACTATAAATCCTCCCCTGGGGATGAAAGGTCAACAAAAAGAGAAATACCTTTCTGCACAAACTCGGCGCGCGCGATCCCCTCCCGTATCTTGTCCTCATCGCGCAGGTGGGCGTTGGACATGAAGGCCTTGTGCAGTCGCGGGCGGAAGTATGTCAGGCCGCCTTGGGGATAGTCCTTGCCGAGGTTGAGGAGCTCTGGTTTTTTTTTTGTTTTTTTTTGGTTGTTGTTTTTTTGCGTTTAGTGTTGGCTTGTAACGGGGTTGTGTTAGAGCCGATTTAACAAGGTTGGCATACCTTTGTAGATGGCAATCACCTGCCTTCGAAGCTCCGGGTTTGGCGTTGGTGGCATTGTCGCGGTTGTCGGGGTGGTTCTTTTTTTACATGGCGTAATTGCGCGGACGGATGATGGATGATGAATTGAAGAATGTAATTGAGATTCAGCTATTGTTGTCTGGGGGCGGGGGGATTTCGGCTCAGCATGACGACATCAGAATCTGGGGGATGTGGTGCATTATCTTATCTGCACTACACCTCGGTAGGAGGCTGTGCTCTGGTACCATCACGTTGACCACGCTGCCATTGAAAATTGAACCCGTTTTGATATATCATAGTAGATACCTAGGTACCTACAAAACCTTTTTTTTTACCTTTTATTTAGTTTAACGTTCCCGAGGGAAAAGAAAAAAAGAATTCTGTTGCATTTCGGGCTGCCTTCTAAATTTGTAGGTGATTGGACACCCAAAAGAAACTACCGAACCTTCCTGCTCCCCTCATGCCTCCAATACGCTGGGGCTCAATGCCCCGATGCAGGTTAGGACTGCAAGCTGCAAATACAAATTGTCGGGGCCTGCGTTTCCGATCAACTACCGGCGGCGGAGTGCAGCTACGGAAAACAGCTTCACCACAGCCAGTCTCTGGATTGTGTGTTGCCGGACCATCCGGTCGCCGCCAATGTATACCATTGCCGGGCCACAGGATGTCGGTTGGCGCTGAAAGAAATCCACAAAACCTCCGCGCCTTTTCATCTTCATCCCCGTTCAAAAATGCCGCCAAGTCCGAATCAGCACCGGGTGGACGGCAGCAGTTGCAGACGATCTCTAGAGAGGACACCAATGGAAGGTGGTATTTCCAACTGAGGGAGCGCATAGGCAAATGCATCATCTTTGGCCTGTCGGAGGGCCAGCTCGCGCGGGCCGTCGACCTGGTCGCCGCCATGTCCGCCGAGTGGGAGAAGCTGGTGCTGCACATGGGCGAATACCCTACCGACCAAGACGGTCTGCGCAATCATGCTGTGCCGTGGGGTGATATGGACAGTTTTGTAAGATGAAAAACAAATCTTCTTTTACATATGTATCCATCATCGCGACTATCTAGTTCTTTTTTTCCTACCACCGTCACCAAAAAAAGAGGCTGGAGGGATATTCTTGGCTCACAATCTAGGGGAGGTGACTCCCGACGTAGGGTCACGTCAACAACGTTCGCTACTCTCGCTATGCAGAGACGTCCCGGGTAAACTGGATCACGGGCTTTGCGCAAAAGGATCCTTCTAATGCTCAGTGTTGGAAGAGTCTAATGACAAAACAGTCGATCGGCTTGATCATGGCCGACATCTATATCAGATTCCTGTCTGTAAGTCTTGATGCAAACATCACCTTAGCTGCAATTACATGTCGAGCTCTACAAGAGTGGGGGAACCAGCGTTTTACTCCCCTAGAGCTACTACATGGCATCATCACGCTAACCATACGGTGTGGAAACAGCCCGTCGTCTACCCAGACACGCTCAACGCCTACCACAAGGTCATCAAACTCCCCGACGGACCAGGCGAGGGGGATGCGGCAACGCGCAGCTCCATGACCCTCGGCTGCGTCATCATGTCCAAGAAGCAGAGGCGCATCGTCGCCACCGTCACGGAGAAGGTCCTGTTTTACGACTACCGCACCGAAAAGAAGACGGACGCTCCAGAGTTTGCCCTCGAGGTCCTGCGACGGGCCTGCTCCGACGCCGCGGGCGCAATGGCCGAGGCTGCCGGCAGGATCCAGCAGTTCAGGGAGGCGGTCGAGAGGCTGGAGGCCGAGTCCTGGAATCGCGAGGACGCGGTCGAGGATATGGGGTCGGCTAAGGGTGGGAGGTGAGATGTACCAGCGTGATGGTGATGAACAAAGGACTGCACCTTGCGGGCTGGGTGGGAATTTGGTGAGCA
Organism: Pyricularia grisea; assembly: GCF_004355905.1. NCBI lineage: Eukaryota > Fungi > Ascomycota > Sordariomycetes > Magnaporthales > Pyriculariaceae > Pyricularia > Pyricularia grisea. The sequence continues at coordinate 4,829,818 of NC_044973.1, read as the reverse complement.
GAGGCGTGAAAAGTGAGACAATGCTGTAGCTACTGGGCCGAGGTTGATATTGAGTATTGCCTCAGGCAGGAGTCATCTTTCGTCCTACACTGCATTGAAGGCCGGCCTTGGAAGTAGGGAAGGTCTACCGGGAACGATAGTAAAAGGAGGCTGTGTCCGCTTGGAGATTGAGAGTCATGCCAGGTTTTTTTCATCCAGCTGGCCAAACACAAGCGAAACTGGCATGACCGAATCGGTTCATAGCCGGATAAATGATGACTGAAAAGGGCCGTATGAGCCTGAGTAGTAGCCAGAAATGATGGGAGATTGCTTGCCCAACGCCCTCACTGAGGCCAGAGGACATGGATAATCGGTGATTATCCGAGGTTGTCAGGCGGGCACGTCCATCCTGTCATCCATCCTGCCTGACTGAAGACATAGCATAACGTGTAATCTTTCCAACTACCCTCAGACAAATTAAGAGTAGGACGTTGGATCAAGATGGGACGAGCCCAAAGTTTTTTTTTTTTCTTTCTTCAGACTACGCATGACTGCCAGAGCTGACACTTGTTGCTTGGCAACATTTGGTCGAATGTTCTGGTATTATGACCGTTGATAAGATGGACGCTGGATTCTTTTTTTTTTTTTTTTTTTTTTTTTTTTTTTTTTTTTTTTTTTGCCAGCTGTTGGGAAAATAAAGAGCCATTCCATTGTCAGAGTGGTTCAGATGACTTGAGGGAGAGGTCTCGTCTGATATTAAACTTTTCGAGTCCAGGTCATGGATAGATATATTTATACAAGTCACCGCCAATACCATATATAGACCATTAGCCCTTAAGCACAGTCACCCTGCTAGTGAAACCGGCTTGATAAATGGAGTCTATAATTTGCGTGCAACAGTAAAAGATCTACGCCACTTATTCCGAGTGAACATTTGATAATACCGTGAAGACAGGGGAGTTGTGTTATATGGATGCTAGCCTAACACTATATTAGTTTTAAGGGTCGAGAAGATTGAAATGAGAACCCAACCTCGTTCCTAAGAAGAAACACGGCAGGGCCGTCTTTCCCCGCCAAAAAAGAAAAAAGAAAAGAAAGAAAAAAGAGATGGGACTCTCGTCTCACCGAAGCTTGCAAGGTCAATGCTTGACTTGAGAATCTGTTTTCGCTGTAGCATTTCATTGCAGAGGGGGGATCGTATGCACGTTATTATGCAAGCATCCCAAATCTCTCACGCATGACACTTAGTAAGCCCCGAAAGGTGCATCCTCCAGACTTTCTGTCTTATGCGCAGTAGGATCCCGCACCAACTTTTGATACTGTACTTGGATGGGGGTGGGTAGTACCGACTCTGGGCCATAAAAGTCTCAATCTTTTTTTTTCTTTTATTTTTCTTCGGAATATTGTGGGGAAGGAAAAAAAAACACCTTCAGCTCCTTGTTTGCCTGTAAGAAAAGGCTGATGAAGACCAAGACAAAAGCAAGATGGCTAAACCCATTGCAAAAATAAAAAAGAAATCCGGAAATTGAATCCTCAGTAACATCCGGCTACCGGCAACTTTGGCGAGCTTATCGAGCGATACGGATATGCAATGCCCCAATATAGTTGGACTAGAACCAACCAGTACTCTGTAGATGGAGAGAGGGGTCTTTCTCGAGCCTCCTAAAAAAAATAAAGACAGGCGCGTGCCGAAAGTTGTGACTCAACCAACTATTTTCCCCCCAAAATGCATGAAACTAGAAACACTTCCTATTCGCTCCCGTCGCCTCTGATTGGGCAAGGGAGGAAGAATATCATGCAGGTCAGATAGGGGAAGAAGAGGGGAAGACGGGATCGACGAGGTCTAAAAAAAAAAAAAAAAAAAAAAAAAAAACTTGCGACGTTACTATGCAGTAGGCGGGCAGCACTGGGGCTACCTAGATACCTTACCTAGCTTGACATATAGGCAGGCTCCCCAACCCCGCGTCCGCCGGACGAGGTGTCACTGACTGTGGGCAGATGATGCCTGGATCTTTTGCCTGACTGCTTGGTTGCGAGTGGCTGCACCAGAAAAAAAACAACAACAAAGTGACAACTGGCAGAAGTACTACGTAGAGGGGTCTGGTTGCATATTGTTTTGCCTGCATCAGGGTCTATAGTGCTAAAGTGGATAAAAATAATATATAGTGGAGGGCTGTGGCTGGCTTTGTTACTAGAACTAGCCGTTGGATCCGATTGTTTGATCAGAATAAAGTAGGCATTTGCTTCGTACGGTACTCCATGGTGGCCACGTTTTCTATTCTAGGTAACAGTTGAGACAAGGGAAAGCCTTGTTCACTCTTGTTTGACAGAAGTTCGGGTGTACCGTTGGCAGCGACCAGGCAAGAAAGACACTGAATCAGGGACGCGAGAAGCAATGGTCCATGGCAACCAGGAACAAGATAGAGAAAAAAAAAGATTGCGCGAGGAGTGGAGATGACGCCTATTGGCAAGTGAATATTTTTTTTATGGCACCAAACAAAAACAACGCTATGTAGTGATAGGAAATAATGCCTGGGGAAGGTTACAAGGTTACAAAATGCGGGTAGGCCGGGATTAAGCCAAAAAAAGAGGGTACAGAGTAGGTAAGGTAGGTAATTACGGATTAGGCCAAAGCAGAGCTCTATTTTGACAAGCCAGCATCAGTGACCTGGGAGACGTCGAACAAAAGCCTAAACCCCCGCTCCTTTGTGGTCATATTCCCCGGAAAAATGTTCCGTATGTGCCCAAATAAAAACGGACAGGAGTAGTGTGCACTTCGGATTCGTAGATATGTCATGTCGTACAAAGTATGTTATGGCAAGTTGACCGCCCTTTGTTGATGTGCATGTTGACCATGGTATGTGGAGGGAAAGACCTTGTGCAAACAATTTGAAGAGTAAAAAAAAAGTAAAAGAAAATACAAGGACCAATGGAGAGCGCCCCTGGACCCTGAAGCGAATGGAAGCAGTAGGAATGTACCTCATGTACCTAGCTCGCATAGTTACTGTACGGAATACTCTGTACCAAGCTCCCTTACATAACAGAAGCCTTACCCGTAATGAGAAAACGAAGGAGGGAAAGCAACAGAAAACAGCAATACAGATAAACAATAAACCGGACCCAACCAAGCTTCGGTCCGAGTTGGCCGGGGTGGTGTGATGGGATGCGTGCGACTGCCGACATGCAAAGGCGGGCAAGCTGTCTTTAGCCAAGCTTTTCGGCGCCAATTTGGGTGGGGTTAATCTCTACTACGCGGTAATTTGTTGGTTACCCTCAGACACACATCGCGATGGTGAAATCAATGAGGTCAAGTTGCTGTTTAAATAATGTCATGAGGCGGTTTTATTTTTTTTGTGTGTGTGTGCTTCTTTGCAAAGATATGAATACGGCAAAAAACAACCGACCCAGGAGAAGAAAAAAAAGGGGCAAAGGACAAATAGTCTTTGGCTGGCGCCACCCAAGAGCAAGCTAGCCTTTTTGCCAGTCTAGAATTCAGACAGAACAACCCCAAGGATATTTTACCCGTATCAAGATCAGACACGGGCGCATTTCAGCGGCCATATGACAATTCTCTCTCACGCATGCATACCTACCTCTTCCAGTTATACGATAAAGCCGGTCAAGTCACAGAAAATGGGCCCATATGCACCCACCAGAGCCATTTGCCCCGCGTCGAGAGTGAGCCATTCAAAAATGACTGTACGACGTAGGTAGCTGTGATCTGCAAATATGCCCCGGGAAGTAAGCAATAGGGTATGGGGGAAATGAGGAGAGACTGGCGCTAAACTTTTGAACCTTTCCTGCTCATGACCAGTCACGTTTCCCTCAAGAGCGACATCGGTCCAGCGGTACCAAACAAACAAATGGCTAAGAAGCCAGAAGCAGGTTTGGGTTTTTTGCCAGGACGATCATGTCGCGTGTACGGAGTAGGTAGGCAAGGTAGGTCCTTATCTGGCACCTATGACATACTTGGCAATGTGTGTGTGTGTGTGGCCCCCTCCAGTCTCCAAGTACTACGTGGTGCATACCTGAATAGTGGATTAAAAACTGCCAATGATATATAGAGCCAGTTGGAATAAATCCTAAAAAGAAGAAGAAGAATCTTACAAAGGGTCTAGCATATGTGCCGTCGCCAACTAAAGCCGCACCGGGAAACCCGGGCGTCGTCCGGCGTGACAAGTGCCGTTCTTGGTTCCCTACCCTACCGCCACATGGCAAAAAAAAACCCCCCCAGAATCCAAAAAAAGGCCGGATGACAGCGAGACGGCACGCAAGCCAGCACAGTATTTTGGGTGAAAAAAAAAGGCGGCTGACGGGAAATAAGCAGTTGCCTGCCGATGGGGCAAAAAGGCTGGCACAAGGACCGTCGCGAGTCAGGTCCTCGGCTCAGGAGCGAACGGATCGCTGATCGATCGCTGCAATTCAATTTTTTTTTTTTTTTGGTGTGAGTTCTTGTAGCAAGTTTTTATTTCACATAGCAGCAATTCCCAGGGGGCCAAATTGATGCAAAACAGGGCTGCTGCTTGCATGGCCACTTGGGATGGAGTAAAAAAAAAAAANAAAAAAAAAAAAAAAAAAAAAAAAAAAAAAAAAAAAAAAAAAAAAAAAAAAAAAAAAGAAAGCAACTGAGGCGGTGAGTCGCATATGGTCGCATGTATTATTTACATGTAGATCGCATATGAAAATGGACAGACCAAGCAAGTTAGAGCCTCATCTCATTGTTTTGTTTGAGTCAATTGAGAGCTGGGAACACATAGATTGATTGATTGATTGATTGCGACCTGCCTGATTTATGTTGACACCAGTTGTGGGGAGAAGCATCTTTCTTTTTTGAGTTGCACAAGTGCTCTTTTGGGTGGTGTTTTGTTATCGCACCAGCAGGTTGGTACCTTTGGTACCTTTAACCGCATGGTGATCGACTCAGCCAACGGCAAATTGCACTTCGTTTTTTTTTTTTTTTACTCACACACGCTCTATCCTGTTCGCTGACGGAGCAAATCACACCTCCCCGCGGGTCAATCGTCTGCCCCACTATTTCGCCTGGCAGATTCCGCCCATCTCCCCCCTTTCCTTTCCCTATCCCTTACCCTCCTACTTTTCAGCCAGCCAACCCTGCACTGCTGACTGACTTGACGGCACAATACAAGCGGGCACCTCCTGCAGCCGAAGGCCTCGAATTGACGCTCAGACCAAGACAATCCCACTCAAACCAAGCATTAGACACACTGTACAGTTTAGCACACGGCGCGGGTCACTAACTCGGTCAAGTGCGACTTTCTTCAATCCACTCAGCACAACCTTCCAAACCCAAATACTCTCCTTCCCCGAAATCCAAGTTCCACGCCCATCTTTAGGACGCGGCCGCATCATCCCACCAACAAAACACACAGACCCTTGAGTAATCAACGGGTGTCACGATCCTTACCCGACCGGCCGACCGACATTTCGACTCACACGCCCATACGACGGGTCAATCCGAGTTGTCGTCGATCGACACAAACTCCCGTCAAAATCGACAGAACACAGAGGGAAGGAGGAAGAAAAGAAAAAAAGAAAGAAAAAAATACGAAAACCAAGGAAGAGGGACACATGCAGAACTCGGTGGTCGTACTCCACGAGCTACCATCCTATCCTGTCATGCTTTGGCTCTGAGCCCCTTAACAACCTCCTCCCCTAAACCACAGGCTTCCCTTTGAAATATTTTACCTGGCTCAGAACACGGTCGACGTGTTACTGAGCCGGTAAAAGCAGCTGTATGCCTCGCGCGTCCTCCTCGGCAAAGCGACATCAGGGAGCCGCCAGCCGCGACGCCAGCACCCGTCACGACAATGGCCTTGTAGGCCCCGGGAAGCGTATCAGCAGCAAGCAGAGGAGCCAGAGCCTGCTCGATGGTGGCGCCCCTCGCCAGTCGGTACTCGAAAACTGCTCAAATGCCGCCAAAGACAACGTCGAGAATGATCAACCCCGATCCGCCTCGAGGCAGCAGAATTCACTTTCACCGGCTAGAAACGGTCACACAAACGGCAAGGCCAACGGCTACGTTAACGGCTATGCAAACGGCAATGGAATCGGGTCCAAGCACCAGAACGGGCAGCATCGCGACATGACTCCTCCAGCCCCCACCAACGCTACGACCGGCGAGCTCAAATCCACCACGACTCTCTCGAGGCCCTCGACTGGCGCCAGCTCAGAAAACCTCATGTCGGCGGACTTGGATTCTCCTGCTAATAGTCAAGCGCATCCTCACATGTGCAACCCGGAGGAGAATGCTCGTCGTATCGACGTCAACGCTGCCAAGAACGCCAACGTGCACCGCGATACCGGTCCTCTCGAGTTTGCCCTGACCGTCCTGCGCTCTTGCCCGCTCTACGACACCATAGCCATTCTAATAATCCTTATGCAGCTGTCTCCGATTGCCCTCTCACTGATCTACGGCCTATTTACCCTCCTGACCTTTGTCCCGCCTGTTACTACCAGTTCTGGTCTAAGCATCACCGACATGTTTGAAGCAGCCATTGGCACACCTTCGATAACGGTCTTGCTATGCATAGACTGCGTGTTCCTACTCGTGTGGATATTTTTGCCGGGGCTCCTGCAGAACTTCCTGCTCGACTTTGCCCAGGTGACTATTGCTCTCACTCTGGGTGGCGGCGGGAGTTCCCGGCAAGGGTCGCTCAACACATTTATGCTCTGCACAATTATTGTCGGTCTGTCACGTTTCGGACAACACTCGAATGTCTCGAGCCTTTCCCGGATAACAACGCTTTTGGGAGGAAATGGCTGGGGATCATCAGAATCCTCAGGCTCTCTAGGCACGTCCTCCTTTTCGACGTCGAGGAGGAATGGGACGTATGCCTGGATACGAAACGTCTTGGCCGTACATATAGTTATGCAGGGCCTCGTCAAATTTGTTCGCGAATGGTATTTAAGAAGAGAAAAAAGAGATGCACAACCTCAGAGTCAGCTGGATCCCGAAGCCGGCAAAACTTTGTTTCCTGGAGAATCGAGCACCGAAGGTCCACATGGGCCTCAGACGGAAAGCGAGGCTAGTAGTTCGGCGGCCGCGGGTGGGAACCCGTCGTCAACTACGGTTTCGGTGTCAACAAAAAAGAAAAGGAAACAGAGTGCGCAGGTTCGGATACGGCAGCCTCTTTGGGCTGCACTCGCAAGTACAAAAATTGTTATGGTAAAAGAATACGAACTATCAACAGCCGCGCGGGAATCCGCCGGCTCGAACGCTACTGACATTCACAACCTCGGAAATGCGCCTTTCAACACGCAACCTGGTCAGATATGGGTCTGCTATGTCGGCAGCGACGAGATTTGCTTTGCGACAAGCCACTTCCCTGACGACGCAGTTGAGGAAGAAGAACCGCAAGAGAATGCAAGACATAGCACCTCTTGGGTCGACAGCAGCAAGCCATTTTTCGTCAGAGTTAATAATGCCATCTGGCAGCCGACGCGCATAACGCGCATGGAAGATGATGGTGAGGAAGGCAAGACGCAGCCAGGGTCGCGCTGGACGGGTGACATTTATGGCCTGACGCCCATGTCAAGCTATGAATGCGAGTTTGTTAGCACCCTTACCAACGAAGTCATCTTCTCGACAAGCGTCAGAACGGCTCAGGCCCGGACCCGGGATGCCGACCAGTCAGCCAGCACGGCGCAGATCACGACGCATCGGGTGCTCTCCCGCAAGGACCCTGCCACGACGCTCAAGACTTCGATTGCCAACCAGGAGGTGAAGCTTGCGGAGGAGAAGGTCAAGCTCAAGGGCCTCCGGAAAGAGAACAATCGCAAAGTCAACCAGCTCCGCAAGGAAATCGAGAAGCTGAGCAACACGGTTCAGTCTTCGGGCAGCAACGACGAGAAGTGGCGACAGAAGATCAACCAACACAACACACAGCAAGCCCAGGCAGAACAATCTGTGCGGGAGCTCGAGATGCAGATTAAGGATATGGAGACGGTACCCGAAGAGGTCCTTGATCGGTATCGCCAAAAGCAGGTAGAGTGGAACGCAGAGAAGAGCAAGTTCGACGCCGCTCGCTCGGCATTCAAAAGCTTCAAGACAAATATCGACCAGGGCCTGAAGCAGCTCGTCGCCGACCGGGATGCGCTGCAGAACAAGCGGAACAAGATTGCGGCTCGCATTGCCAAGCTCGACGACGAACACGCACGCATCACCGACGCCAATGCCCGTGGACTCGACGAGGCCGAACGGAGGAGACAACAACGCGCGGCCTTTCTGGCGGACGTGGAGCGGACGGAGAAATCATTTGCAGAGACAATTGGTGCGGTTAGAGCTTACAACCAGGAAAAGTCTCAGCAAGTGCATGCGTTGAGTGCGGCTCTAGCTGCTTACTATGAAACCGCGACGGCCGGTGCTCTCCCTTACGAGGGCATGGTGTACAACCAAGCGGCAATAATGCAGGACCCGAGCTACCAGCAGATGTGGGGAGCCACTTCGGCGCCGGCACAGCCGCCGTACGGTGTACCGCCATCCATGTCCATGTCCATGTGGCCAGCCGCGGCCTCGGCCGGACCTCTTTCGCAGTCAATTTTGTCCACTCCTCCGCATCCTTCAAATGGTCTGCAGCACCACTACCCGGCAGTCACGTCATCCCCCCAGCAGTTCAATCCCCAGGCAGTGATACAACAGCCCAATTCGGCCAAGAAGCAGCGTCGCGGTAGATCCAGCTCGATGCTGTCTGACGTGTCGGGATTTACGCAATCCGACCACGGCGACGAGGACCAGGGAACCAATGGATACCATCATCACGGCTACAGCTTCGGCAGTGGCGGCGGTGCAGGTTCATCTTCTGGTACTCCTTCTCGCATCCAGCGCCCTCCGCCAGGTCTGTTTGAGCAGTTCCGTGCTTATCACCGACGTAACGACACTGGGTCCGGTTCTGGTTCGGGCTGTGGCCTCGGCGGGTCCAACTCTGGTCCGGACTCAGGAGGCAACAGCAGCAGCGGCAGCGTGCGCAGTCGAGAGTCGGGTGATTCTCTTGGCGCTGGCGAGCCTGCGAGCCCGATCTAGAAGACAAGGCCTTTGTGGCGGGATGTCGTGGTCGACGGTAACGTCTTGGGGAGAGTTTCTTCTTGTCCTAATCCATCTAAGCTTGGTGATGGTGACTGCAATGACGATGACGACAACTCTGAAAATCGAGACGCTGGTCATGGTCATGGGCGAGTTGATATCATGCGTGCCGCCAGTTGGGGAACTGAGACTTAGCTATCTGGCTTTTTTCCTGGTTTACCTGAACGATGTGGGAAGGTCGAGGGCTTGTCACCAGGTTCTTTCTTTTCGCCCACACGGCACCTCTGCGAGTTTCAACTGCATGCAGCATGTTTATCATCGTGGCGATCATCAGCGGGAGCAATCTTTACGCAGCGTTTGTCTGCCTATCCTTGTTGTTGTTGAGGCACTGTCTTGATCTGTGGTTTTGTCTTGTCTTTGTTGTGCTGGTGTTCCCTTTGGTACCCACCTTCAGAGCCTACAGCGCAGTAAGAGCACCAGAAAAAAAAGTTCGGTTATTCTTTCAATTTACTATTCACAGTTTTTGTTACTAAATGCGTCCCGTGCCTCTTCCGACATGATGAAATATGCTTCCAGGTGACGTTATGAAATATGACGAATAGTAGACGTTGCGGATGCATGCTGAGAGGCCATTACTAATATACTAATAAGCAATCACGTGTAGTTCCAAGAGGTTGAAGTTGCTGCAATTTAATATTTATACATGTGGCCAAGTACAACTTTGTAAATCCATGGCGCGAACCATTTTTTTATTCTTTACTCTACCTCTCTCTCTATCTCTCTCCCTCTCAAAACCAGACCTCTAAGCCATACTGTGTCAGGTTGATGGAAACTTTGCTGTATTCAAAATCGAATCATTGAAGCTGCTTCGCCTCATCTGATTGACGAGTTCTCCGCTAGATTAACTAGTCCTGAACTGAAAGTACTATGTTGTGAAGCCTGCCAAAATTGAATAAAAACAAAAAGATTATTTGAGTGAAACAGAAAAGTTACGCGGGGGGGAACGAACCATGGATGCATCCTACCACAGCCGCCTCCTGGGACGGGCGCAGCAGGTGGCATCATGGTCGCTGCGCCGCCTCCTGGGCAGGCCGCAGCGGGATCCGCACGAAGATGACCAACAGCAGCAACAGCAAGGACAAGACCCCGGCACGGCGGCCAACTTCACGCCCGACTGGAGAGGCATACGGCAGGGCTGGCCGGCGGGCGTGACGTGTTCGCACCTGACCGAGTCGTGGTTTGCGGCGGCCGATTCCGTCGACGACCCTGGTCCGTCATGTTGCTGCTGTGGCTGCTGCCGTCGGACCGCAGGGGAGGAGGATGATGACTATGCGGAATGCGAGGGAGAGAAGCAGAGGCACGAGGAGCAGGTGGCGCGCGACACGCTGGCCGAGATGCTGCAGGACGCTGTCCCGTTTGCGCTGTCGGACGGGTCCGCGTCAGGGCAGGCGGATCCGAGGATCGTGCGGGCGGCGCGGGAAAGGCTGCTCTGGGCCTTTGATGAGGATGTTGCCGGGGGTGGTGGGGATGCGTTTGGGATTAGGAGGAGGAAGAAGAAGAAGGAGAAGAAGAAGAAGGAAAAAGATAACAAGGGGAGGAAGCAGAAGATGACAAACGAGGATAATGGCAAGGGAGCAGCAACACGACAGCAACAGCGACAATCACGCACATTCCACCTCTTCCCAGACCTCCCCGCCGAGCTGCGCCTCGAGATCTGGTCCCTGGCGCTGCGGGAGCGCAGCCGCGGGCTCGGGGTCGGCGTGGTGCGCGCCTGGCGCTACAACTGGCACGCCGACGTGCCCCCTCCCGCCCTGGCCGCGGTCTGCCGCGAAGCAAGGGACGTCGTGCTCTCTTCCATGGTTACCACCACCACCGGCGGCGCGGCAGACCCCACGGGCTTGACGGTCTACGACCGTCTGGACCTCGGCAACTCGCCCGACGGGCGCAGACTGGCCGGTCTGCTCGGCTGCGTCGGGAAGCTGCGCGGCGGGGTCGTCCTGGGGCTGAACCACTTCCTCGGCCGCGGCCAGGCGATCCAGGACGACGGGCTGCTGGGGCTGGACCTGGCGCGGCTGGCGGCGGGCGGGGGTGCGTCGCTCGGCAGCGTGCTCAAGGAGGTCGCGAGCGGGGGGAAGGGTGTGGTGCTGGTCACGGTGCAGACGGTGTACATCACGCTGGGGTCCGGGACGGCGCCGTGGGAGGGCCCCGGCGGCGGGGTGGAGGGGTACCTGCAGCGGCTGCAGGCGATTGGCGAGTTCGACTTTGTGAAAGAGGTGGACGTGACGACGGGGAGGGAAGGGTTCTCCGTCGACGACGCCGGCAACGTCGACGCCGGCATGTACTGGCGGCAGATGATACCGCACGAGGCCTGCCACCACGTCACGGAGGTGGTGCCGCTGGGCGACGCGGCGAGGATGCGCAGGATCCTGGCCGTCGGGGAGGTCACGGGCCAGTGGGACGGCGGCAGGAGGCCCAAGCTGCTGGCCCTGGCGCACCACTCGCACGCGTTCTGTCTGGATGGCTGCCTGGGCGAGTGGTGGCGGAGGTGCGGCGAGGAGACGGTCAGGGCGGGGATGGAGAGGGTTATGAGGGCGGATGGGGTGGTGGGTGGTGAGGAGGAGGACGATGGGGTGGTGGTGCTGCCAGAGGTGGTGCCGGCTGTGAGGTTCAAGATCCAGTGGCCTGGGCTTGAACCGCCCAAGATTGTTGATGGGGAGGTTTGTTGGGAGGGTTGAGGTGTGATACTTGAGTTTGATGATTTACACGTTATAATGACATTGCAGATTGAAGGATGGGAAAGTTTTAGTTAGAGGTCATTCATGTTCACTGACTATAAAGAGCGTTAGATTCTCTAAGCTGAGTGAGCATTTTAACAGGAACTACTGCAGCTATTTCAGGACGAATATGCACAATGAGTATAATGGCTTCCAGCAAACGTGTGTTGGACATTCCCCCAGGACATCTCTTGGAATCATCGAAATAAAAACAACAGCTGGAGAACTTCAAGCCTTGATGGCCATCTGCCCCATAGGCATCGCCTGGAGCCCTAAAACCGGTGAGGAAGAAGAATACCCGTTAGCAGAGTACTGCTTAAAATGTTCACAAGCACGAAAACGAAGAAGAAGAAAAAGAAAACACTTACATCCATCCACCGGCTCGGGCGCCTGCTGTCTCACCTTGCAGGCATTGTACTCGGCCGGCTGGGCAACTGTCAGCCCGGCCTGGGGACAGGGCTGGTTCAGGTTGCAGCGGTTGTCCATGGCTCGCTGCAGGCTGTCGTCCTTCCAGCCAAAGACGTAGTCTCCGTGGGCGGCGCTCCCGCCCAGGTCCATGCTGTACTTGAAGGGCTTGCCGTCGGCCGGCCAGTCGTTGCGGTTGCTGAACTCGGTCACGTTCCACATGAGCTCGTACATGATGACGGGGAGTTTGACGGGGTGCTGGTTTTTTTGTTGGGTTGTTATTAGGTGAGGCAAGAGGTTTTTGGATAGGGGTGGTGAATGGTTGCATAATTTAACGTACAGATGCTGGGCAGTTTCCGCCTCCCGAGATTCCCATACCGGCGCCATATGTCACTTGAGGATGTAGGGTCTTGTTAGTATAGCCTCTTGGAGGTTCGTCAAGAAAATGATTTTATGCTGGGCAGACTCACCGTGGCTCTTGTGATCAGGCGAGTCGAGGTTCTTGCCGTCCCAGCACCACTAGATGCATGAATTAGTCTGTCAAGTCTCCTTTTTAATACGGGGAAGTTTCTGGTGATAAGCCTCCAGCCCTACTCTGGTCTCATCCAATACTCGCGAGTGCCAGTGCCACTTACTGGAAACACCAATGTCTGCCTGATCATTTTGCAGCTCGGGTTTTGTGCTATAGTCAACATCCGGTCAGTCTCCTTGCTTGAAATTCAGGGTCTCAAAAGCAGTACAACCCAGCCAATGACAGGCAAGGTATATATATATATATATATCCACATACGGATGTCGACTGTGTCGCTGCCAGAGCAAGGCGCGCCGCCGATAAAGGTGCTTTCGGATGGAGCAGTCCAACACTGTAAAGCATCAAGTCAGCACAGCAACCTCTATTCCGCAAGCAGACGGCCAACAAACTCACCCTGTGGCAGATGTTTGCCTTGGACACCTTGCTGGTATCGGTCTGACCGGCGTCACCGACCAGCATCTTTTAGAGAGCATCAAGTTAGCAAAAAAGCCAGCCTCATCCCAGAAAACAACCCACCCCTGGAACCCTCCGAAAAGAGAGAAACAAAACACCAAAAAGAAAACCCACCCTAAACCCCTTCTTAAAAGCCGTAACCTTGCCACTCGGCATGTAGTAAACATCCAACCCGCCATCGTTGATCAGTTTCCCCTGCGGCCCGCCGTTTCCGACCTGAGGCACGCGCCTGAAGCTCCCGTTGCGGTGCTGAAAGAACAAGACGGCGGTCCAGTAGTTGGACAGGTCCTCGCGGAACGAGCACGAGGTGCAGGTGGAGCGGGCGGCGAGGTCGTGCTCGACGGGCTCCATGGTCACGTTGAACGAGTCGCCGCCCACGATCTGGTGCAGGTGCGGCGTGTACCGCATCCCCGGGTTCACCAGGGGGTCGACCCGGTCCACGACCAGCTGCGAGCACGCGAACCGGAGCATGTTGTTTTGCGCCGCCGTTGGAGGTGGTGCCGTGGCTAGGAGGGTCGTGGTTGCTGCTGCTAGGAGGCGTGGGAGGTGCATTTTCGATGGTGTGTTTTCTTGTTTTTTCTTTCTCTTTTTTTTTGTTTACTGTTTCTCAATTTTGGCTGGTCGTCTAGGTTGAATGCCTGCCTAGTTATGCATCTGCAGTTGGAGAGCAGTTGGCAATGCAAGTATTTTGTCCGAGATAGAATTTAACAAGCTAGAGATTGGGAGCCTCGAAGACAGAGTAAATAATAGATACAAGGGGGTTTATTCTGGCTGTCCATTTTCTTTCCTGCTTTGTAGATACACATTTGTAAATTCTTGGTACGCAATCAGCCAGGCTTGCCGCCACTTGGACACCAAAAAAAGGAGGCGAATCAATTGCCGACGACATGCACAATTTTCGGGTATATGCAAAGATTTGCACAAGGTGCAGCTCTCCGTCTGCGGTTTCATCTACCTTTAATATAAATGATTGGTTTATGGCCACCTGAGAAGTTGATTATATTCACGAGCGGCTTCAATCTGCCGAGAGCCTCCGATGCCATATATATGAACAAGCAACAAGAGGAAATGATAACAAGAATAAAAGAAATTGCCCCTGAAGTAAGTGTTCTTGGTTTTCTGGTTGACTTTTTATCAGCTGGGATGATTGGCGGGTGACAGCCATTCATCATCGGCATATGTGTCAGTTTATGCACATCAAAGTGGAACGGAGAGATAAAGAGAGATTGACATGACGTGTCTTGGCGACGCAGGTTTGTATGCCGAACGCTTTGTTTGACTGGTGTTTATCGGCATTTACCGAGTAATGCCGGCTTAACCGGGGGTCCGGCAGCATCTTCCGAACTGTCTTGTATTGAAAAGTTTATCTGTAGCAAACGAGGCATGGATCGTACGCAGGGTTTGACGTTGATTGGGTTGATGCAAAAGTCATCTTTTCTAGCCGTATCATACAATAGTGTGCATCGAGAAAGATAATGACAAGTCAGGAACTTGCATATGATCTACTTTGTAGACTAGTTCTAGTATACCCTCGACGTCATGGCGGTATTAAGTGGTATTTGTGACTTTACTTTGCAATGTGCTGGGGTAAGCCGTGTAGAAAGTAAACTCTAGATGTGCGTTTCGTGGCATCGCCGTTGGGGAAACCGTCCTATAAATCAGGGGGGATAATCACCGGCATGAACGCAACTCGAGTTTGAGCTCCAAGTACTCCTACGACGGTACAGTAGGGTAAAACTATACCTCCCTGTACATTTAGCACAATAGCGTGGAAATTATAGGTTCTCCAGATTTCGGTGATAGTTTTTTTTCTTCAAAAACAGTAAATCTACCATGGAATAGGTATTTGGAGGGAGCCCCCAGGAAAAATAAAGTTGGTGAAGGCCAACGCGTACGCACATGGCAACAGGGTTGGGATTTTCTTTTTTTAATTGTTTGGGGTCCTGCAGGAGACTATTTAGAGGCAACTCTAGTGTTGCTGATTTACTACGGAGTACGTATATATATTGGTCTTTTGAAACATCTGATAAAAGTGAAGTTCAGCAAGCGTGTTTTTCTTTACCTTTTTTGTCTTGGCCCTCCAGAAATGCAGCCCTTTTCTTCCTTCCATTATTTCGAGAAGCATAGAAAAATATGGTTCGTCCGCCTCCGTGCGGGACAAGCTCCAGAACACCATCTAGCCAAGGCTTGTTTCTACTCGGTTTCCCGGTGTCGACTGGGTGCCTGAATCACGAAGCTCGCTCCCTCGTCCATATTTTTTGAAGCTTCAAATCGGACGAATACAAACAAGAGAGCGGGGTTATACATGGCAGTCAAGGTCGAATAAATTTACCCGAGTAGGTAGATTCCAGCTCACACGCTGGTATCGACGTCTCTTTCCTTTTTTTCCTTTTTGGACATTATTCGAGTTGGGAAAGCGTTCTCTCTTTCTAGACTCCCAGGGTATATTCATCGAGATGAACCTATTGATTTGACATATACGTGAATCAGCACGTACATTGGTCGTATCTGCGAGGATAATAAACTGACATATGCTTGCTATAAGGAGACTCGTAATCATCAATCAAGGACTTAATAAATACTGAGTCGAGGAGGTTGATTTCTACTGGTTCATTTTTAGCCCCGAGGTAGTATAAATACAGTCAGACAGCCACACACACTTTTTATTACAAAAGCGGCGTCGGCTTCCGCTTCCGAACGAAACCGGCAATCCCAATGTATAAAATTGCTCTTTTCCTTTTGTGATTCGGCACTACTAGGTCTAATACAAATATGCCGGGTAGCTCATTGGCCGAGGAAGAAGAAGAAATGAGGAGGGAATGGCAACCCAATAATGACCACCACAAGATGACCACAGATGTTTCGGAATACCCAAAAACCTAAAACTTTATATCCCATCGAAGAAAAAAACGTCTTTTGATTGCTCTGCAAAATGTGTTTTGGCGTGGCAAAATATCGTGTGAAATCCTGCCCCTGGTCACTTTAGACATCGGCTAACTGATTCCAAGCAAAGAGTCGAGATGCCGTGGGCTTGCCTGTAAACCGATTCATCTCTTCTTCCATCTTGATGAAGAAAATAAGAGCACGACTAAGGGAAAGGGGTTATCGACCATTTCAAATAATCAGCCAGACGACTAGGCCGTGATTCTTTCTTTTCTATTTGAGTTCATAGTGACACAAACGTGAATACCGAGAAATTTAGAATTCTCCGGCTGCAACGAATTCCCGAAAAAATCATCTAAGTTTGCTATCATTGAATTGGGGGTGGGTAAGGAAAATTCCATATGTCCTTGAGTATTTGTCTTTCTCTTTTAGACGACAGAGTTGACCTGGAAGAAAGAAAAAAAGAAGAAGAAAAAAACACAAACACCTACGAAAAGTCAGACCAACCTTCATCATGAACACTTGAATAACGTATGCAGAAAAAGGAAAAGAAAGACAAGAGCAGCTCTATAGTTGATGAGGGGTAGGGCACAAGGAAAATAAAAGGCCAAAGCCTCAAGGGTCAAAACAGTAAACGACAATGGATCGCCATCCGCCCGAGTATTACGCAGAGGACCGGGGTACGAAGCTCATCGCCATCGCCTGCACCTTCACCGTCATCACTACCGTGGTCGTCACGTTACAGTTTTATGCAAAACGTTACTCTGCTCCAAGGTTCGATACGTACGACTTTTTTCTCCTTGGCGGCTACGTGCTCAACCTGGTTGTATGTGCCATGGCTATTGGTCAGTACCCAAACAAAACAAGAACTAAATCAAAAAAGAAAAAAAAAACACAATACACAATACATGGAAAAAGAGTATCGGTTTTGCTTTATAAAGATACATATATGTTGTAGACTAAACAAACAACATTAAACCAACCACTAACCTCCCCCAAAAAAACAGCATCTACACACATAGGCGGTATCGGTCGCCACGCCGACGCCGTGGAGCGCGACACGCCCTGGCAGATCAAGGGCTGGGGGATTAGCATATTCGCGTTCGAGATTGGCTACTTCACGTCGGTCGCCTTCCCCAAGACGGCCATCATCTGCCTGTACCTGCGCATCTTTCACTGGAAAGGGCCGAAGCGGTACTGCGCCATGGTGCTCATCTTCCTCAACGCGGCCCTGGCCCTCTCCCTGGTGCTCATCGCCTGCTTCCAGTGCCGTCCGTTGGCCTTTTGGTGGGACAAGTCCATAGAAGGGGGCAGCTGCATCGACATTCAGACTTTTTATCACGCCCAAGCCCTCCCCGGGCTGATACTGGATCTGGGCATCATCGCGCTGCCGCTGCAGAGCATCTGGAGGATGAACTTGCCATTCTTTAGAAAGGTGGCGCTGGGAATGATTTTTATGATTGGTAGTTTGTGAGTTGCAGCACCTTTGGGGGGATGGGGTTTATATCACTTATTTGTTTGATCCATGCCCCTTTCCCTCATTTTACCCCGTTACCCCTTTATTCTTTTTCTAAAGAAAAAGAATTCTTTTCCAAAGAAAAAGGAACAAAAAGCAAAAGGCGCAAAAGACACTGACAAAACTCCCCCCTTTCCCAAAAAAAAGCGGCATCATCGCCGCCATCGTCCGCACGACCGTCTTCTTCTCGACCGAAGCCCTCGATGACCGAACCATGGCGTCCGTCGACCTCGAAGGCTGGTCCATCATCGAGACGTCCATGTACATCGTGGCGGTGTGCATGCCACGGCTTCCGCCCCTCCGCCCCTTGGTCAGCGAGATCGTGCCGAACCGGCTGCGCGTCATCTGCCGCCGCACGACGGCGCGCGTCTCGGCGGTGCTGAGCCAAGGCTCCAAGGCCGTGTCGAGCGTGTCGCGCCGCACCGCCCGCAGCTTCGCCTGGACCACCAAGCGCGCCCCGCCCAGCAGCGTCGTGCTCTCGGGCCACGAAGACGGCGGCGCCGGGTCCGGTTCGCCGCAGCCGAGGAGGTCGCCGTCGCTGAACAACCACAGCAGTCCTGTGGTCGGGGGTGAGAAGAGGAGGTGGAGGGACAGGTTGTCGCAACAGCAGCAGCAGCAGCAGCAGCAGCAGCAGAACACTTGGCATGGTGGTGATGATCAGCCGGATGTGTTGGGCGGACCGTACAGGCGAATGTCGCTGCCTGCTATAGGGTCGTTGGAGAAGGTCGATTCTGCTCACCAGCCGCAGCAGGAAAAGGAGAGCAAGGAGGGCAAGACGGCGGCTACGGCTGGGCAGATATCCGGCGTACAACAACAACAACAACAACAGTCATACAAACCTAGGGAGTCTGGGTCTTCCAGGCTTCCGCGCTCGCCGAGGAGTGCAATCTTTGTGACGTGCGGAGAGCCGTCGCCGGCCACGTCTTCGGGTGGTTCTGGTGGTTTCAAGGATGCCGAGGAGAGGATTTCTGATGGGGATTGTTCCGACGTTGAGGTCACGTCTAGACCGGGTACTAGTAGCAGCAGGGAAGGAAGAAACGTGAGCTGAGATTTTGTCTTTTGTATTGTAGGGAAACAATATCTGATTTTTGGTTTTGCTATATTGGGACTTGCAAATGCTGTGGCTTTGAGCTCAGAGTATTTTGTTCTGCAAACCTTGTTTCTTGTTATAATATGCTTTCTTTAATGCATAGTTTTCTTCTTTTCAAACACATATATGCTCGGCCAAATGTAATCAAAGCTCACTATGTTCTGCCCTGCTTAATATTCAAAAGTTATAAGCTTTGTAACTGAAACTCCTGCAGCTCAGCTGTAATCACAGAGGGACGACTTGTGGATAGACACCATGGTTACTATATGTGCATTTCGAGAATGTATGGCATGGTCCATTGATTAGGGTACAAAAGCTGCTGGTCATATATAGCGAACTTCCAGTCTCAGAGATAGTGACATGGTAATAGTTTGTGGGGATTATTATAACGGAGGCTGGACCAGTGTTTAATTTGGACGGTAATAAAACAAGAAACTGAGGCTTAGTATAACTTTATAGACAATCAAACTTCGCAACTAAGGATTAGCCACAGTGGGAAGAATCATCACTATCCGAGGAGTTGTTTTGATAATCATACCAACAGTGTTACACAGAACAAAGCGGCTTTGAATAGAAACAACGGACCCCTTATAGCCTATCTATCCTTTTTTCTCTTTTTGTCCCTTTTTTTTTTTTTTCTTTTTTCCCCCTCTTTTTTTCAAAATCTACCTACGTCCTTACCGTTGTAATGTAACTCGCGCATAGTTGATATTGATCTGGAAGTTTCTTTGATAAAGAACTCTAATTAAAGATTTTACCACAATTTCCCCCCATGAATTCTATCTTATTGCCTGCCGACTGGAAAGGAAAACGCCTTAGATGTTACCGGGAGATGAAGTACGTAACATGCGGCCTGTCTACGTCCCCAGATCATCGTGATATGACGCCGAGAGTCTCCCCCCGCATTGCCAGCACAGTGGGATCTCAGGCTTCGACTCTCACGGGAAGATCCGACTTTGGTTTCACATGCACCCAAACGTACGTCTAGAAGTTGTCAAGCTTCAAGCTTTGTTGATGAAAATGTCGTCAGGATTCCAGGCTCCCCGCCGGCGGGGTAGTACTCGTGGGCATTAGTCGCACCCCGGATGCTGTTCCCGGATGGCTTAATCTGGGGGAAAAAAGACTAGTATGCATGCCGACTAACTTTCTGCAACAGTGCCTTTCTGCCACTACTGTACCTGGGGTTCGGCTGTTGGCATATAGACGTTTCCCGGAGATTTGGGTTTTTGTTAATCGGCATCTTCCGTTTCTGAATGCTTTATGTGATTTGATCTGCAATGAACTTTGTGATCTGCACTGCCAAAACTCGGACCATTGAAACAGATCTCGGTCAAAAACAGAAAAAAAAAGACTCCTGACTAGACCCCATATATGCAGCTGCAGCTAACTAAACGGACGTATGCAAACAAAACAAACAAAGACCGGTGCCGCTGTCACAAAGCGACAAAACAAGCTAAAAAGTTCCAAACCCTTGAGGTACACAGTCTTTCTCAGACCCTAATTGGTGTATCTCACGGCAACACCGGGCTAGTCGCCTCTAGTCCCTGGGCCGGTTCCAGCTCTAACGCCCCCTTTAGCGGATTTTCTCTCTCACGGGTCAAGTTACGCCGACTAACATCGTCGTCAAGTCCCTCCAAGACACATGGTATTCAAGAACAAGCTAACGTCTTTAGTGCCACCCCCATGCCTTCTTGCGCAAGGTGCCCTGCACCGCCCCCCAAGTTTTATCCACCCCGCGTTGGGACCATGTCGGCGGCGTCAGAGGTTGTCCAGTGAGAAATCGAGGATGGCTTGCGATGGTACGTTTGTTCACCGAATAAACCACGACTCTCCCCCTTTAAACCAAAACCTTCCCGCCGCCACATGCAGAAAAGACGTGGGGGGGTGAGAAGCATCTTCATGCAGGACGTTTTACTCCGGTTATGCAGGTCTATCCTTTTTTTTGCGACGGAACGAAAGCCATAAGACAGAAAAAAAACGTGGCGATGGCTTAAGCCTTTTGATATAGCGCGGGAATGGCGATGGGACCTTTTTTTAATATTTGATGTAGGCCGCATTCCCACGATTTTTATTTTCTTCAAAAGCCGTCTTAAAACCGTTTCTCTTTTTTTCTGTCAATGTGGCTGCGTTCTTTATCTTTTCACCGACTTTGTTCTGTTTTTCTCCAGGTTTCCTGGGTTTAGTTGCTTATTTTCTTTGGACTGGTGCGGCGCGACAAAACCAAGGGTTGAGATATTCTCTTTCGAAATTAAACATCCCCTGCCTGAAACGGCGTCTCTTGAGGCTGCCTACACCCAAAGGCCTATACTATAAGGACTCGACAACCAGAAACAGCAAGAGAAAAAAGAAAAAGAAAGAAAAGCCTGACAAGGCAGTCCCGCAACCATGGTGAACGTCACAGCAAGCATGGACCCGTCATTGTTCTTACAACTTGACTTTACCGACAAGTCAAACCTGCAAGGGCTCTTGATAGGGGGATTCACGGCGCTGCTATTGATGGTTATTATTGTCATCTTGTTGAGGATCTATGTTCGTGCCTGGATGGCCAGAGATGTCAAGGCAGACGACTGTAGGTTCTGTCATTATGGGACTCTTGTTTAACTACGCGGACTGACAATTACTCGATAGATCTTATATTTGCCGCTGCAGCTTTCAATGTGTCAATATTTGCCGTGTCAATGCAAGGTTTGTTTCTCCTGTCCATCTCACAGGATGGCCGAGTTTCAACCAGTCCTCGCGGTAAAATAATGCTAACACAGTCATCATTCATCTTAAAAACAATGTTTAAAAAATACAGCCGTTCATTATGGGTTTGGAAAACACATATGGAAGGTCGCTACGACGCCCACGGATATATTCGAAATTTATGCCAAAATCTACCGCTTGACGATACCCTTTGCCGTGATCTTCAAGTTGAGCTTCATCCTGACAAAGCTCTCCATCGTGGTGTCTCTACTCAGCGTGTTTGGAACCAACCGGCTGCTTCGAAACGTCATGATAACCACGGCCGTGGTGTCGACCGCCGCCACCTTTTCCGTCATGATGATCTACGTCTTTCAGTGCTCGCCCATCCCGGCCGGCTGGGATTTGAACCTGGTATTTGACGCGAGGTGCTTCAGCGTCGTCACGCTGTCGCAGGCTGGCAGCTGGGTCATCATCGTCACCGATCTCATCTTTTGCGTCTTTCCCATGCCGTACCTGTGGCGTTTGAACATGCCCCTCAAGAAGCGTATTGCCCTGTGTGGTATTTTTGCCATTGGTCTCGTGTAAGTCTTTTCTTTTTTCTTCTACACGTATTTTGTTCCCCCCCTCCCCTATACCAAATAAAAGTCCTGACAGAATCAACTCCTTACAGTGCTTGCGCCGCCACCGTGATGCGCTTCCTCGCCTCGACGAACAAAATGCTCATCGATACGACATGTAAGTAACTCTAGGATTCTCTTATTTTTATTCCTCCTTGATCCCTCCCGAACTGCCCCCCTGACAGAAAACCACAACAAATAAACAGACGAGGGAGCCAAAGCCCTAGGTTGGAGCTACATCGAATCCAGCCTCGGCATAATATGCGCGTCGGTCCCGAGCCTAGCGCCGCTGCTCAGCTGGGCCGAGAGCAGACGCCGCCGCATCAGCGACCCGGAGCGCCGGGCCGCCGCCGCCAACAAGCCCAGGACGAGGATGGAGCCGTCCGACCAGAAGCATCGCCGCCACGCGTCCGGGGACGGGCTGGACGACGTCACGTACACGGGTGATACGTTTGTCGACCCGAGGGATGATGGCAAAGACGAGGACTACGAGGGCAGCAGCGACTCAGCTGTTGGAGAAGAGGACAAGGTCCACACGATGGAGAAGATTGCTCCGGTGGATTCGGTGGGAGTGGAATCTGTGGAGGAGGAGGAGGAGGAGGAGGAGGATTCGGACAAGAGGAGGAGTAGGATCGCGGTGCAGGATGGAGGTCTGTCGCCGCCACCGCAGGGCGGGGCTTGAATCATGGGATGAGTGATGGGTTTTCTGTGGGTTGGGGTTTTGTGATTATGGGATAGAAACTGGGAAGGCTGTGTCAGACATGTGGAAAAGGTTCCCCGCGTGTCTGCAGGACGGTAACGATCCTGGATCCCGAGAAATTGGGTGATAGCAGGCCACGATATCTGGTTACGACAACTGGGCTTAGCCCAAGAGAAAAAGAAGAAAAAAACTAAATGACAAACGATTGTTGGATTGAAAGCAGTCATTCTGGTCGAGGAGGAAACCGCAACAACCCTTCAATGCTGAAAGGGGCAAGGTGTCATAGAGACGATAATTGAACCAGAACCGAGTATAATACA
This sequence comes from Pyricularia grisea, assembly GCF_004355905.1. Taxonomy (NCBI): domain Eukaryota; kingdom Fungi; phylum Ascomycota; class Sordariomycetes; order Magnaporthales; family Pyriculariaceae; genus Pyricularia; species Pyricularia grisea. Next base: position 4,806,824 of record NC_044973.1, on the reverse strand, counting down.
CGAATGCTCGGAGAAGGCATTCAAACAAACCGGGGAAAAAATACGATTGATTTGCGTGGACTTTAGCTCGAATTATCGCGGAAATGATTTAGGATACGTAGAAATACACCAGAGGACTCTAGTACATGCAAGAGCTACTCTAAGGAAGAAAAAAAGATTCGATGTATTAAGTATATATTGCTGCCTCGACTGCTGTGCGTTGCATTGATTGACAGCTGGCGATTTGATACATGTGACATATAATACTGATCAGAGGTCTGTGATACATACCTAAGGTAGGTACATAATACTTACTACTCCCGGTAAAGTCAGCCCCCTAGAATGAATAAATTCGAGAAACCAGTCTTGATCAAATGAAACAAGTTAATCTCGTCAAGGTCGACCACAAAGCTTCGTATCAAGTTATATGCAATCAAGCTTTCCATTTGGCTATCAATCCTCTCGACTGGTGCAATGCCACGAAGGGATCAAGGCATGGTCTGTTAGCCTCTTGAGCTGAATAGCTAGGAAAGAATCCTCCGAACTAGTCTCAGGTACGCGTCTAGGCTTACAACCTGATGGCAAACTCCCAGGGTGCTTTCACTAACACTTCTGGTCTCAGGTTTACGCCATCATCGGATGGACAGCCAAGAAAGAAAGTATCACGTCTCTGGCGGTTTGTCCTACGGGATTTGGAATATGGAAACATAATGTTCAGCCGAACCGAACGACCTAGCTTCTTTCCTAAAGAGAATTCCAAGCGCCGTTGGCGTCACCTGTTAACAAAAAAAAAAAAAAAACTTGGCTCTCGGGTTACGCTTAGGCGTCCTTTTCTGATAGTGTCATTTTCACAGCCCCCCCGCAATCCGCGCACAAGTTCCCTCCATCCAACGCGGCAAAACCACGGTGAAGTGGGAGATAAATAATCGTAAACAGTTCAAATCTGGAAAACAGAATCAAATGACCAGCTGAAAAAGAAAAGGAAAAGTGCCAGAATCCATCGCTTGTACCCTTTGAACTAAATCCAAGCCTAATAGGCCACAACTCCGCCAAGCCCTAACATGAGATTCGATTTCAGTTCAGCCCATGACGCTAACATGGCTGGAGGGCGCAGGGCCTGACAGCGGTCGTTGGCACCAGTCTAAAATGCCACCCCGAATGCCTAGTGGGATTCTTTCCATTTTCTGTGTCTTGTGAGGCCCCCAACCAGAAGGCCGTCCCCTGGATTCTCTGATGTTGGAGTAACAAAAAAAAGAGAGAAAAAAAAAAAGAAAAAGCGAAAACACCGTTTCTACGCAATGACTGGCGCCATCGTATTCTGGTTGTCCGCCTTCGTGGCTGTGATCCTGGATCTATGATTTTCGAGCTTGCCGTCGTCGGCCGAAACCGACTTACACGTCTTGGCATATTCCGGAAATCTTTAGCTCTTTTCTGGAAGGAAGGCATGGTGAGGAAAATATGTATATATATCTCTGAATGCGCCACTTTGGTTGTCAATCGTTGAAGAGAATAATCATCATCACGGCAAGGTCTTCCTTCCATTACAATCCTTAGTTCTAACACAAAAAGAACATATACCCAATCGCTTGACTTGGCCAACTGTGCCTGCAACACTCCCTTGATACTATCAACATAAACCCCAAAGGCACATTTCTTTACAAGACAAGAATAGACAGAAACATACAAAAAAAATGGTTCGCATAATCCTCCCCTCGGCCCTCTTCATGGCCAGCCTCGCCGCCGCCGCCATCTCCGTCGACGGCAGCTGCGGCGGCACCGTCGGCAACACGTGCCAGGGCAGCACCTTTGGCAACTGCTGCTCGGCCTACGGCTGGTGCGGCAGCACGGACGTGTTCTGCGGCGCCGGCTGCCAGGACACGTTTGGCACCTGCAACGCCCCGTCCGCCTCCACCAGCAACGTCAGCACCGACGGCAGCTGCGGCAACGCCGGCGGCAAGACGTGTCAGGGCAGCGCTTTTGGAAACTGCTGCTCCGCCCACGGCTGGTGCGGCAGCACCGATGCCTTTTGCGGCGCCGGCTGCCAGGACATCTTTGGCTCCTGCACCGCCCCGTCCGCCACCACCACCAACGTCTCCCAGGATGGTAGCTGTGGCAAGGACCACGGCGGCCAGACCTGCGCGGGAAGTGTGTTTGGTACCTGCTGCAGTGCTTATGGCTACTGTGGAACTGGTGCGGACTACTGTGGCGAGGGCTGTGATGCTGCTTTTGGTGCTTGCACTGGTGCTGCTTCTGCTTCGTCTGTTTCATCTGTGCAGTCGTCGACTCAGTCGTCGTCGTCTACTTCGGCTTCCGCTTCTGTTCAGGCGACTTCGGGTTCTGCCTCGGTTGATGCTACCACGGCTGTGAGCTCGACTGCTGTGTCGACTTCTGATGCTACCACGGTTGTGAGCTCCACTGCTGTGTCGACTTCTGATGCTACCACGGTTGTGAGCTCCACTGCTGATTCCACCACAGTTATGAGCTCGACTGCCGATCCCACCACGGCTTTGAGCTCGACTGTTGATTCCACCACGGTTGTAAGCTCGACTTTGACGTCTGATTCGGCTACCTCTTCTACTTCGTCTTCATCTTCATCGACGTCTTCTTCTTTGACCTCGTCTTCTTCGTCGACCTCATCGTCTTCTTCAAGCTCGTCGTCCGTTTCCACCGTAGTGGCGCAACAAACTACATTGAGCACCAGCACCATCACCCCTACCAGCTCCTCCAGCAGCAGCTCAAGCACCAGCACTTCTTCCAGCTCAAGCACCAGAAGCAGCACCAGCACCAGCAGCTCTACTTCCAGGACTTCCACGTCCACCTCGGCTACTAGCACGTCCAAGACTTCTACTTCGTCCACTTCTACCTCCAAGACCACGAGCACTACCAAGACGACTTCGACCACCTCCTCGGCAGCTCCTTCATCGACCGTCAAGATCAGCACCGACAACACCTGTGGCAGCACCAATGGATTCACCTGCCCTGGAACCCAGTGCTGGTATGATTCCCCCCCTTTTTGTGATCCTTCCCATAACTAACTCTATCAAACCACTAACACCCTCTCCTCAACCCCTCACAGCTCCCAGAACGGCTCCTGCGGCACGAGCGACTCCTTCTGCAGCTTTGGATGCCAGACCGGGTTCGGCACATGCACCACCTGCCCGGGACCCGCATGCAGCGGCACCGTCACCAGGTCGGCGACCTGCGTCGCCGACAACAACAAGTGCTACGTGCAGAACAACAAGAAGTTCTTCATCGACTGCACGGGCAAGCCGGCGACGGGCGACGTCATCGGCTCCGACAAGGCCACGACCCTCGACGGCTGCATCATCGCGTGCTCCAAGAACGACAAGTGCGTCGCCGCAAGCTTGTCCACGACAGGCCCCACGCCCTCCTGCCAGCTGCTCGGCTCGTACAAGGGCAGGAGCACGGTCTCTAGCGCTTCTGGATCGTTGGCGTATGTCAAGCCTAGCAATTGCAGCTAAGTAAAAAAAGAAAATGAAGTTAAAAAGTTGGTTGAGGTCCTGTTTTGTGGGTGAATGGAGGGTATGGGAAGTAAACAAAATGGATAAAGAAAGGGTGGTTTTGGTGGATGCTTGGCTTATAGACGGTAAAGTGTAGACCTTTGTTAATTTAGACTGGGCTCAGTTGGATTTAATCAGGTTGGATATTATCCATTCCTTCCTCCACGAAGGTCACGATCAAGGGACAATAAAAAGTACAGATGAAATATTCCACTAGTTGAACGTGATTGTAAATTATTACACGTGAGTGATGTATAATGATACAGTCATATTCATAGCGTAAATAAGACAAGTATACTGGGGAATACCTAATACACGGGAATCGACCCAGAATATGTATACCAAACAAATCTTTCCAGCAAAAGTTTCATCATGTCCCCATCCCATAAACGCCACTGTGTACCCAAATATATATTACACCAAAAGCTTCTTTAGCATCCCGCGACAGCCTGTAGTGTTTTTTTTTATTAGTCTCACATGCATCCCACAAAATAACAATTCGGCAAGGCCAGGGGAGAAAAGAAAAAGAAGAAAAAAAGAACCCAGTGCAACAAGAATACTCACGTCTTTCGCGTTTTGTTGATTCTGCTTGATTCCATTCTGAAACTCCGTAACCATCGTGTTCAGCGTCGCGGTATCCGTCGCGTTGCCGCAGAGGGTTAGAGCCTGCGAAAGCTCCGTCTTTTGCGCATCGGCGACCTGTTGTGTGAGGAGGGTTTTAAAAAATATACTCGTCAGCCACTGATTTCTTTTCTTCATATTACCATTTAACCCAAAAACCTTTTTTTTAATTACCTTTGCAAGCCCAGCAATAGCAGCGTTACCCTTGGGAGCAATCTTTTGGTTCGCCTCGCGCTGGGTGATGCCGTCGTAGACGTGGCCCAGGAGCACACTCTTTTCCTTTTTGAACTGGGCCTGGTCGACCGGTGTCTTGGCCAAGATCTGCAAAAGGGTTTTGGCCGACGAGAGCTCGCCGTCCTGATCCTGGATGTTCTTTTCGATGCCCTCCTGCAGCCTCTTGGCCGCGTCGCAGTCGGCCTTGGTGTTGTTGTTCTGAGGCTTGGCAGCGGTCGCCCGAGCAGAGAGCCAGGCGTCGCCGACGGCTCTGGCTTGCACGAGGACGCCGTTGGGGATGCTCACGGCATTGACGGCGTTCGAGGCAGCGACGAGGGCTACGATGATGGCTTTGAACTGCATTTTTTCTTGATGGATGTAAAAAAAAAGAAAGAAACTGGTGATTATATGAAATTCGGTATAAAGTTAACAAGGAGTGACAAGAGGTTAGATGGCTTTCAAAGCAACTATGTTTGAGATTAGTCAAAGAAAGGATCCCAGATCCTTAAAGTTTAGAAGTATAGAAGAATGAAAGAAAGTTGTTACACCTCAGGTGAATATAGTATATGAAAGCTGGATTGCCAAGCTTCTGCCAAGCCGGGAGGGACCACGCCCTTATTATATAGATTTTCCTTATTATGATAGAGATCCGCACCTCTACCCCTGTCCGACGAGTCAGCCTTTGGGGGTTGACAGGAAATTGGATACCTACCTACCTTCCCTAGTCGAACTTCACTCTCGCCCAGAGACATACGAAGAGAGGGCCGACGTTACCGTCAGAGTTTCCGCTGACTCTTCATATCACTCTGACAAGGGGTGTGCGCATTGTCCACTGTTTCATTTTTCTAGTCCAACGTACCACGTTATTGGTGCCCTGCTCCAGACACTAACCCTTAAATTATCTATCTGGCGGAAGGGTACATGGGGGTTGGTTAGTTGGATCGCAAAAGATGTCGCCTCAATAACCTATTGAACGAAGCTGGGATGACAGCATCAAAACGAAGGATGGGCTTGTTAATCCCATGGTATAATTTTTGACGTGCATTAATTGTAGGGACCCTGTGACGAACAAAAAGCAGGAATCATCCATATAAGTTTATATGGAGACGAACAGGATCAAGTCTGTTCGAGCATATTTGACTACTCGTGCTACATCCGAAAAGAAAATACTACGCTGTGTCTTTCTCTCTTTCGTATCAGCCTACTCCAGGAATAACCCCAGACCGGACTTGTAGTGAACTTTATTCAGGATAAGTAACTCGTTCCTGGGGTATTCGTGCTTTGCCTTCTTTGCCCTACCTTTCTTATCTTTCTCCTCGGTCAGTCCGGCATCCTTTTACATTCTGGACCTCGTTCCAAAACCTGCCTCCGTAAAAAACCTGCTCTTGTGTCACTTTTCTTACGCCTCCTTATTGTGGTAGACCAAAGTCGTCATCAATACCCCTGAGCGGCTTCAGGATACACGCTGGTAACTGCAGACTAGTTCAACGTCGTCGTAATCGCATTTGGTGAAAATAAAAAATAAAAAATAAAAAATACCAGTAAGAAAATAAAGCAAAAGCGCAATAGAACTTGAGGCCGCCTAACCCTCTCGCGAAAAAAAAAAAAAAAAAAAAAAAAAAAAAAAAAAAAAAAAAAAAAAAAAAAAAATCGCGAGTCAACCATTTGCAACCCACTGACTAACTAACGGTTGCATCAATTCAAATTCGCCGGAGTTCCGGTTTCTTGCCTTGCGGCCTTCAAAACAGGTCACTGACAAGTCGTTTAGCTTTCAAAAGAGAGAGAGGGTAGAGAGACAGTCAACAAAAAACGTCCAAGCCTGTTTTTCTTTGTTTTGAGGTCTTCTCTCCCCCACCTCTTCAATATATCTGATACAAAGAAACGTCGAAAAAAAAAATGTCATCCGAACACGTAAGGAGGCGCAGGCTGTTGGAAACAAGAGACGACAGACTGAGAACCTTGAGTAATCGTTTTTACCCAGAACTTCCTGGTCGCCCCTTGGTAACAAGTGCCGCCCCGCGCGTGAGTCGTACTGAACAAAATACCACCATAGTAAAACCCGCTTGTCCTTCCCTTCCCCCTTCCCTCCTGGCTTGTAACCAAAGGAGAGTCATTGGGGTATGACCTCCATGTAAAGTTAGTGTGGGCGGGCAATGGGGGTGGAAAAATGATCAAGCAAATGTATAAAACCAACAAAAGCTTAAAAGTCTCGGCTCCTTGGGGTTTCCCCCCGTTGGCACGACGTCTATGTGATCGGCCAACCACCCGTAGCCTTAAATTTGTATGAATGTAGAAAACTACCAAAGCCCCGGAAATGCGACGCATTGACTGCTATTCTTTTGAATCGTGTTAGGTCTAGCTATAGTTCTAGACCTAGAGATATCTAATTCTAGACCTCGAGATCTAGAACTAATAGACCCAAGAACATGGTACACACGAAACTCGATGCTCAATCTTTTCAAAGAGTCAAGTTGGGATTGACCCCGTTGAAATTAATACACAACTTTTTACCGCCTTGCACATATACATTATCATGAATGCTCGTTTCTGCCGCTTCCTTCAAAACCCCCGCGAAATGTACAAATCGAGCAGTTCCAAGGGTCTTAGAGGGACCACCATCATAAAAAAAAGACACTGAATCGAAAAGTTGACAAGGTTGAAAAACTCCTCCCAGTAAAGAAGCAACACGCATGCTAATCCGTAACAAAAAAATCTCAGAAGATAGGTCATCATTTTTCCGGCTGTCTGTTGGTGGTTGTTCCAACCAGAGTAAAAGATGACACAAAAAGTACCCCAACTAAAGTTCCCTAAACAGGGTCATAGGTGGGATTCGAAAGGGGGAGACCTGGCCGATTTGCAAGCGGTTCAGACGGATCGGAATGATCCAGTGCGCATCAAGAAACCAATTGTGGGCTTGTCAAACGTTGGATGCGATCCCGACACCAAGGTTCACCCCAGCACGTGGAAATTGCAAAGTCAATTTGACGAGCCCCTTACTGTGTGAGTTTCTTGGTCGACTTGGCTGTGCCGATATGCGTGTTGTGCACCTGAATGGATAAGCATTAGCAAAATCATATCTAGGCGGAAGTAAGTGCATAGAAGAAAGAGTCAGGCTTACCTTGGTCGCAAACCTCAAACTCGTAACCGTCTCCTTCAAGTGTGCCTCAAGCGGGCTCACCATTACAAACATCAACGTCTTGCTGTTCCCGCCGAGCGAGTACTGCAATAGATGCGTCAGCTTCGAGTTGCGGTAAGGTACGTGAGCCCCTGGTGAGGTACCGCCCTTGCGGCCAAGCGCCTCGATGACATCTCCTAGGCAAGAAAGCGACTTGTTGATACTTTGTGTCTCTCGCATCCGGTCACCCTCGGCCTGCGAGTGCTTGAGTCGCTCCGAACCGGCCAAATCGACCAAATTCAATGTACCCTCGCACCGCTCGCCTGTCGCCGAGTTGGTGCCGACCAGCTTGAGCATAAACACCGAGTGAGATCGCGACGAGCGCTCGTTGGCCTTGGTGGCTGCCACTGACCGGTTGCCCTGTGCCTCGCGAAGCATCGTCTCAACCTTCTCCGGCCGGTCGAGGTGAACGGTTTTGCAGTTAACAACCGTCGTCTGTTTCCGGACCTCGTCGTGTTGGATCGTCAACTTCCTTCTCTCGCGCTCTGATGCCAGCAAGTCATGAAGCTCCTCGTTGTACACCTCAACGAAGCTACCCTCCATTGTGTAAGTCCATGACTTTTGCTTGAGCTGCTCGATTGTATCGTAAATCATGTTTGTCGCCCGAGGGATCATGCCGTCAGGGCTAGACATTGTGTACGTCTTACCCGACCCGGTCTGGCCATAGCAAAAGATGCACACGTTGAAACCGTCCAGCGCGCTCTGCACGAGTTGTGATATTTCACCAAAAATCTCCTCGTTTTGCACGTTGGGCGCAAAGACCCTGTCGAATTCAAATGGCATGACGCGTCGGGTTACTGTGCCTGTCGCGCTCCGCTCCTCGGTCTGAACGTCAATCTGCGCAGATGTCTTGGAGTCAGGGAAGGCTAAGCCAGCCTCTTCGCCTTCTGAGCTATCCAGTACCGGCCTCACGCGACACATGACGCGGATGTTGCCCTTGAGCTCTTGATACTTGTTAAACAGAACTCTCCTCTCCGTTTCTTCCTTGATCAACTTCTGCTTGGCCTCGTCTGCCGCCTGAAGAGCATCCTGTAGCCTGGATTCCATTTCAGTGTACGAGTCTGCCTGTTGCTGGTTGCTGGACTCTAAGAAACGGATTTTCCCTTGTAATTGCTGAATCTGAGCCTCAAGACCCAAGTTGGCCGTCTGCATCTCAACAGCCGCCCTTTGCACGCCTTCCTTGAGAGTCATCTCGCGATCAAGGTCACCCTTTAGTCGCTCGATCTGGGATCGCATGTCATCATTTTCTCGCTCCTTGTCACGTAGCAGCCGGCCAGCTTCTTGCTCTTTCGAACCAAGCTGTGCGCGCATGTCCTCCCTCTCCCTGTCCAGATCGATTCGTAACCTCTCAAACGCGGATCGCAAGCTGTCGATTTCGGTGTCCTTTTCTTGTAAAGCCCGACCCATGACGCGCATCTGTTCACGATCTTCAGCCATTCGGGCTTGTTCCATGGCGAACTGTTCCTTCTGCCTTTCGGCAGCCTCACGAGCCTCTCGTTCACCACGCTCGGCCCGTTCGACTTCGTCACGTAGTTGTCGTCGGAGATTGTCCAGTTCGTTTCGGTGCTCCCTAATCTTGTCCTCTAGATCGAACTTGTGTGTCCTCCGTTCAGACTCGAGATCTAAAGTCAGTGTTTGGACCTGCTGGCGCAGGCCGAGAAGCTCGTTCTCCAGAGCAGTAGCTGATCACAGTTTGTCAGTAAGGTGGAATGGTAAGTGTCAGGTGAGACACCATCAAGGGTTCCGTCTGAGGGATGGGCAGCCCTTGGACGAATTCCAGCGCGATGCCCGTGGTTTTAACCTACCTCGTTTGGTGGCAGACTCGATTTCGTGCTCCATAACCTTCTTCTCTGACACGGTTTCCTTCATCACACTCTGCATTTCCTGCCATTGTGATTCGACTTTTTGTAACCTCTCGTCCACATCCCATCCTGTATAGGCTCGAATGTTAGAATTCTTAGTCAAAAAAGGGGCCCGGGATTTGGAAGGAGAGCTGATCAGAATGCAGTCTTCTTTCAGTTTGCTTATAGATCGACTGAATCTGGCCGACATGACCTCGAGCTCCGTTGTGCCAGTGGACCTCGGTGTCATGGGAGGCGGTGGCGGCATGGCACTTGACTCTGCCGCATCTTTCTGGGGTCCTGGAACTGCTGGCGAGCGGGGTTCGCCAACGGCGCCACGGTTGTTGTTTCTAGGTCGGAGTGTGACACTCTCAGGGAGGGCTTCGTTCAACGGCTCTAGCCGCGCCGGATCACTACCCTGCAAGTTGGAGACCGCTTGGTCCACCTTGCCATCGGTTGATTTTGTCTTGGTTGATAGTAGAGAGTCTTCCACATCGCGGAGGCTCAAATTTTGAATTCCCTTGGCGAGGCAGGTGAGAGAGCTTTCCCTCATCCTCTTGGGGACATGGCTTCCAGCCAGTGACTGCAAAGACTGGGCACCACGCAGCCTTTTCCGCCTGGGGGTTGCTGTGCTGGAGGGTTTCGTTGAGTTCAGGGCACAGTGCTTCGTACCATTTTGCTTGGGAGGATCGTCCTCGTCGACGGTGGCATAACTACCAAATGCTGTTGCTGGGCGCGGGCGGACAGTTCCTCGTGGGCCTCCATTGACTGACCTGGCGAAGGTCTGTGACCTGCCGGCAGCCGATGGTGGCCGAGCACCTGGCCCGAGACTGGTTCCAAAGTTGGTTCTGGTAGGTTGCCTGTTAACAGCGGGGGTGGCTGAAGGTAGGCGGTTCTGGAATGGGCAAGTTCGGTCAGTAATGTAAGAAGACTGGAGTCTACCTGCGTGGAGACGGCATTAAGGTAGTGCGCATAGCAAATAAGCACATACTGCAGCTAGGCTAGCAATCGACGAGGCTTTGACGTGTCGAGGGGCTGGGGTAGCCGCGACATTTGACTTGGCGCCATAGCATTCGGCGGCCCGCTCAGCCAAAGTCTTTCGTTGTTTTGATTCTGGTTGTTGGGGAACTATTTGACGACGAGATAGTATCAAGTCAGTACTGGCTTCCTGCTGGCGCAAAGTCGCAATATCAGATGCTGATTATGGCGCGCTCACGATAATCATCTCTTGTTTGTCGCTTGAGGTTGGAGTGTCCTGCCAACGGCAACATGGTGTTCTTAGCGGCGCGTGCGTTGTTTTGCGATTCGGATATGTCGTTCAATGCGCCGATTCTAGTCGGAGGGCGCAGACCAGAGGGTCGCTGGGCCTGAAAATTTCAGAGCGTCAGTTTGCTTGTTTGGGGTTGAGGACCAGACCAAGGCATAGAGAAAGAGAGCTTGATGTGAGTGACGCGATGGCTTGACGTACCGCATTCTCGACACTGCCATCCATACTGAGCAATCGGAAGCGGGGGATGAGATCACGTTGCAGCAAAAAGTTCGAGGCTAGGAGCAGTGCTCCCGAGGCGATGGGTGAAGAAGTCGTTGTGAGGGACGATACGTGATTGAGCGCGTTGAAGGCCGAAGGTTGGTGGAGGTGAGGGAAGAGGCGTGTATAAGGAAAAGAAGTAGTAGATTCGGCCTCGTTGCTGCAGCGCCGTGTCTCTGAACCCCCGGTGCGGGAGGATTTCATGGGGGTGAGTTGAGCGGGTGTGGATGCGGGATTGGATCAGAATGGATTTCTATGGTGCTTCTTCACCAAGATTTACTCCGTAGCGTGCCTAGGTAGGCTGTAAGGTGCAACCCACGCCCAATTCGATTTGCGGTGGATTGATGTTTATTTGTTGGTTGCGCCAGCAACTCGGACGATACTTCCAATCAGAAAAGCTGGTGTGGATTTCAGCTGCAAGGCGATAAATAGTGGGGCTCGAACCACGCGAAATATTAAATCATCGATGCACAGACCATGGAAGTCTTGACAGTCAATCATGGAAGGAGAGAGTACAAGTGTAATGTACCGTCAGGCCTGTATCACGTAAGCAAACACTACCTTTAACTAGCTGGAAAGCATGAACCCGCTCCAATGCATCGTCATATTTTCACATGCTATTTGAGGGGTGTTGGCCAATCTCACAAAAGAAAAGAAAAAAAAATTAAAGAACAACAATGCGACTTACTACTGCAGGCAACGATCACTAGCAGCAACCTTTTAACCCGCAAGATAGACATTTTATCGGCGCGATGCTACCTGATCTCTGAAGGTGCAGGTCACCACTTTAGCAAAAGATCGATCGCAAGATAAGAATAATTTAGATTTGGTGCACAGGCAAACGCGCACACAGTACAGTACATCAGTCGCAGCTCTAGCCTAACGAGAACCCCACGATTAGCATCGCCTCGGTCTCTTCTTTAATCGCCCAAACCACCAGACAAGCAATTACCACGCCGGCTTCATTCCGCACCAACCAAAAATGGAGAAGTTTTCTCAATTTCGGGACAGAGGTAAATGTTCTTTAAATAATTATCCGTTCTTTGGACTCTTCCCCGAGAACGCCTATCTATATTGCATACAGCATCAGAGGAGCTAACACAGTGTCCTTCCAAAGGTTCCGGCATCTCTCCCTTCATGCCCATATCAACACCATCGGGCAGCTTTCTTTGGGTGCTTGCCCATACCGGCATCTTCCTTGTTCGCTTGCCTTTGTTCATTGCCTACATGGTAGTGTACTTTACCATCCTGCACTATCTCCCCTTCCCGTCCGGCATCCGCAAGATCCTGTTATGGATTACTATGGGAATACCGGGGATATGGTGGGTGGACCTACAACTCGACGGCGTCAAGCGCGGCAAGGTTTCTCAGCAGAGCGACAAGCTCCCAAAGGCTCCCTGCGTCATCGCGGCCAACTTTACCTCCCCGATCGACGCCCTCTACCTCGCCGCCGTCTTCAACCCCGTTTTCACCATCTCGTACCCGAGCTCCCGCAAGGTCCGCCATGTCGGCCTACCGCGCATGTTCCTGCATGCCCTAGGCCGCAGCCAGTTGACGCAGAATCCCGATCCGCGATCCCTGACCGACGTCGCCGAGCTCTTGCGAAAGTACCCCGGTCGCATCGTCGTCGTCTTCCCCGAGTGCGGCACCACCAATGGCAGGGGTATTCTGCCTCTCGCCCCGAGCCTGGCCTCCGTTCCCGCGGACACGGGGATCTACCCCGTCAGCATCCGGTATACCGCGCCCGACATCACCACTCCCGTTCCGGGGCTCTGGGGCTCGTTCCTATGGAAGCTTCTCAGCCGCCCCAGGCACTGCATCCGCGTTCGCATCGCAGAGGTGCAGCACAATGGAGCCGCCGCGGTGACGAATGGATCGTCTTCAAACGACGGGTCTGCAGATGCCGGCCCGAACGACCTCACGCCCGAAGAGCATCAGACGCTCGACAAGGTCGCCGAGGCCTTGGCGCGGCTGGGTCGGAACAAGAGGGTCGGGTTGACGGTGCAGGACAAAGCTGCGTTTGTTCAGCTGTGGGAAAAGTCGAAAGGCTGGTTTTGACCGCTATGAGGCGTTTGGTTCTTGGCATTAGCACTCTCGTATGCCATTTGCATAGGTACATATTAATCGAATCTAGATTCAAGCTAACAATTTGTTCTCCAGACTGGCACATATTTCGTGTGGAGGACTTGATTTTTTGGCCTTGTCCCTGCTTTCGAATGAAAAGGACCCTGAAGAAACCAAAATCTGAAACAGGGACAGCACATGTGTAAATGTTTCTGAGGTCTTTTAACCATGCCCGGATCAGATGGGATCTCCATATCGCCGATGTGAGTGGGGTTCGGATGGTTAATGTCACTTTACCAGCGTTACATTCTCACTCTTCAACGGCTCATATCACCCTACTTGCAAGCATATCCCCTCAAACCCGATAAGCAACCTGCCTCCTGTCACCTCACTCATTTTCAACCAAACAACAAATCATGGAGGGAAAAACCATCATCGGCAACCCCTCCTCCACCTTCTGGCTCTTTGACGGAACCACCTACGACCTCACCCACCCAGACTCCCCCACAACCCCATCCCCCTCACCCTCCATCCTCCTCCCGACAGCAACAGCCCCGATCCTCATCTCCCCATCCAAGACGGCGCTCGTCATCGTCGACATGCAAAACTACTTCCTCTCCCCGGCGCTCGGTCGCCCCGCCGCCTCAGACAGCCCGGGCAACCTCGCGGCGCGCAACCTACTCGACCACGCCATCCCCGCCGCCCGCCGCGCCGGCATCCAGATCCTCTATCTGAACTGGGGCCTGACCGACACCGACCTAGCCGCGCTGCCTCCGGTGCTCTTCCGCGCCTTTGGTACGCGACGGGTCGACGACGGCGACGGCAGCAGCGGCGGCGGCGAGGTCCTTTCCCCGCCTGGTCTGGGCGACGACATGGGGGACGTAACCCTCCTTCCCAAGGACGGTAGCAGCAGCAGCAGCGTACCCGCGGGTCGGAAGCTGATGCGGGGGCAGTGGAACACGGCGCTGCACCCTCCGCTGCGGGCGTCGTACGACGAGTCGCAGGCCGGGCCGCTGCCGGACAGGCTGTTCCACAAGAACCGCATCTCGGGGTTCCAGTGCGGGCCGTACGGGGCTGCAGCGCCGCCGGTCTATGACTTCCTGAAGGAGGCGGGGATCACGACGCTGCTGTTCGCCGGGGTCAACACGGACCAGTGCGTGCTGGGCTCGCTGCAGGACGCGTGCAATGCCGGGTTCGACGCGGTGCTGCTTAAAGACTGCGTGGGCACTAGCAGTCCGGACTTTGCGAGGTTGATGGTCGAGTTCAACTGTCGGAGGACGTGGGGGTTTGTTGCGGAGGGGAGGTCGTTGGGGGGAGCGGTGGATGAAATGTTGCGGGTGAGGTGAGTGAGACTTTCATGTTGTGATTTTTTTTAGAGATCTAGCTTGACGGGTGGTCTTAAGTTTGGTACATCAGTCGCGCAACTAAGAGTCGGATGCCATTCGGGGTGGTGGATCAAGCTTAATTCAGTTGTCAGGCCATTTTCTCAGCCGGAAAAAAATGGGGCCGACTGCCTGCAGAGAAACTAGGGCGCTCCGTCAGGGACGGAGAACGGCAAGCCCGGATGTCTTGCCAGGCCACCTGCTCAAGCCAGCATATAAGATCGTTTTTGTGTTAAGGCACCACTATCTGGCCGCCGGCTAAATTTTGCATCCCGAATAAAGAACAAAAGTCAGGGCTGGTCATCTTCCACTTCTACTTCCCTATTCACATGGGATTCTGTCCGCCTGGGCAGTGATATCGTCGACTACCAAGGTCCGGCTAGCAAGCGGCTCCTTAGCGGTAGAAGATGACCTTCACGACATTCGCTGATACTCGCGTCTGGCCAATGATATCTTGCTCGTTCTAGTCTGAAATTCCATATAGCCTCTGGTCTCACTATGTGTATTTGAGAGAAAATCTAATAGATCACCCAGTCCCTGCGACCCCCATCATGATAACTCCTAATATTACCAAACTCCATAGATCCAAGAACGGCTACAAATAGCCCTATTCTGGAGTACCCCATATTATCATCTGGGCCTCTCTTTTCTAGAACCATGAAAAAATGATGAGCAAAGATACGACCTATTTCGATACACACGACCGTATCCTGGCCAAGTAGACGGTCATGTAGCTCTTCCTCGCTCATGTGACATGAGAGATGAAGCCGCATGTCCTTGATAGGCTTTTTGGTCTTGAGGTCCCAGCCGCCAGGTTTATCAGTCGACCTGGAAATCCTGTCTGCTGGAATGACGGCCGCATTCAGTACTATACTCTTTGTCTCGTCGCTGTCAAAGTCGGCCGTGCTTTTTGACAGCAGTGAGGCCTGCCATGACTTCAGAGTGTCCAGGTCAGGCTCTACCAGCCGGGCACTGGCATCAAAAGGCCCATTTCTGTCATAATAAAGCGATGTTCGTTTCTCGTAGAACACTATTCCCTCCCATCCGGCCCACGACCAGGATGGAAACTCGATTCTCCTTCTGGGAAGACCAGGGGCCTGCATGGCCCTTTCCTGATGGTACCAAGCAAGGCCATCCAGGAAGTATTTGTCGTGCCTCGAGTCCTTTTCGAGGTGGAGACACCATGGAATTCCCCAAAGGCTGTATATTGGAAGAAGTCTAGTGTTGTAGTTTCTCATCACCCCTCGGAAGGCATCCAAGGCATCAGAGTCCATTTTCAACTTGCGCCCAGTAAATTGCTGGATAGTGACGCTGTGTTGGTGGTAGGTTTGGGCAACTGTCATCTCGGCCGGGTTCATTCTCCCAAAGTTGTCTTTCCCGTCCCTTCCAAATATCCCTTATCGCATTGTATGATGCATGTTGGCTCTATCCGGGGTATGGACCAGATCCAGATCGCTTGATAGAGTCTCTCAGCAGTTGATAGAGTTGCACTCAAAGCACATCTGCTGTCGGTGAATACAAGTCGGCGACGACTCAAGATCCCCTCCTGCAATGTCCACCCGCGAGTAAACCAGACCGAGTCTCTAATGGCTTCCTGGGGGTCTGACATGGTTGATATGACACACATATGTGGATGCTGTGCCATCAGTTGCTTCTGTCTACCCCTCAGGCTGACACCTGGTAGCCCGAAGGTCTCGTCAAGTCCTGCCGCGGCGACGATGGTAAGTTCCGCGTTGCGGTGGACCGAATCCATGTGCCGTATTTTGCCCTGTTTTCGCTCTATGTTGGTCTGATCGATGCAGCACTTGTCGATCCAGATGAACTGATAACCCAGCGATTTGGTTACCGTGATTGCATCTCTTACAACTAGTGGAAGCCCGCAGGGATCAAGACTAAGAGGACCACTACCAAGGTTGTGTGGCAGTCCTGAGTTTCCTCAAAAGTAGCTCAATGCTACATACTGCGCGTCTGGTGGCGCATCAATTATCCCAAGCGTGTTGCAGTCAATCAGTGTCAGACGTCCTGGCTTTTTTGTGCTCGGTGGTAGAACACAGTTTGCGATGGTGGTTGGAACAGTATCTGATCCAAGATAATGCGAGTATGGGGTCGAAAGTGCTCGGAATCAGTCTTGCTTGATAAACGGTAGGTTTCTTCTGCACAGCATGTCGACGAACCGAAGGCCAGTCTTCACCATGGCCTCATAAGCCCAGCCGCCTACATACCGCTGGTATCAGTTATTATTGTGATGGCGTTGCGGCACTCCCCCGGCTATTAATGAAGATGCGTCAGAAGGTAGCACCGCAAGGAATAGCGCTCCTCTGTCAACTTGCTTCTCGAATAAACCCGGGTCACGAATCATGGTGTTGCTGTAGAGTACTTTGAAGCAAGCGACGACGTCGGTTTTGCTTGAGTTGATCAGACTAATCCTGATAGGGTCAGGTGTGATATCTTGCAAGCTCTGTAAGGATGCGCGCAAGGCATGGCATGAGCGCCAAAGCATCTGACAGAGATGGCACCATCGAGCACGGGGTGGTGATCGGAACCTGTAGCCGACGTATACTTCTTCGTACTGAC
This sequence comes from Pyricularia grisea, assembly GCF_004355905.1. Lineage (NCBI taxonomy): Eukaryota > Fungi > Ascomycota > Sordariomycetes > Magnaporthales > Pyriculariaceae > Pyricularia > Pyricularia grisea. The sequence continues at coordinate 4,789,926 of NC_044973.1, read as the reverse complement.
GGGTTGCAAAATCCGAAAGACCCAGTTGTCGACAGTCTTCACACAAAGACTTGAACCCTGGTAGTGCGATTTCCATGCGTTTGCGTGGCAAATTAATGGTTTCGAGGCTGGAAGCCCCAAGCTCCTCAGCCTTGGGTTTTTGAGGGCCACGCCCTCCAGCCGCCAGATTCTGCGCGCCAGACCCTAGGTCGGCGCTCACTGAAAACGGTTGAACCGGATCCATTCTGAAGCCTTCCAGCGAAGCGGCGACCATAAACTTATCTGAGAGATGGTACAGGATTTCAGTAGGGGTAAATTGGTGATGGTGTAAACTATGGGCAAACGAGCCCAAATTTCAAGGACCTCTGGTCGCCATCATGTATGTTTTCGCCCTTAATCACTGTATGTTGTTTTGGGTAAGTAAACCTTTATTCAAGGCAACTGATGTGCTGACCGGAGCAGTCTTCGTGGGGTTAAACGCATTATAAATATATATATATATATATATATCATATTTCCGTTGCAAATTCCCCAAGAGGCCATATGCAGCTTCCTCTGGTAGGCAGCCAACGAATCAAACGGAGGCCACCTTAAAAGGTAGGTAAAGTACCTAGAGATGGGGGACTACGGCGGATGACAGCCTACAATATGCCGTATTTCGTCTCACCCTGCTTCTTGTTTTGTTCTTCGCATTTCCTTGCATGAAATTCCGTCGAGCGACAGCGAGGGCATAGACTATAACCAGTTTATCTAAGACTTCGCCCGTCTTTGAGCATAAAACTAAAACTTTTTTTCTCTTAGATATATCCCTTACTTTAACCTTGCGGCTTCCTATACTAGTCCACGTCTGTCGACAGGCCTCTTCTTCTACGACCCATTTCGAACAAAGATGGCCGCTTATGTGCAGGACAAGCTGCTCATTGCAAATTTCTGCGCAAAGTGAGCAGCCTCGGCGACCATTGTACGGAGAAGTTCCCTGCAGCCTGGTTGTTACTCCAATCCCGAGATCCGAATATCATATCCGGAAGACTCTTCTACCAGGATATGATAGGTCGAAGTTCGGAGTTCGGATTTGGAGGGATTGTTCGAACTGAGCGAGGCCAAATCAGTAGTGATCATATAAAAAGACTACAGAATGAGAACATTAAAAGCTTGATGGGGGAGCGCCAATCATGTAGCCACCTGTCTATGTACCCAAATGATCAGATTGGCCTCGCCGGCAAGAAAGAAGCACGTCTTCAAGGATGTGTGGACGACCTAGGAGGGTTTCGCCTGACGACGCGCCCCTGTTCAGGACACCGAGGTAACATACTCGGTAAAAGCCCCTGACAGCATATGCGAATGTTTGAGGGGAGGGAAGTGCAGCAAAAGCCTAGAAGTTCTTGACAACGGCAGGGCCTAACGTGATGGCCCGGAGTAGTTTTTGGAAATAGATTCGGTTCTCGTGGGCAGTATCAAATTACCTCTACTGCGTGGGAACAAAGGCGGCAAGCCCCCATGTTGAAGCACAATTGTGCGCCTTGGACCTAGCTCGCATGGCTACAGGATGTTTCTGCCACCCTTCCAGTCCAGGGCTGACGCACACCCGTGGGAGAACCTGGGAGTTTGCCGACCAGAAGAGGCTATGAGTCTCGAATGCAGGGTGAAATATTCTGATCTTTCAACAAGCGCAAGAGTCTGCCCGGCTAGCTCAGTCAGTAGAAGCGTGCGAGACTCTTATATCCAAGGATGATGCCTTCGTCCGTGGTTCATCTAATTACCAACCTCCCAAAATTGGTCAAGCTGAAACGCTCTTTGTCGAACCTATCGATGAGCTTGCCAAGGTGCACACGGGAAACCAAGGGGTTCGTCACCATAAACACGATGCCAGTCTTTGGGTTGGACTCGACTGTTAGTGATGCCGCGAGTTGTTTGTTCTTTTAAAGCCATCTTTAACATGTCATGCTATAATGCCTGATTCTGTGGGTCTCGAGCGTGCCATCTTCACGGGTAACATCATGTTTACAGGAATCCCCATTGAGCCGCATGGGCCTGTCGATCACTGGTTGTCCCTGCAAGACTGAGTTTGTCTGTGAAAATTATCGAATCAATGAGATGAGCGTAAGCTGAGAACATGCTTTCGTTCCATCTCCAACGAAAAAGAAGACATGCATAGTTCAACAGCAGCACCACTTACTGGTATAATGCTAGGTCATTCATACGATCCCGTCCGCAGCCAGTTTAGAGTCTATCTTCAGCCTGCATATTCACCATTCTTAGTACTATGTAGTTCTCAACTTTCTCTCTTGGTGGCGTCGTCATCGCCGGCCTAAAGACTTCCCTGCAAAAGGTTAGAGAGTCTGCTCGGTCAAGGTGGTCACCACTTCACCTCTTGGCCTGGGGCGCAGCAAGTTACATCCTTTCCTGGCCGTGGCTACCGTTTGCCTGTACGCTCTCCAGCAGCTAGAGGATCTCGACTGCGACTTTCTCGTAGATGCCGGCGCCGTGGGAAATGGGGAGTCGCGCCGCCTACACCAACATCTGCCAGAATATCTAGAGGCGGGAGGAGCCAAGATCAACCTTGGCAGAGCATAAGAACCTGTGTTTATGTAGTCATCTGACACGATTTAAAAAGCATGCCCGTGAGCAGAAATATGTTTTATAAACGGTTTCATCTGTAAACAGCAGGTCTTGCCGGTTCTTAGGCAGAAACAGGTGAATTAGTAGGTCAGAAAAGAGCATGCTTTTAAACTTTTAAAATACGTGCCGTCGTTGCTTGAGGCCGTAGTCCATGATTCATAAGATGTATCCATAACTTGATATTAGTATCCAAAAACCCCTGAACGCCCACTCCATGTACCAATCGTCAACCTTCAGGGAAATACAGGCTTGCTTGCTGATTCGGACAATTTGCCTAAAGAAAAACGTGAAAATAGGATCCAAACATTAACTCAAGCATAGCTTGCTGCGCTTTCAAATACGCAAGGAGAGTAATTTTTCGTGTAGTGGTAAAGAGCTCGGCCCCCGATCAGAAGGATGGAAGAAAGTCGCAACCACAATCGGCTGAAGGCGTGCAATCATATGGCCTGCCAGTCCATGGCATCAAACATGAACTGCCACTCCGCCTCCTCGTCCGTCTTGCTCTTCTCCTGATTGGGCCATTCCTCAAAAGGCGCAGAGCGGTCCTCCCTCCCAGGAGTCGGCGTCTCCATCTCGTCGGCCCAGCTGAACTTGGGATACGCGGCGGCCGAGGCGCGGGCCGCAGCAGCAGCAATTGCCTTGAGCTCGTTGACGTAATTGGTCGCCACAATGCAGGCCTGATCAAGACCACCATAGACGGTAGTGAGTATGTTCTCCAGGTCGTAGCTCTCCAGTGGCAGATTGGGAGCTTGATCCCTATTGGCATCATCGGCGTTTTTCCACCTATTCCTCAGATCCTTGGCCCTGCCGAGAGCTCGGCGCACGTCACCTTTTCCCAACGCGCCATGGAGGGGGTTGTCCGTGCTGTCCAACGCCTCGAGAACGTTGGCGTGGTACCGATGCTTGTACGGTCCAGTTCCGTTAGATGAAGAAGAGGAGGATTCGTTGAGCTTGCCCGTTATAACAATGTTGAATACCGCCTGAAGATGCACCAGCGCGCGCTCCAGCAGCATGTAGTATTCAAAAAAGTCAAGCCTGAACATCATGTCCGCATCGGCAAAGTCGGGACTCGTCGGATCCGTGGCCTGCCGGTAACCCTGTGCCAAAAAGGGCAGCTTCCATTTCATCCGCCGCACTATGCGCAAGTATCGCGACAGCTCGGACTCGGCTCGCGGGGCCTCCTTTTGGCTGACCGTTAAGGGGACGACGGACGACGTCTTTGGGTTGGGAACTTGGATGCCCGAGTTGAGGGCCGGAAGAGGGCTCAGTGGTGGCGGAGGAGATTTGATCGGAGCGTCAACCGCGGCACGATGTAGGCTTTCTGTAGGTGGCGGCGCATAGTTGCTGGTTCGTGTGGCTGGTACCGAGCTCGATCTGGCGGCAGCCCAGCGACTGCTAGACAGGCCTTTGGCTGCCATTGTTCTTCTCTACCCGTATTACGGGTTGGGTATTCGGTTCCCACACGTTACGGTTTTTTTTTACTATGGGATAAGGTGCCTGTCTGTCTGCGTAGTCGGACTGCTATCTTTTCTTTGCCAGAGGCGTTTCAGCTCTCGACTTTCAAGGGTGAGACGACTGGTCAATGCGATGTCATGGTTAAGACAGCTCCAGAGACATCAACAGGCCCGGGCGGTATAAACCAAAGATCACCGCGATAGTACTATGAGCAAGAAGTAGATTCAAGGTATCTTCGGCATACTAATGTGCCATATTGGTTATGATCGTCGTATACGACCAATGCTGGTTAATTCTGTAAAGTCAAAGAAATGCAAACATCAAACAAGAGGGGGACAGTGAGGGGAACGCGTCAAGCCTGACAACGCTCGGCGCGTCGCTATGGTGTGGCTTGGGAGGTTGGGGGGTGGATTTGGGGATTCACGCAATAGGAAGGTGGGGTAAGCCTCCCTTTCAACGACCAAGGCGTCAAACAAACGGACCCCCCTTTAAGCAACAACAAGGCTCCCACCGGCGAGTCTGCATTAACAAGGGCTTACCATGCAGCAGAAGCTGACTCGGCTTGGCCCAAGGCATGGAGGGGCCGGATAGTCGGAGACAAACATGCAAACGCTGATGACGGGAAGCCCCGGGCATGCAACGTTGAAACTTTGTTGGTTGCTAGACTCAGGGATATCGCGGTAATTTTGACCAAAGTCCCCCAAGTTAAGTCTGGCATGATCTGGTTGAACCAGCGAATTTTTTTTGAGGGCATATCGAATACTGAACCGCAAACTTCTTCATTGATCCTACTTTTGAGATGTGGTGACGGTCAGATTGAGCTCACTGAACAATCAAAACCCAGATCCATCAAGAAAACCAAACTCAATATCCCAACTTAAACCCCCACACGTGGCGTTGCCCAAAGAAAAATACTCAGCACAACACAACCATACCCTTCCTACAGAACTGCCATCGCAAAAATCCCCCAAACCTTCCTGGCCATGTGGGACGAAAACCCCTGTCTGATCGAGGACCCAGTGCCCGGAACGCCAGATGATGCGCTGACGCCGCTGGTGCTGGTGCACGACGGCGGCGGCACCGTCTTCAACTACCACTGCATCGACCCGCTGCTGGGCCGGCGGGTGATCGGCATCGCCAACCCAAACTTCCACACCGGCCGGTCCTGGCTGCCCGGTGGAATCCCCGAGATGGCTCGACACTACGTGCGGCTGCTGCGGGGCGCCTTTGAAGAGTCCGACGGTGCCGGCGCCGCCGCCGCCAAGAGGGGGAGGAGGATCATCCTGGGCGGCTGGAGCTTGGGCGGCCTGGTCGCGCTCGAGATGGCCAAGGTGCTCCGGGGAGATCGCGCTCTCAGGGTCGTGGGCCTCGTCATGATCGACAGCGTCTGCCCGCTCACGTGGGTGCAGCCGTCGGGCGGCCGCAACATGCCCACCATCCAGGCCGTGGCGTCGCAGCACGTCTTCACGCCCACGACCAAGCAGGAGACGAAGGACAAGGTGACGAGGTGTTTTGCCGACGCGTCGGAAATGGTTTCCAAGTGGGAGATGCCGGCTTGGGAGGACCACAGCCCGCCGCCGCCTGCTATCCTCCTAAGGGCCGTCGACCCCGTCCCGATGGAGGGTGACGGCGTTGCGCGGGTCGATCTGGCGCGGTCGGATAAGTCTCTACAGTGGGATCGGTACAGGAAGGACTGGTTGGTGAGGGTGGTCGACATACCGGGACATCACTTCAACGTCTTTTCTTTCAAGAATGTTGAGTATTTGTCTACCGCTGTGAGAGAGGCCTGCGAAACTTTGGAGCGGATGCCTTTGCCATAACCAACAGCACCTAGTCACAAGGAACTTCTTTTTCGTCATGAATAAATTATAGAACAGCGGGTTTTCAGCATGGATCTGGATATTCCCCAAGTTTTATATGTACTCTCAAACATAGAATAGAGAAGAAGAAGAAGAAAACGGCTCGTTAGGCCAGGTATCAAAGTCATAACGGATCATAAGACATAATCGTCGTCGTCGCACCAACACCAAGAAAAGCATCAGCCAACATGAAACAAGAAAGCACAATAAAAAAAAAAACAGAAACACAAAAATCATCACCACATTTCATTAATGATCCCTCGCAGTGACAGCACCAACGGCAAGCGTCTCGATCCGACCGGAATACAGCCGCATCAGGTGCGCCGCCGGATCACCCCACACGACGGCGCGCAGCTGCTGATCCGTCACAATCTGTGCGACCACGCCCTCGTTCAGCCGCTCCTCTACCGTGCGCCGGTCGCTGCACGCCTTCTTTGCCCGCTTCGGGTCGCCCGACCGCAGGACCACGATCCTCCCTGCGTTGCTGAGCGTACTGGGCGGGAGCTTCCAGGTAGGTTTCGAGGACGACGCCTTCTTCTTCTCCGACGTCGAAGAAGATTTGCTGGATACGGATGCGGTAGACGAGGATGAGCGCTTCTTATCCTTGTCTGATTTGCTGCTGCTGCTGCTGTTGCCGCTTTTTGATTTGCTGCCATCTTTTTCTTTGCTTTTTGTGGGCGCAGCGGCAGCAAACAGCTCCAGCAGACTCTTGACATACGCCATGTCGGCCCGCGCCACGGGATCACCCTCGTTTACGAAGCTCAAGAAAAGGCTCTTCTTGTCCGAGTCAAGAGGAGCCAAGGGCAGGAGGCTGACTGGCGGAGCGCCAAAGGTGACACAGTGGATGCGGCGGAAACATCCTGCGAGGTTCGAGAGCTCCGAACTCACGACTTGATTCTTCATGTGGGCGTACAGCAAAGCCGCAATGGCCCCGCCGGCGCTGTGGCCCGTCAATAGTAGGGAGTATGTGCTGCGGCCGGGGTCCTCCTCCAGCAGCTTTCTGAGGCGGGCGGCCACAGGGGCGATCATCTTGCGGGCAACAGACAGAAAACCGGCGTGGCAAAAGTTGCCCGGATCGTCGAGGAAGTCCATAGGTGAGGTAGGCGCTGTGTTGAGATTGACTGCCCAATCCATAAAGGAGGCACTGCCACGAATGGCAAAGACAATGGTATTCATGTGGTCCATGGGAACCGACTTGATCACCATAGCTTTGGCTCCCGTGCGCCAGTCGGCGTCGACGTGTGTGTCCATCTCGGCGCCACGCGGGCGGGCGTAAACGCGCTCCGAGTACTGCGCTGCGAGGCAGAGAATTGGCCAGGTGGGCATGTAGCTGTTGACGTATTGTCAGTTGGTGGAAATTCATAAAGGCCCGTTTAAATAGTAGAGACTGCATTCAAAAAAAAAAAAAAAAAAAAAAAAAAAAAAACACAAGACTCACAGCTTCAGGGCAGGTAGGTCCATTGGCAGCTTGGAGTTGGCATACAACTCCACCTTGGAAAAATAGTCACCCGTCATAACACTGGCTGCTATGGCTGTGGTCTGCCCCTTGGAATTCTTATCCGGTGAGCTCATCCGACTGGATCGTTTAGATGTCTTATCCCCGGACTTGCTGCTGGGTCTAGCCATCTTCTTGGAAGCTACCTCCGCTTTGGTGACTGGCGGCGACACAGTGCCTGGAACTTGCGGGTTTATCATGAAGAGCTCCCGCTCATTACCCTTACATTGATCCCCATCAATCAGGGTCAATACGCTGTTAAGTCTTTGGCCAAGGCGGTCGCACGCAGCTGCGCTCTGGTTGAGAAGCTGGGAGCTGTAGCCATGCCAAGCCGGAAGGCCATCATCAAGGTTGTGCGGGAGGTGGCGGACCTGAAAGCTAGCTGGCAGGCATCCATTGGCCATGTCGACAACCGAGTTGCCAATGTTTACGACACTATTGGCAGTGGCGCAGCCATAGGCCGGGCGGTGGACAACAGGGAGTTGTTGACCAAGATAGTACTGGTTCACCACAATCGGTTGCTGGTGATGGCCATGCTGGCGCGGGTCTCCAAACTGGTAGGATGATGGGGGATAGGAAGTGACCCAGCTCGATGGGATAGTGAGACATGTGGTCCCTGCAGATGATCGAGGCCTGGCTGGGACGGACCCGGGGACTGGCAGTTGCTGGTGCCATTGAGGTTGAAGTTGAGGTTGAGGTTGGGGCTGAAGCGGAACAGGAGTGGCCGTCCGAGGATAGGAGGTTACTGGTGGCCGTGAAGCAGTCTGAGGTCGGATTGGTTGAGCTGCAGCTCCCGGTGCCAATGTTGTAGGCACCATCGGCTTCCTCGTGTATGGAGGAGGAGGCGATTGTGCTGCTGCTGATTTGAGTGACGGCTGTGCTGCTGATTTAAGTGATGGCTCCGTATGGGCAGGAGTTTTCTTGCTCCTGTTTAAACCGAAGAAGCCCATGGTGGGCGAAGTGTAAACAGCCAAAAGTCAACTTTCGGAGACAGTATGACTTGAAGGTGTGTAGGTTAAGGTGGACTCCACTGGGAGATGTTGAAGCATGTAATCAAGCAAGATTGCATTAGATTATTCGCTGGGGAAAAGGCCAAGCAACTAAGAGGACTTTTTGTCTATGTCCGCAAACAGGTTTCAATGCAGGAGATCAATGCAAACCAACAGTTCAGTATACCCAAAAGGTGCAAAGGGGGCTGTCTGAAAGAGGAGAAAAGAGAAGAGGCGATTGACGGAGCACAAATATGGCGGCCAAGTGCAATAAAAGGGACGCACGAGGGCGCCCAGAGATTGGTAGCACATGTCTGTCTGCAGTCTACTCTGTATCTCGTCGACGCCCACCTTTCTAGCCCTGATATTGGAGGATACCGAAGCGCGGGGCGCGTACCTCGCGAACCAGACGAGTTTCCCCTGCAGACCACCCCTACCTCGAGTTCGCAAGCCACTTCTGGGACATGATTGGCCATGGAGTCCCACGCCTAGCCCCAATTGAAGATCGGGCTTGGGTACGAGAGAAATTCACAAAAGGCCGCCATTTCTCGGCGAGGGTAAAGCTCATTGTTCAAGCAGCTTTCTTCCATTCTGGCGAACCACGACCATTGAAGCACGTGGCAAACGGGGCCAAGTTCATTCAAGGTCCATCTCCAGGGTGCCACTCGATGACTCTTTTGCTGTGCAGCGGTGTACAAATAATGCCTGCTCCCCGGGTGGAAAACTGCAAATACTTTACACATAAAAGCATGGGAGCAGGGGAAGGGTATACTAACGCAGGAGCAATTTTGCTAGGATCGTGGAGCTATTGTGCTTTTTGCTGCAGTTAGCCGCCCATGGTGACTCAAAGCTGCGGGGGCGTTCTTGGTGCGGCAGGAAACATCCACTAGAATGCTTGCTGGCAGTGCATACTACTGGGTATTATACTAGCGCATATGCAACATCCCAGGCTTCGTCTGTGGTAAAACCAAACGACGGCACATGAGTTTGTACAGCAAGTTCGTCGGATGTTGCCTTTACCGTAGTTTAAACCGAGTAGGCTCACATTTTTGTACTGATAGATTTGGTCCCTTGTTCGCTGGTATGGTAAGGTACGGAAGAACATCCGGTACGTTAATGGCGGCTTTCATTCGAATGTCAGTCTACCACGTGGGATTTGACGGTTGTTCGGATGCTTTCGAGATTTTTATTTGAAGCGACCACAACATCGAGATTCTTGGTCTAAGATAAAAACAAACCTGGTCTGTTTAGCAAATGATTAAATTTAGCAAAGGAAGACGGTTTGGTTGAATGCACAATGGTCAATCAACTGGCTATTCTGGCATCAACCTCTTTCAAACCAAGCTGATTTCAAAACGTTGGTTTTTAAACAAATGCGTGGGAATATTTTGATGATGGCTGGAATTCACAAATTGAATTCCAATACGATACGACACAACGACCAAACCCCACCCGGCCGGAGCTCTCCCGTCACTTATCCACGGCGCGAGTGTCAACTGAAAGTGGGGCCAATTTAACATTCCGGTCCGGTGGATGCCCGGCTCAGCCTGGAAGCCCGAAACACTTAGATTCATGCGCTAGCTTCTACCACTAGGCATTTGTCGCAACACCTCTTTGGCAAGTTCTCACAATTAATCCCCGGAGCTTTTGTTCTCTTGGCACAGGAATTGAATGAGTAGTGAGCGCGATGCCGCCGGTGGCTTCGTCAAAATGGATTTCGTAAGTTGCAGCAGCATGCTTCCCAAAGGGTTGCGAGAACCTCGATGGCTAACTTTTACTTAGTGGTCGCGATTGCTAGCACACACCCCGCTCTCTACGAGCAGCCCCCGGCGAGACCAAGCCAGTGACCCGATCCGGCGACTTCATCGATTTGAGAAGGAATATGGGCAGATGCTGGTATGCTCCATTCACGGATTTCTTTCTTCTTCAAGCTCGACGATCCCCTCCGACATACACCGCCCTGCATGTTGAGCTTTCCCAGAGATATTGACGACCTTTTTCTTTTTCACTACATAGCAAATATGGAGGAATACCCCCAACCTATCTCGAGATGACGAGGCTGCCGAAGCCATAGAGCTCCGACTTCAGCAGCTCACCAACATCCTCGCCGACGAGACCCGACGTCCGCTCCCGCATCCATGTATATCTTTTGCCGCTTCCAAGCAGATTTATGTGCCCATCGCCAAGATTGCAACGACTTCATACAGTGAATGGATCGTACGGGAAGCCGTGCAGTTCTTTTCCACCCTGATCGAGAGCGAGGAGGAAGCCTTTTACGAAAGTGATGCCTTTGCTACGAGTTTAACCAACCTTTTGGTCCGCATCACCGGCCCAAACAGCGTGCCGCTTGCTTCAGATACAGAAATAAGAGTTGTGGAGCTGGCCTTCAACATTACCACCAAGATCAGATTGTACCCGGATACAGTACTTCCTGCTTGGTTCAAATCACAGTTACCAGAACGGTCCCAGCGGCAGCAAGGAGCTGCCGAGGATAGCCACGAGAAGTTTGCGGGGAGAACTCAGAAGCAGGACTTTCCGCTCTTTTACCTCTTGGTTGACTACATCCACGTCGAAGGCAAGGTGGGAGACTTTGCGCGGACCGGGTTACTTTACATCATCGAGTCGGCCTCGAGCTCAGTTGCGCTGGAGCAATGGATCGTGGAAAGCGACCTTTCAACCCTCATGGCTACTGGGTTGGGCGCGCTGTATAGCCAGCTGAGCCGTAAGCTTGTCGTGGACCACCCAGCAGACTGCTTGCCCCCAGTCCTTGCTCTCTCCGACTATCAGCATCCGAGGTCAACTTATGAGATTGTCAGCTCTTGCTCGTCGGAGTTTATGGCACATCTCGATACCTTTCTATCACATCTGCTCTTCTGGCAGGATGTCCTCAACCATTGTAGATCGGTCGAGGTCAAGAGCACACTTTTGGAACATTTTCAGGTCATTTTTCTTCAGCAGTTATTGTAAGTCGCATGCGATCCCAGTCTCAATGTCATTCACGACTAACACCGACCGTCAGATACCCTTCCCTTCTCGAGTCATCGGATCTAGATGGCGGCTCGTCCGTCGCCGTGCTCACCTACCTTCGTCGTATTCTCGAATCTTTGGATCATCCCGACATGATTAATCTAATCCTCCATTATCTCCTGGCTCTTCCAGATGCCCTGGGTACAGGCAAGGTAGCCTCCGAACCTGGTACCGTCAGCGCGGCGCGAAAGCGCAAGTCCATGGATCTGGCCACCATGTTAGCTGCACAGGTCGAGGAGGCAGCTGACCCGCTTCTGTACAATCTTGTCGATTTGATGCTGGCCTGTCTGCGATCACACAGCCACCAGACAATCCACGTGACACTGCAACTGGTATCTGCCATTCTCCGCCGGCACCATCGCTATGCAACGGCAACATTATTGCGCACTGAACCTGTCTTCTCTACAACCCCGCGAAGGACAGTGGGTGCACACAAACAGGAAGTCGATTTCTTCATGTCTCTTGCTGGGGGCATTGGAGGTCAGGACAACTTTGACGCCGTCTACGAAGATGTTTTGCGCGATGCCGTCATCAGGCTTGAGAGCCATCCTTGTTCGTTGAAGCTTGTTGCGCCAAAGACGTCGACGAATAACCACGACCTACCTGCTATCCCGTCGGATAGTTTGCCAGGAGCGCCGCAGGATGTGCAAAAGCACACCATTCGAGCGGATGACCCGTTGTTGAACGGGATTCTAGATTTGTTAGAGACTTTCTTCATCAATCCCGTTGAAACAAACCTCTCAGCCACCGATGTTCTGTTTGATCTGGCAGTCTGCGGATTCACATGTGTCGAAGGATGGTTGCTGCGGCACCCAGACGCATACAAATACGACGAGAATGACGACGACGACTTGGAGATAATGCAAGACGGCGACAAGCCGCCTCTAGATCCCGAATCAGCCGAATATGCAGAGAAAGAGCGACAAAGAAGCATGCGACAATGTCGTCGCCGCCCAAAGTGGAGCCTCAACAGCTTGCCCCGGCTCATGTCGACCTTACAGATGCTAGCAGACCAGGTAGAGGCCTACCGGGAGAGCATCCCTCGATTTGACGAGCTCTTGCAACAGCGCCGCGAGGCATTTCAGACAGCTGGCGCATCAGGTGCTTCTGTACCCCAACAACCCCCAGTCCTGAACCGGTCTAACAGTGGTGCAAAGACACCCATGACACCACGACCCTCACAACAACGTGCCAGTAGCGCAGAGAGGCCTTCTGCTCTAGAAGGCTTCGCGCAGCGCATCATGGCAGAGCTGGGCAGCCCCAGCAGCAGGAGTGGGAGCCCCAGAGGGCGCAAGGAGAGCATTATGCGGGGCCTGACCGGGTCGCCCACGCCGGACACACAGCAGGAGAGAATGCAACAGCAGAGTGGCGGAATGTCGGGCGGATACGGAGCGGCCACGCCTACGAGCAGACAGGTATGCATGGTGCCGCCGAGGGAGTTTCCAGTGAATTACGACGGTGTGGGCACGCCGAGGAGCGGTGCACACCAAGCAAACTCGCCTGCGTTGTCCGCAACGACCGACCCTGCCATCGCCAGCCAGATTGAGGCTTTCCGAGCCGTAGATCAGCAAATTCTAGCGAGAAGAGTGACGCTAGCAGTCGTTCCCGGCAAAGGCAGAACCGGCGGGGTCGCCCCTATCCCGCTGGATTTTGGGGCGAAAGCTGGCGCGCCCCCACCGCAGGGGGTAGTATCTGGTGAAGACGATGATGAGGACGAGGAACGCCAGTTGGAGCATGGACAGCGGAACATGGCGCCCTCGCCGGATTCGGATGGAGCCTCTGAATCGAGACGACAAGAGGAGGAGGAAGCAGACGCAGAAGAGGCCACTCGGGCTGCGGAGGAGGAGCAGGCTGCCAAGACGGTATCGGTGTCGCACGTCCTCACCAACGTTCTGGTATTGCAGGCTTTCCTATTCGAGTTGTCCAGTCTTGTGCAGGCGAGGGCAGGACTTTTCGACGAGGTGAAGTTTGTCTGAATTGCTCGTCGAGGTAAGACTTTATTTTGTTCAATTAGACGATAGACAGATATCCATTCTGTGGTGGGTAGCATTTGGTGGAGTTTGTTTCATAGCTAGCGTGCGTGTTCCTGACGTTTTGATCGACCTTGGTGCCGACAGTTGGTTTAAAAGGGCCACAATTAAATCAATAGTGAACATATTAATCCAAGCTTCCCTACTTTCCGTTGTAATATTTGACAAAGTGAGATTCCCAGGCAAAGCCACAATTGAGTGAATACACAAAGTCGTTGTTCTTCTACATTCAATTTCCTAGGCAACCACGCAGGCGGTATCAGCATTGCTTCAGCTCAGCTGCTCACCCGATCTAAATCGCCAAGCGAAGGTGGAACCCGGGGAAGCTGTGATAAGTGGTACGGCTGACCAATTAAACAGCTTGAAACCCCCATGCTCGGGTGGTTGAGTGGAGAGCTGACCGGCCAAGCGCGGCCCATTGAGGCATCCGACCCCTAACAATCCCTGGAGCGTCACCTGCTGCATCGTCATCGTCGGAACCTCAACTTCCTTCAATCATCCAACCTTACTCCTATAAAAGTCATCCTTAAAAATCCCATTCATCATTAGAATCATTCGTATCACAACTAGTAAACAAACAAGATACTTGCGTAGCAACAAGTAATACGATGGCACCCCAACAGTCCATCCGGGCTCTCCTCGCCTACGCGGGCAACATCTTCTCCCAAGTCCCGCTCGGTGGAATCGCGAACCCATTCGACTCCGGCTCGGCCGTTGCCGGAAACACCGGCGTCCAGCAACAGCAATGTCACTACTCGCCGCTCACCGGTGCACCAGTCTGCCCGATCGACGGCCCCATGTCGTGCCACAACAGCACGCCCGTCGCAGGCAATTCGTGCTGCTTTGTGCACCCCGGCGGGCAGCTGATGTTGACTCAGTTCTGGGATCAGGACATTCACGAAGGTGGTTCTGATGAGGACTGGACGATCCATGGTCTATGGTATGTCCTTTGCTATTCACCTATCTAATCTACTTTTTGATAAGCAAATGTAACTAATGTCCGATTTCGGTCACAGGCCAGATCTGTGTAACGGCGGCTACGAGCAGTTCTGCAACATCGCACCGCAGTACAGGAACATCACGGAAATCCTTCACGCGCACGGTCAGGCAGACCTCGTCTCCTTCATGAACCGATACTGGGTCGCGGACCGGGGTACCAACGACCACCTGTGGGAGCACGAGTGGAACAAGCACGGGACCTGCATCAACACGCTTGCGCCGGCGTGCTACTCGACGCCATCATCCTCATCCTCTTGCAGCAAGTCGGAGGAAGCAGCGGTAGCAAGCCCCGGCGAGATGGCGGTGGTGGACTACTTTACTCGCGCGGTCGCGCTCTTCAAGACGCTTGACACGTACACGGCGCTCGAGCGCGCCGGCATCGTGCCGCACGCACGCAAGCGCTACCCGCTCGTCGACGTGCAAAAGGCGCTGGCCGAGTACCTGGGCGGCGGCAAGGTCGCGCTGCGATGCAGGGGAGGCAACAGGCACAGGAAGGGCGACGTGCTCAACGAGGCTTGGTTCGTCTACTACGTCAAGGGCAGCCTCCAGACGGGAGAGTTTGTCCCCGCGCCCCCGACCGGCAGAGACGCGACAAACTGTGCGCCGTGGATTAAGTACCCGCCCAAGAGGAGACGTGGGGACCTGTGATTGAGCTGAGGTACTGGCTGTACTGTATGTGTTACGGCGGAGACGCTTGTGTTTTGGCTTTTGGGTTTGAGAGGGATCTACAGTGTTCATTGTATCGTGTTGTGGAGGGTAGGATCTTGGCATGTTGGGATGGCGTTCTTGTGTCCCATATTTCATCATTTGGATCTCATCATTTAGGTTAGACACAGACTGTTACTGGAAACCCTATCGTCTACTAACACTGTTGTCATACGTCTTAACAAACTTTTTGGGAAGCAGAGTCCAGATCCACCTGCTTTGTCCTTTGTTTTTTTTTTCTCTCTCTTGACAGCCGTTGCAATCCGTCAATCAAATGTAGGGTCAAAATTTATGCAGTCAAGTCAGGCTCCGCATTGACCGGCGCATCTGCTCCGCTGGATGCACAGGCTGTACACAGGCTGTAGACGGAAGAAGCCGCGAATTAGAACAGGGGGTCAGAGAACTAAGAAGTTCTAGTATATCATGCCACGCGCAGCCACAAGATTATCGTCACTGCGGATTCAACCCGCTCCTCTTTTTTTTTTTTCTATTTCTCTCCCCCTTTAAAAGCTTAGGCTCTTTGACCAACACTTCTCGCAGGGGTATTCCCATCTAAGTCGCACAAACCACACCCTGGGGATCCTGGGGATGGATCCGGGCCAAGTGATTTTACAAGGAAATTTAACAGCACCACAATAAAAAAAAAAAGAAAACAAAAAATAAAATACTAGACAAACGGCAAATCCCGCAATTTTCTTCTTCTGGGCGTTCTTAGTACTCGGTCAGTTTTCTGACCAAATGTCGGCCGTCCTCGAATATGAGGCTGGGCTTGTGGTCTTTTGTGCCGAGTAATCCTGTTACGCGTCCAAGGCAAACCACCGAAAGGCCTTGCCACAACATGGCTTTTTCCTGATTAATCCTCCGTAGGGTCGGCCCAAAGGAATGGCTCTCGCCATCTTTTTTTTCTCCTGTGTGCTGGACTCCACGCGAAAGGGTTTTTGGGGCTTGTTCTTTTTTTCTTCCTTTTTTTTTTCTGTTGTATTTTTTGTTGGTGCTGGGCATGAAGTGGTTCCTTGGGGTTCCACAAAGTGTAGAGTGGCTTTGCAACAAGTTTTACTAATGAGAAAGTCCCCTGAAACGACCGAGTTGACAACCCTGAGCAAGCTTGGAACGGCGCCGACTAGGGATACAGGTTGGGTTGGCCTTGTTGGTTATGATTGAGCTACTATAATCCCAGATAGTAGCGGATCAGTAGTAGTGTGAGGTTGGCCTGGCTGGGCAGTTTGCCAAGCACTCCATTCATCATAGCAAAATCAACATAATGAAGGCAGTGGTCCAACCAACCAAGCCGACCAATGTTTGTGAACGGGGGTGATTACCTGCCAAGCTACCTATTTGCTTCAGGTAATTGAATCCATTTAGTCAGAAAAAACCCCTTTCACGTCTAGACAAGACGCCTTCATCACATTTAAGCTAGTTAAGGATAGGGTGAACGGCCCAACAGCACGCGTGACAGTCACTCATTATTCTTCACTGGATCTTCGCTGTGCGCACACCGACGATACCGCGCACTACCTTGTACTGAATAAATAAATGCACAAGACCTGTGTTTGTGTTGCCTGGTTCCCCTTGCGATAGATCGAGTTAGCAAGAAAGAAGAAAACCCCTTTTTTTTGCGATAGGATCAGTTTTGTGCCACGCGACTTGCCGACTCCTTACCGTGGCTTTTCTTTTCTTTTCCTGGGTTGTTTGCATGTGCTTTGCATAACTTTGACGGCAAGAATAAGTGCATTTCTCATTTATTCTTGACGTCTGACTCTCTGGTACCAGAATGCTTCACCGCACGTGCTGAGCTGTGCTGACCGAAAAGCTTAGCCCTTCGGAAACCCCGCCCGCAGCTTGCTGGTACGTACCGTAAGTAAGGTAGGTTAACCGTAAAGGAAACTACTTCGTACTGGCAGCCTGGGATGCCGCTTCGTTGCGAATAGCGGAAATGCTCCATGCTTGGTTCGCCTTTCTCCATTTCCAGGGATGGAACGTTGTGCTTTGTGTGGGGCCTGGTGGGGCATGTCGTGCGCGCATGCAAACATCGATTTTGACTTTGTGACAGGGATCATTTTGTGCCTGGTTTTGGAATGGGAATCTGGGTGATGGTGGATGGTGCTGAGTGATATCGATGTCAAAACTCTCTCACTCGCCTAGCTTTCCTGTTCCTATTTATGTTTGCAGCTCCCTTACGGCTTTAAAATGGCCGATCAGATCGATTTAGAGGCTGATGCTGTAATCTAACAGATCAATGCTGAGAACAGAATTTATTTGTAATGAACCTGTGGTAGTGATTGCTTCGCACATGGGTTTGATCGTATCCTTTGAGGGAAATCGGGGAGACGACATGAATTCCCACCTTTCAAAAGTATAACCGTATACGATACGATGTTTTTCTGCAATGCGGATTCCCTTGGGACCTTTCCGTTGCATGAATTCTTACACCGTTCCGTGCCAGTTTTCGAACATTCGTTGGCTAAAGAAGAAAATTCCACGGAGTTTGGAAGTCATCTCAAGTCTGCAATGTATGTAAACCGATACACACACGGCGAAACAAAACAACGAGACCCTGACCATCAAGGGTTTTGACAAGTAAAAAAGGGGGGGTTTGCGACCCGTCGATCGGTAGGGTCCAAGAGAAAAGTAACATTCTTGTAGACCTAAGGATCGACAGGATACTACCCTGAAGATGCATCAACCACTCATTCCTGTGCCCAGTGTGCGCCAGTACGGGCGGCGATCCCACGGCTTGCTCGGGCCTGGTAGCCATACCCGCGCACTCCCAAAGTCATCAGATCTCGATCGACTGCTTTCTTCTCTGGGTGGCTTTGGGACTGTCTCTTGCTGTTATGTACTTTTCACAAGTTTCGCATTCCTTCCGCTGCAAGTATACTAGAGCTAAATTAGAATAAATAGAAAGATACGAAAAAAAAAAAACCTAATAACAACTGTACGTAAGAGAGTTGGAGAGGCAAACGCTGCCAGTGGCGCCTGTCTTGTGGGTCAAGGCAAGAAAACAGTGCCGCCTCTCTTGGCCTGACAGTTGAGGCCTGCTGCATCTTGCTGTTACTACAGTACACGTACACTTTGCAACTAAGCTAGCTGGGCAAACTTGAGTAGTTCGGCTACTGCCTTAAGATGTGCTTAGTACAAACGCAAGACCAGGGGCACACACTCTTCTCTTATGCCTAGAATTAACCTAATAGAGTGGAATGCCCATTGTTACGCCAGCTAATCCAAGAGGGAGCACAAAGCCTCATACGACGTTACAAAGGTCGCCAATGCTTTCTACCTAGGTAGGTAGATACCGGTAGTGAGAGTCCTGGGCTGCCAGGTTAGCGGGTGCCAATGCGGGCGGGCCAGTTGAGTCCATGAAGACGATGCAGCTGGGCTAGGGTGTGCCTTGCGCGGTAGCGCGGATACCTCATAAATTGCAGACACCTGCTAATGGACGCTGACAGTCGATTCCAGTTTGGGATTTCAGCTGGCTCAACTGGCAGCTGGAGGCTTGTGGCTTTTTTGTTTTTGTGTGACGCGGAACGTGCGAGCCAACCCCAGCTCACTTGGCTCAAGTCCGGGTGTGGTACTTGCCCCAAGGTGTGGAAATGAGGGGGAAAGGGTACGTACTGTAGAGTAGAAATTGGGTACTTTCCACCCAGGAAATCACACCAAATTTACGCTTTTCTCAACGGCCTCATTAAGAATCTACAGGCTATCCTCAATCAATCAGACGGATGTTTCCGTACAGTAGGTATGAAAAAATAGAAGTGGCATGGGAATACCACGTACATGTCGTCCCAACCAATTTACAGTTGTGTCGTCTCATTACACAGATTTTTGCTTGCTCACCTTGACTAGGTACCAGGTACCTTGGGCACTAGACAAGGTGCCACTGTACTGTAGGCTGTATGCAATGCAGCATTTCTGCTGAAAAAATTGACCTGATCCGTCCGTGAATTCCCACAGCTGTGCGTTGGATGACATCTCGTCGTTGTTTTACAGCCTGTATAATCCAAATTCTTTTCCAAGCTTACCATCTCGTTTGCATAGAAGTGGCTTTCCTAAAACCTCAGCCCGTAAAACAGATCAAGTCCCGTTCCTGCCTGTCCTGCCTGCCGGCGACCCACGGTACTCAGTACAACTTGCAAAGTACTTCTTTTCTTCTTGTCATAGCCTCAGGCCCGCGCACACCCTGCACTAAACCCAAGTAAGGCGTGATTCTGACCCACCTTCCACCTACCTGCCACTACCCACCCCGGACATTTTCCGTGTTTTATTAACCAGACAGCCAGTCACATTTGTGCACCAGCCAGTCCCACGACCCGCTTTCCCATTTGTACCGCCTGCCTTTACCCTCGCTTTTCCCACCTTCTGCTTCCCGTCTCCGCTTCTCATCCATCCCTCGACCATTTCCCTCGTCTTGTCCTATTTTTCCATACTCCGGCCCGAATACAGATCGCTAGAGAATCTGGAGTTACCCCCGCGAACTGCCTCGTCGCTCGTGCGCTTTTTTAAGTTTTTTTCTCTATTAACTACAAATTTAATCATCACAAACGGTTCGCTGGCTTTACTGGTACACAACATTCTGAAGGCAATATTCGGGAACCCTGCGGACCGTTGCGAGCGGGCAGAGACCTCCGATGTGCCTGATCTAGAGAGACGCGCGCGTCGACTCCAAGGTACAACCCGAGGCTTTGCGTCCCATCTTCGATTCAACAACCACGACGACTAGGTGTGGGGTCTAAAGGACACAGGAACATTCAAGGGACCGACTGTTTTAGCCAGCAAGAGACTTTTTTTTGCACAACTTTTTCGTTGTTTTCATCACACCAAAAATAAAAAAAAACAGCCGAAAATGACAACTGCTGTGAAGAGGGCGTGTGGTAGGTCTAACGCAGCAGAACCGTTGGCAAATTGAGTTTCGCCTCTTGTCGCTCTGGTAATTCAGATTACTGACCGTTGAAAACCTTGGTACTTGCAAACCAACAGACGCCTGCCACCGTCGCAAAGTCAAATGCGACGGCATAAACCCGTGCAGAAACTGCTCGTCCGCCCAGCTCTCGTGTACCTACAATGCGATTCCACAGAAAAAGGGCCCCAAGGGCTCGCGGGCCAAGGTCATCAGCGAACTTCGAGAAACCCAACGTCAGACAAGCCTGGCCACGAAAGTACACAATCGCCTCAATGGTGCCCCGAGTCCACCGGCAAGCCCGGCGCCTGCACCATCTCGTGGTCTCTTGACCAAGGAGATGGTCAGCGCGTGCATCGAATTCTACTTTGCCAACATGTTCTCAATCATACCTATCCTGAACCGACAGCAAGTTGAACACGACCTTAGTGTGTGGGAGACAGATCCCGAGACGTACAGCCTCATGACGTCCCTCTGCGCCTTCATGATGCTCCAGCCCGGCATGTCAATGCCAGGCGGCGACCCTTATGGCCTGGATGCGCAACCTGGAGCCAGTATTGTTTCAGCTCGCCTGCTTATGGAGGAGACTTCCCGCGTGCGCCGACTTTACGATCACCTCGAGAAGCCGAGCCTCAACAGTGTTTGCACTAGCTACTTTCTTTTCGCGTGCCACTACGGGTTGGAGGAGCATGACAGGGCTTGGTATCATCTGCGCGACGCTCTGACCGTTACGCTCATGTTTGGGATGAACAAGGAGGAATCATACCTTACTGTGGACAACGCTACTGCATCGCGGTGGAGGCGACTTTACTGGTTGCTCTACATGACAGAAAGGTACACCGGGCTTTTTCCTCTCACAAATCACACCTGTTCCGCATTACTAACTATACCCCAGGTCTTATGCCATACAACGCGGCCGCCCGCTGTCACTGCAGGCCACCATAAACTTGCCCACATTGGGAGATGGGCCGATGGACCCTTTCGGAACACAACTTAGCAGTTTCTTGCTCCTCATAACTATATTCCGTCAGTTTGACGACCAGTTCACAAATCTCTGGTGCAAGAGCAGGAACAACTGCTCGTCCAGCTATATCAACACACTCCACAAGAATTTCAACGAGGTGTTGCCGCACTATCTGAACAACGTCGACCCGCAACTGGCTGATGCTCGAAACAACCAGTCTTGGCTCAAGCAACTTATTTGGCAGCTCAGCATGGCCAAGACTCAGAACGTCAGCGATACTACAGTTCAATATCCCGTTGATCTGCAGCGAGAGCTCGTGTCAATGACCGCGGCTTTCTCTACCCAGAACACGGAGCTGATAAATGCCGGATTTGTAAGTCAGACCTGGATCGACAGGGTGAATTTGCTGGAAAGTAGCATTCTAACAGACATTTTCATAGATTGAGAAACTTTGCGAAACCGCTTCTTCTTTGGTTGATGTATTGACAGTCCAGCCTGCAACCCAAAACCCCTTCAGTCCGTTCAACCCTCGCGAGACTTTGCAGCAGATTTTCAACCTCGTTGGAGTCATACGAAAAGACGAGTCTCGATTTTTGCCGCTGCTTCTTTGCAAGATGCACGAGGTGATACCTCGCCTCCCCAGCCCGATGCTTCAGCATATGCCTGAGAACATGTGTAGCGTCGACATCTTTGATGGATTTGGTAACGCAGGGATGGGCCAGCCAAGCACGATGCAAATGGATGATTTCGATTACAGATTCCCAGAGCCTTCGATCAAGACAGAGCCTGGCACTTCCTCGGGCGCAAGCGTTCCGTCAGTCACCGATATGAATTCCCCATTCAGCAGTTCTCCCCCTGTGATTTCTCCTCCGGTCGAGTACTCGCAGGGGATGGCCCAGGAATTCAATCCTATATCGGACATGATGAGCCCTGTTGGTCCTGGGCCACAGTTGAACGGACCTGGAGGCATGGGAGCTCACCAGACACAGCATCGCATGCAGCAGCCACCATCGCAGCAGCAGCATCATCAATTTACACCGACTTCGGCTCACAATCATCCGCCTAAACCGACTATTCAAGCAATGGGTCATAACATGTCTCCCCATCATCAAAATAGCCTGCATGGTGGAATCAATCAGCCATCCAACATACCGGGCCAGCACCCATTACCGCAACAGCCCCTTGGCAGTGCCGCCGTTAGAGGGCAGCAGTCGTTCAGTCCTGCAGGAGCAATGAATCATTCGATCATGCCGGGTGGACCTGCAATGTTAATGCGGCCACAGCCACCCCAACGATCAAATAGCTTCGCAATTCCTCCCCCATCGAACAACACACAACTGAGGACTGTTGGGGACTTCCAAACGTTGCAGAGGACGAACTCTGACATGAACGTATTGACCAACTCGATGGGTGTATCTATGGGAGCTGGTGGCGGAGGCATGATGGCCGCGGAGATTGATTTTAATACGCTTTCGAGGTAGTACAACGCTGTCGAGGTAGTACAGGTTGTTGTGGAGACTAGCTGAACCTTGGTGACTCTCAACATGGTTCTCTGGTAAAAGTCTCGAAACTTTACACCTCGCCTAAAATTCTGATTCTTGGTCCCCTGCGAACTCCTCCCCCACTCGTTCGGGCTCTCATACACGATACCATTTCCCCAAAACAAGCGTTATGTTTACTGGTTTTCTCCAATTGTGTTTGTTCTCTATTTCTTCTTTTTTTCCTTTGTCAGGTTGGTCATATGGGTGGGTGAATTCCAGTTTGGGCGTACAAGGGTATACGGTCTTGCGTCTCCTGCTCCGAGGCAGGTGGCTTTTAAAAGGATGCATGTGAGGGTTACTTTCAAGTATTTCAACCTGCCCTGTATAGTGGAACTTCAGGTTTTTGTCTTTCTTTTGTGCGAACATAACTATATCTGTTCCTGGCTGTGGTGTCACAGTCTTGACATATTACATCTGGATGGTGGAGAGGACTCTTTGAGGAGATTTCACGGAGATGGCGGAGATATTTCTTTTGTTGATTGCGAGGAGGAGATATATGGTTGGGTTCTAGGTTGAAGTGAAGGTTGGTTGAAGTGAGGTCCATGGAAGGATTCAAGAGTATCTCCAAGGAAGGAGGGTAATTTTGGACATGGAAGAGACGGTATATAACACTCGGGTGGTTGATATACATCGATTACACTTGGCAGCGCCATGGACAAGGTGATTGATGGATGTAGAAAAATTAGGTTCAAATCAATCAATCGCCCAGTATATGAAATTTTGCACATATCTCCATTGCGTGAACCCTGGTCTAGTTACCGTTTGGATATCTAGGTCATGGTATGTATCTTTTTGGGTTCTTGTTTGAGCACCTGCCTGCCTGACTAATCATAAAGTTGGTCAAAAGTCTAACGTAGCCAAAAAAAAGATAATGTATATCATTGCACACCAAGCCCTGATAGATTGAACCCATGCGGCGGTAATGTATTATACTGTGGTGTAAGTCAGAGTTGATACTTTTAGAAACACGCGAGTCAAACACCGCCACGAATATTCAAGCAAGGTCACGAAGAACATAATCCCCAAGTTGATGGATATCATAATCGTTGATTCTCATTACTGTTAGGTGTGGCTGTATTCCACTCCGATTAAAAACACATTAAGAATAATAAAGCCAAAACCAATACCTCCCTTTATAAAAAGAAGACATGCTGTAGACGTTTCTTTTTTTGCAGGAGATCGTTGGGTTTTCCTCATTATAAAAATCCCTCCGAGGTCCCTTTTTTTTCTTTTTACAGGCCGCAGGAGCTGAGGCCGACCTGCTGGAACTGGGCGTCGATGCGACCAAGGCTGACGGCCTGGCCGTTGGTGAGGGCGTTCATGGCGTCGAGGCCAATGTTGAAGCCCGAGGCGCGGTCGATGGCGAGGATGTTGATGGACTTGCCGTTGTAGGTGAGCTGCCAGCAGGTGCCGCACTGTTTTATTTTTGTTTATGTTTTAGTCAATGTGTTCAAGATTTCTCAAAAAAAAAAAAAAAAAAAAAAAAAAAAAAAGAGACAAAGTGAAAAGAGGGGGATCATGCAACAAAAAAAAAACGTACGTTGGGCGAGTTCCATCCACTGACGGCATCAGCACCACCAATGTAGGGGAAGTTGCTGATCTGGCCCTGGGTCTGCCAGCCGTACTTGGTGATGAGGCCGTTGACGCCGTCGGAGCACGAGACGTCGTTCAGGGAGCGGGAGCCGTCGTCGTAGCCGGTGTCGTACGAGACGCTGACGGCCTGGGCGGCGGCGGCAAGGGTGAAGATGGAGAGGATGTTGGAGAGCTGCATGTTTGCGGTTGAGGGGGAGTTGGAGTTGTGAGAGATTAAGATATTAAGAGTTTCTGAGGGTTGTTTATGTAGAATTGTTTGCTTTTTGAGCGAATGTGGAATTGGAAAGCGAGAGGCTGATGGTGTTATAGAAAGATTGGAAGAGAGGAAAGAGACGACCTTCTGGACTCTTTTATATCCCTTTCATGATGATCACGTCGTGTGCCGAAATCAGGGAACAAAAGAAAGGCGCCCGTCCAAGACCCTCCTGCAGCGTGGTTCCATTGTAGATTGTTCGTATTTCCCCCATCACGAACCGGTGCTCACCTGTTCCATCGGAAGGGGTTTTCCGTTTACGTGATCCTTGTCTCCCGGGGCGAAAATCTAGGCAAAAGAGCCCGAGAGGAAAGGGGGGTGGGAGCTACTGTGGATCAAGACTACTTGGTATGTACATAGTAGCTCCATCTATATGAAAAGACACTCGTAAAGATCATCTATTACGAAAAAAAAAAAATTAAAAAAATAAAAAAAAAAATGAGAAAAATAAGGACCTTGAACGAGGGTGTACGAAGTAAACCGACCCTCGATCGCTCCATAGGAAACAAGCACATCATAGTACGAAGTAAAAGAGCCGAAGGTCCGACGGTAGAGATGGAAAGTGATAGATCTACTGGTGGTTACCTACCTAACTGCCTGCTGTACACCAAAAAAAAAAAAAAAAAAAAAAAAAAAAAAAAAAAAAAAAAAAAAAAAAAAAAAAAAAAGAAAAAAAAACGAAGAGCCAAGCTTACCATCAACCACGGCTACTACGGTATGCCGTCATTTGTCGGGTCGCTAGCCAAGGTGTGGGGAATCGGGGCAAACGACACGACTAAACAAACACAGCAAGCAAATCGGCGAAAAGAGGGGGGTCATTCAAGGGCAAGGCAGGGCGGGCATGGGAGGCCAGGTGGTGTGTGCATGTGTGTATTGCCTGACTAGCAAAAAAAAAAGAGGACTCGCAGTAGCTTAAGCTACTAGCATACCTAGGTAAGGTAGGTAAATACTACGTCGCATGGCAGTAAACTAGCTGGGCAAACACGAAAGGATGCGACGCCAGTCCGTTTTTTTCCTCCCCAAAAGACGATGGGGAATGATATATTCTGCAGAGTCAGAGTATAACACTTTGTACAGTACAATGCAGCAGGTGTTAGTGCTTTTCGAAAGAAGATGTTTTGCTGTATCGTCTCTCTCGGCGGTGTGGATTAAACCAGGGCTAGCCAAGCTGTGGAGTGTAGAGGAGCAAGACTTGCAAGAGTAGCAAGTCAATTAATTGTCTTGGTTGTTGGACCCTTGCTGCAGAAAATTCCAGATAACAAACAGAAAGGGAGCAAGAGACAGAAAACAATCACAAACCCCGCAATTACGAAGTGTCTTTGGGATCGACAAAAGCAAGCAAACCACTTTTCCTAACCTCGGCTGGAACTAAAAGAAAACGGCGTTGCATATTCTGAGCCAACAGTCAGAGGCTACTTTGAGTGGTTACATGGATGGGCACACAACGAAAGACACCAAGTATTAGGAGAGAGGCGGTACCCAGAAAAACCCATTCTCCGGCTTTGGTGGAGATCGGGTATCGGAGGAGATCATCCACAATTACCTGGTCAGCAGAGAAAATGAGATCGTCGGTTCACTACGATGCTACGATGCTGACCTGACTGACTTCTCCCTTTCCTACTCCTCATCTCCTCGTATTTTCCACACCGCACGGCTATAGCTGGGCCTTTTGTGTTTCCACTTCCGGCTGATCCCCACTCAAAACAACAAGAACAACAACAACAACAAAAAAAAAAAGGCTCCACTCAAAAAGAGCGGGCGGCCGCTACCTTTTTGACTCTTGTGCCGAGAAGCGTGCCCACGGCAACATGCTTACTGCCCCGGGTTTTTGTGGTTGCTAAAAGAGAAGGTGGAAGGGTTTGTGAGGGATAAACAACAAAAATGCTACCTTGGCTTGCTACCGTAGCTTGTGTAGCTACGGAAGATTCTTGACATGCCAACTCCCCTGCAGTCATGTACTAGTAGTACTGTAATTCCGTAATGCCCGCCAGTCTGTTGCTGCCGGACAGGTTTATAGTCATTTCGACGGTCAGCTGTCAGCGAGGCAGTGCTGGTCGCGCTATGTTCCGTATTAGCTTGAAGGCGGTTTGACAGGAAGAAGAAATAATCGCAAAGAAGAGAAAAGAAGAAAAGAACCGCGTGGAGTTGATTCGATCAGCAAAGATCTTCACGAACATTGTTACGGAGTACACTTCCCCCGTTCGCCTTGCAGAGGTTGATCATCAATTGCAAGTCCTGATTTGACCACTTACTTCCGACCCTAGGAACTTTAGTGACCATTTAGAGACCCCTCTTTTCTTTTTTTCGTTCTCATTTTTCCTCCCAAGTTCGGCAGGTCACAGAATCATGGCTGTCCCATACGAGATTTTTCTTTTGTTCTCCCGTCAGCCGCGTGTACTAATGTAGTAAATCTGCAACCGGTAAGAAAAGTCCCACCTGAAGAGGAAAGAAAAAGAACCCTTCTTTGGCGTTTACGGAGTAAACTGCGTCTAAGGATTTTTTGCTTTTCGATAGAGTCTCGTGACATCCTGTAAGCGGAAAGGTAACCGACTCGTAAAAACCAGCCAGCCCCCAGAAATTGCGGATATATCTTTTTTTTTTGGCGCGCACCGTTTGGGCGCTGATGCGACTTTGTATGTTGCCGCTATAAATCTGGGCAAAGTGCAAATGCCAGAATGCATTCGCCCCACCAAGTAACGTTTTGCCGCCGCTAACGGGGGAAAAAAAAAGCCGTTCGCCTTGTGTCCCCCCCGTCGGCAAAAAGAAAGACGTTAATTCCGACCTAAAAAGACCCCTCTATAGGAAGGCTCTAATGCAGGCAAACCAAGTGTAAGTAGACTTGTTCTTATGGTCTAGCGGCAACAAAAAGTCGGGCCATTTCTCCCCCACCCAAAAATATCCCAAGACTAGGTACTTAGTCCAGTACTACTCGTATTACGGCAGCAAAAAAGCCATGTGGTTGGTCATGCAAGTCAAGTCAAGGCAGACGCCAGACGCTTAGCCACCGTGGTTCGTGGTTAGGGCCTTCTTCTCACAGGTTATATGTTTTGCTAGTGGCAAAACCGCAGTCATCGTACTTTGGTACGACTCCCGTCTTCCTTGGTTGGCGACACGAGCTGAAAGGATCGACAAGCTGAAAGAGAGCATCTATGAGAATTGCATCGCCAAGATGACAAACATGCAGGATCGATATGCTCCCCCATATTCCAATGACATCTATGATCGATCTTGGGATGTTTTTATGATACTACGTGATATAGCTTGTCCTTTTTAATTGTTTGCCAAGCCAGGAAACATGTGACAATGCCGGATGAGAGTCCATCAGACATTTCTGGCAAATCAAAGGATACAAAAATCACAAAAGGACGATAAGTAAAGGAGCAAAATAAATGTAAATTTAGGTATATGGCCTCGCTTAAACAGATACAGAGTACCGAAAAGTGATAGTTAAAAACAAAATGAATCAAATAGTAACCTGAACAGATGCTACATGTAAAATTACCACCCCTTATTTTCCCATATAATAACTGCCCCTGGACGAGACGATCTTGTAATCTTCAGATTGAGAAAGCCATCCGACCAGGCTACAGTATCCCAATTTATCGTACGATTTTGTCAGTCACGCAACCACTGCTCGCGTCGCTCACCAGTGCCGCATACTTGGCCAGGGTGCCCCTGGTCTCCCTGATCGGAGGAGCCTTCCACTCGGCGCGGCGCTCCGCCATGGTCTTATCCGAAACGTCCGTGTCAATCACCCGCTTCTCGGCATCGATCGTGATGGTGTCGCCGTCCCGAACCAGTGCGATGGGACCACCCTCCATGGCCTCGGGCACGACGTGTCCGATCAGGAAACCGTGCGAACCGCCCGAGAAGCGACCGTCAGTGATGAGGGCCACGTCGTTGCCGAGACCGGCACCCATGATGGCCGAGCTGGGCTTGAGCATCTCGGGCATGCCGGGACCGCCCTTGGGGCCCTCATACCGGATGATGACAACCGTCTTCTCACCCTTCTTGATCTCTCCCCGCTCGAGCGACTCGATAAAGTCGTCCTCGCAGTCGTAGCAGCGCGCCTTACCGGTGAACTGAAGACCCTCCTTGCCTGTGATCTTGCCGACAGAGCCACCGGGTGCGAGACTTCCACGAAGGATCTGGATGTGGCCCGTAGCCTTGAGGGGGTTGCTGAGGGGTCGGATGATGGGCTGGTCGGCCGGGAAGTCGGGGTACTTGTCCAAGTTCTCCTTCATGGTCTTGCCGGTGACCGTGATTCCAGAAGCATCGATCAGACCCTCCTTGACCAGAAAGCGGAGGAGAGAAGGTGTACCACCAATCTTGTGCACATCCTCCATAACGTATTTGCCCGACGGCTTGAGGTCTGCCAAAAGTGGGATCCGGTCGGACACGGCTTGGAAATCGTCAATGGTAAGCTTAACGCCGACCGAGTCGGCAACGGCAAGCAGGTGCAGAACGGCGTTGGTGCTTCCGCCGAGGATGCTGACTATAACCATGGCGTTCTCGAACGCCTGTCTCGTCATGATGTCGCGGGGTCGGATGTCCTCACGGAGGATGTTCTTGATGGCCTCACCGACCTGGTCACACTCGGCCAGCTTGCTGGGGTGCTCTGCAGGATTGCTGCTGCTTCCCGGCAAGCTCATGCCCAGAGTCTCGATAGCCGAGGCCAAAGTATTGGCAGTGTACATGCCACCGCATGCACCACCACCCGGACACGCGTTCCGGATGATGTCGAAGCGCTGCTCCTCGGTGATCTCGCCGGTCAGGTACTGGCCGTAGGCCTGGAAGGCGCTGACGATATCGATGGGCTCGCCCTTTTGGCTGCAGCCGGGCTTAATGGTGCCGCCGTAGACGATCAAACTGGGGCGGTTGACGCGTCCGAGGGCGATGAGGACACCAGGCATGTTCTTATCGCAGCCCGGGATGGAAACGTTGGCATCGTACCACTGACCCTGCATGACAGTCTCGATACTGTCGGCGATAATCTCACGACTCTGCAGCGAGTAGCGCATGCCGGTCGTGCCCATGCTGATACCATCCGAGACTCCGATAGTGTTGAAGCGCATGGGGACCAAGTTGGCGGCCTTGACGGAGTCACGGATCCGCTCCGACAGCTTGAGGATGTGCATGTTGCAGGGGTTGCCCTCGTACCAGACCGACGAGATGCCGACCTGCGGCTTGTTCATGTCCTCCTCGGTCAAGCCGGTGGCGTACAGCATAGCTTGTGACGCACCCTGAGACTTGGGCTGTGTGATCTTGGCCGAAGTTTTGTTAAGCTGCTCGGCGCGGCGGGAGGTTGTGGAGAAGAGGGCCCTGGTGCCATTGGAGTACATGTTAGCTTGTTGATCGTCGGATCAGCCGGTATGGTATAGACCATTTAATATATCAATGTCTGTACCAAGATTTGACTCAGTGAAAACATACGCATGGCTCCTGGTGGCAGCCAGGGCCTTGGGCACCCTGGCGCGCAAGAGGTTTGAGGACATCATGGCGATGGCGGCGCCGATGACGAGGGCAACGGTCGAGTCCTAGGTGATGGATGGGAAAGTTGATGAGTGATATGGTCAATTGATGTCTTGTCTACAATCCCATTGTCTGAAAAGGATGCCCGAACGAACGGTGAGTCAATTCACCCTCAATTCTAAGTTTGGAGAAGAGATAATATATGTGGACTGAGATCACAGGGACAGTCACAGGGACACAGCAAATTGTGTTGGAATTGAGTTCAATTGAAGCTCAACCAAAGCTCGTATTTTTTTTTGGCCGATCGCGGAGGAGACCCTTGCATCAATTGTACCCAATTGGAAGCTCGGGATTACCAGAAGCCCCTCCAGCGGGGCAGAAGCCCCCTAACCCTTACAATAAATAATAAATGTAAACTTGGAGGGGCAGTGAGGAATGTCATGCAGGTGTTTTACCCAACTGGCGGACCTCAACTTGCTGTTTGAATATCAGACCCTTGACTATCAATGTTCCGAGAAGAAAATACAAATGAATGACAGGACAAGATTATCGGGCCGCCGAGTTTCTGCTCAAGCACTCACTGACTTAGTCTTCCATTTTGAGGCGCAGTAGCAAATGACGAACATAAGATCCCCTCCCAGAAGGCACTAAAGCGTCGTAAAGAAATTGGAAGTAGGTACGAAGTAGCCTATGACGAAGCCAAAGAGCTCTGTTACAGCTTCTTCAGCTGCTCCACCGCGACGGCGACAAAAGCTTTGTCCGGCTTGGCATTACGGATCACGTCTCGGCACGTCATCCGACCGGGGACGGTCTTGAAAAAGGCGGCTCAAATCCACTTCACAGCCCCGTTGGATAGAACACATAGCAGATATAACTTTGTACATAGATGCTCATCCGCTTCTGTTAATACACATTACCGCTTCATCTTCCATTTCATTTTACTCTGTGAATACCTCAGCCGGGGCGCCAAACAACTCGAACTAGGTCCAGTAACCCTCACCTTCAACATGCCTGATCAAAAGAATTTCAATGTTGGAGTAGTTGGATATGGGTAAGTCACAAGAAAATGGCCGATCATAAAGACGCCCCTTGATCTATTGTAATGTCTTACAATACTCACGCATAACAAATCACTCTCAGCATGTCTGCCAAGGTCTTCCATATCCCATTCATCAAACTCACCAAAGGCCTCACCCTGCACTCCATCGTCCAGCGCAGCCCCAAACCCAACGACTCAGCTCCGCAGGACTACCCGGAAATCCACCACCACACATCAATCGACACACTCGTAGCCGACCCAGCTCTGGACCTCGTGGTCATCTCCACCACTCCAGACACCCACTACGCCTTTGTCAAGCAGGCCCTCGAGGCCGGCAAGCACGTCCTGGTCGAGAAGCCGTTCGTGCCGACGTCGGCCCAGGCCGTCGAGCTCGCCGAGCTGGCCCGCACCAAAGGCAAACTGCTTTGCGTGTATCAGAACCGCCGATGGGACGGCGACTTCGTCACGCTCCGACGGCTGCTCGAGGCCGGCGAGCTGGGCCGCGTCTGGGAGTTCGAGACGCACTTTGACCGCCACCGCGCCGCGCACCCGACCAACTGGAAGGCCAGCATGACCATGTCGCAGGGCGGCGGCGTCGTCTACGACCTGGGCACCCACCTCGTCGACCAGGTCTACGTCCTCTTCGGCAAGCCCTCGGCCGTGAGCGCAAAGTTTGTGCGCCAGCGCGAGGGCCGCCTCGTCTCGGGTGTCAACGGCATCGAGGACGAGCCCGACAGCGTCAACGCCGTGCTGAGCTACGCCGATTCCGGCTTGCTGGTCCACGTGCGCATCGGGGTGCTGAGCGTCGAGGCCGAGCAGCCTAGGTTCTGGGTCCGCGGCAGCCAGGGCACGTACCGCAAGACGGGGCTCGACACCCAGGAGGACCAGCTCAAGGCGGGCATGAAGGGGACCGAGCCCGAGTTTGGTAGGGATGAGAAGCCTGGCCGGCTGGCCAAGTTGTCTGCTGAGGGCAAGGCGCAAGAGGTCGCGCATCCAAATGTAGACCCGCCTGCTACGTACCTGCAGCTTTATAGGGGGCTTGCCGCCGCGCTGACATCCGGGAAGGAAGAGGATTGTCCCGTGCCCGCGGCCCAGGCCGCTGAGGTGCTGAAGATCATCGAGGCTATGCGGGAGAGTGCCAAGACTGGAAGGGATGTGGTGCCTGCTTAGGTGGGAGTTGGACTAAGTTTGATTTCTTGGCTGAATAGGTATATATGATGTTTAGAGACGCTTGTTAGCATGCCATTTTTCTCGATTGCCTACTCGTCAGTTAGGGTTGTTTATTTGATATGATGTTGTCACTGCCCCTGTTCGTTGACGGTCAACGTCGTTATCTGAGCCACGACTTTGTAACCTACCATAAATTGCAAAGGGTATATACACATGAACAATAAATAAATAGGCTGTTGCTGTTGGGCTTGGACTGACATTCTGTCGCAAACGGGTTTGGGGGATATCGGATCACCTTCGAGTAAATCACAATCCACAACAAAATCGCCTTGACCATTTCGACAGACATATGATAGGTAGTCCTTTAAAGAATCACGTATTTTGTTAGGGGGCCTTTTATATACAAATATCCCCAAAAAGATCTACCATCAACCCGCCCTCCCTCACAGCCCACCAAAGACCAACTCAGCCCCCCTACTCGACCCAAACAACAGCACTCAACCCATCCTCCTCACCCGCCCTACCCAGCGTGCCAACCACCAAATTCGCCAGCACGCGGCCCAGCCTCCCGCTCTGGGCATCCCTCTCCAAGACGACGACGTTGCTCGACGTCTGTCCCCCGACCGCCAGCATGGTGCCGGCCTTGTTGGCCTGCATGGTGCGGGGGAAGAAGGCGTGCGAGTTGGAAGTCTCGACAAAAGTCAGCTGCCCGTCGGTGGGGGAGACCGAGTACAGCGCGATGGCGTCCTGCTGAGCGCCAAACGTCTTGTCGTTGCGGTTCGTCACGTACAGGTGGCGGCCTCCGACGAGCTGCACCGCGGCGGCCTTGGAGCCCGCGGGTGGGGTCTTGCCGGGCCCCATGGTGGAGATGGATTGGGCCTTGGTCAGGGTCAGGCAGCCGCCGGCGGTGGAGGGGTAGCCGACGCGGTAGGTGGTGACGGTGTTGGCGAGCTCGTTGACCATGTACAGCACGGTGGAGTTGCCAGAGGTGAAGAAGGTGCCGTGGCGGGGCCCGTCGCCCGCTCCGGTTTTGACGTCGGCGCAAGATGTGAGCTGGCCAGACGTAGAGTCGATGGAGAAGACACGGATCAGGTCGGCGCCGAGGTCGCCGGTTAGCAGAAAGCGGCCGGTCGGGTCGGGGAAGGCCGAGTGTGGGTGCGGCTTGTTTTGGCGGGATGGGTTGGGACCGGGGCTTGTCATGGTCCAGGGGCCGAGTTTCTGGATCGGTTGGGAGGATGATGTGATGGGCAGTTTGTATGTCCATATGCCCGAGTTTTCGCTAATTAGTGGTACAGTGTTAGCTATATTTTCAATACAATAGAGAGAAAGATTGGCCTTGGCGTGACAACACATACTATTGAACTACAGCAATGAACCCCTTGCCATCTGCACCCCCGTACAAGCCACTGTACACCTCGCCATTGCTCCTCGCAGCAGCCGTCTGTGCCAGCGTACCGTCGGCGGAGACACTAAGCGCGGTTATGGTCGGGGCGATCCAGCCGGCCTCGTCGTTGACGTAGACGGTTCGGGTGTCATTGTCATAAGTCACCCATGCCGGCCACGTCCCGCCGGCCTTGAGAGTCTGCTTGAGCGTCAACTGCGAGCCCGAAAAGGCGAGCGAGTAGACGTTTCCATTGAAGTGGGACGCGACGAGGTTGGACTGAGCCGCAGTCGTCGCAACCAAGAGGGAAAGGCTCAGAGCCAGAGACTGAAGTGAGGCCAGCATTGTTCCTTCCGGTCCGTTTTATCTGCGATATTTGGCAGAGGAGAAGGAAGACACAAAAAAAAAAACGTGAGAAACAACGGAGGTGGGTGTCAGTCACGCTTGTAGTTTTCTGGCGAGTCGAGAGGCACCAGCTGGCCTTTTACAACCATCGGCGCGCGCATCGCCACTTTTTGGCGGGAAGCAAGTAAACGCACACCATCATGATGTGGATCGGCAAAGAACGTTTTTTTTTTTTTTTTTTTTTTCTCTACCCGAAACCAGAGAAATGAGCGCCTTTGATCAGGTGTGGAGTCGTGTTACTGCTATACTGACAATAATTTAAGAGTGTTTAGGTCAGTGGCATGTGGGGGCCGGACGACTACAGGCGGAGAAATAGCACTTGGTCTGGCTTTTCATACTCCGATTTCCCCAATTGGGCATCTTGGAGATTGAAGATCCGGGGTGTGTTAGCGGCTGCGATGCAGGGGTTTCGTTGCTTTTCCCCCCCAGCGCTTGTGGTTAAATGCAGATCGTGGAGCGAGTTTACCGGGGGGTGTATGTTATGGCTGAGCTGTTTTTGGGTATCATGGTGAAAGGCATACCTTGCATACCAATAATCTTGTCAAAGTCATGTGCAAGTTATCAGTATATCCGGTTAATACCTCAAGCCGCCCCCTTGTCCATTCTAGCTAGGAATTTTGCGCCCGCACAGAGGGTGCTAAATTCGGAAGATGCAGTGCAAGCCTTTTGCATTTACCTAATTGTGCGCGGGAGGTAATGCGTAGATTTCTCGTGGGTATCCGGGACTCCTGTCTCGGCAGCCTGTCCGATGTGACGCTACACCGGATAAATGCAGTGCCTATAATCCAATTCCGGTCAGGTGGGATGGAAGGAAGACTAAGCCGTCACACAACCCTGTGTCGATAAGCTGGGGTTAGGATCTGGACATGTTTGGTTATGACCGCTGGGTTGTTACGAGTGAAAACATACGGGCCTGAAGTCATCTCACTATATTGTGTGGTTGTGTGGGTAGTGTGGGTAGTGTGAGGTTAATGAGAAATTGTGTATAGGGGCTCCTTATTCAGGGGGCTCAACGCATCTGCCTTGGCACAAATTCTTCGCGGCTTCTTTGCAAGATAATCACCAATGATCCGCTGCTATGCAAACCTGCCCTCAATCACCGGATCCTCAGAGACGAGGATGATCCAAACAAAGTCCCGGCTTTTTACCACTGCTTGCCGGCGGCTGTTATTCCTCTCCATCTAACCAAACGCAACGGCCTGCGACGGGGTGTCAAATATATAACAACCACTCTATCACGGGGCTCAACCATCAGCCTCCAAACTTGGCATCGTCCCATGCATCTGGTATCGAGCTTATGTGATTACTTACATACGTAGATTAACATCGCGTGTTCCGATCGGGATTTTCGGAAATGCAGCAGGACTTCTGTCATTTCACCAAATCTCCGCGTTCAAGGTGGTCAAGGCAGTCGGTATCGCTTAAGAGGTGAGAGAAGCGCTGCGTGCCGACCGGCTGTTACTGCGACACGCAGGTACAACCCGCGGCTGTAAGTCCCGGGCCTTGAATCAATCTAATCATCATAAGATTATCTTCAACCTTGCGGCGTGCCGGCCAGCGACGCGGGATTAGAGCTGGGAAACTGAGGAGTGGGGAGTTAGCAACACAAGATGTAGAAATAGAAATTCATGCCCAGCTACGAATGGACCATGTAACAGTGTTAATCTTGACCAGCACACCCTGGAAAGCCTGAAAGAATTCCCAGTCATGCATAGAGCCATGAAAGCCGCCGTGTTGGCAGCCTTCGCGGCATGCACAGCCCTGGCGTCCCCCCTATCCAAGATCGCCCTGCTCGACAACTGCCTCTCCGCCGCCGAGGTGCCAATCGACGCCCCCGGCTCCCCTGACTGGCTCCTGGACAGCACGACCTTCAACCTCCGGCTCAACTACACGCCCGCCGCCATCGCGACGCCCACCACGATCCCGCAGATCCAGGCCGCCGTGTCGTGCGCCGCCACGGCGGGCCTCAAGGCCAACGCCAAGTCGGGCGGGCACAGTTACGCCTCCTTCGGCACCGGCGGCGAGGATGGTCACCTCGTGATCCAGCTCGACCGCATGAACGGCGTGTCTCTTGACGTCGACACGGGCATCGCCACCGTGCAGGGTGGGGCTCGGCTCGGCAGGGTCGCCAACGAGCTGTACAAGCAGGGCAAGCGGGCCATCAGCCACGGTACCTGCCCGGGAGTCGGGGTGGGCGGACACGTCCTGCACGGTGGGTACGGGATGTCGTCACACATGAAGGGCCTGATGCTGGACTGGCTCGTCGGGGCGACCGTTGTGCTGGCCAACTCGACCGTCGTCGAGTGCTCCGCCACCGAGAACTCAGACCTGTTCTGGGCCATCCGCGGCGCCGGGTCGTCCATGGGAGTTGTGGCCGAAATGCGGTTCGACACGTTTGTGGCGCCCGACGAGGTGACGTATTTCATCGCCCAGGTGCCGTGGAAGAACACGACGGCCGTGGATGGGTTCAAGGAGCTGCAGGAGTTTGCGGCCGAGCAGATGCCGGCAGAGTTGAACATGCGGCTGTTCATCACGAGGCAGTTTGCGAATCTCGAGGGCATGTACTGGGGCAACAAGACGGGTTTGCAGCAGACGCTGGCTCCATTGATGAATTCCACGGGAGCTAAGCTGCAGTATTCGCAGTCGGACAACTGGCTGGGGCAGTTGACGCACTTTGGAAACGGCTTGACCTTGGATCAGTCCAGGCCTTATAAAATGGCCAGTCACACCCCTTCTCGAATCTGTATTAGTTGCGATCATGTCCACTAACTATCCCGCCCGTTAAGACGAAACAGGCCGAGACTTTCTACTCGTCCAGCCTGTACACCCACGCACTCGACCCGACACAGATCCAGGCCTTTGTCGACTACTGGTTCAACAAAGGCAAGTCGGCACGCCGCGACTGGTACGTACAGGTGGATCTGCACGGCGGCAAGAACTCGGCCGTATCGAAACCGGGCGTCGACTCGGCAGCTTACGCGCACCGCAACCACCTGCTCTTGTTTCTATTCTACGATCGCGTGGATGCCAGGGGGGTCTATCCGTCTGACGGATTTGCCTTCATCGACGAGTTTGTTGGCGGCTTGACCAAAACACTCGGGGTAGACGATGGTGAGACCTGGGGTCGGTATCCCAACTATCCAGACTCAAGGCTCAGCCCTGACAGTGCGCAAAGGGGGTACTGGGGAGGCCATCTGCAGCGACTGCGCGAGATCAAGAGTGCAGTTGATCCGGACGACATTTTCCATTATCCGCAAGGTGTGCGTCCTGTGGTCTAGATAGAGGCGTGGTAATGTTTTTATTTTGTTAGGTTGCTATGGGGAATTTACCTTTGATGGTAATTGTAGCTGCAAATTCTATGGGGTATAGTCCAGGTGGTATAGTCCAAGTGCATTATTAGACATTATAAATGTGCACTTTTTCGATGAACAATGTCATGGTGCAACCGATAATCACAGAGTCGAGATGCATACGTGGATGTTAATAAATAAACACGTTTGCAGGGAAATTTAGGGAGACACAAATAGTAGCTCATATTCCGCATCCCTGTGGAGCGACTTGACCTTTTAACATTTTGCAAGACAAGCGTTACCGTACAGGGAGGTTCTTGCAGAGTCCAGTCGAGAAACGCGTACGTCTTGACGCGTACATAGAGAGCCCGGTACGAATTTGGGGCTTGATGGGCAAGGGTGGAAATTACACCAAGAAGCACAGCCTCTTTGAGACCTTGTCTGTTGTCAACTGGCAGAAAGTGGAATGAATCGTGAGTGTCAAAGTTGGCGCCTTTGAATGCCAAGCGGCAAAGTCCGCGCCGTCGTCGCCAATATCTGGGCGTTCCTGGCACTAAAAAAGTGTGCTGCAGTCTGAGAAAGCAATCTATTTTGCTTCACACGAGCATCGGGAATTCATCAGAATGCGGAGTTTGCACGACAAATCGACTTGAAAACGAACGGTTTGTACATATGCATACCAACGGTATATCCAGTTAAAATTCCACAATGAAATCATGAAGTCCCCAGTCTCCAATATTTTCGACATTGGAATGAACTTCGAAGCGGGGATCGCATGCACATGCATGTTTAAGTTCCAATAGACCCACATATATGTCATTCCAACCAATTGAGTCCTATGGAACACGACAGCAAAGCTGCAGTTACCAATTGCCATAGGCCAGGGTCAGCATCCAGGCCGCTGCCGGCGGGGTTGTGCATTGGCAGTCATCCCAGCAATGGCTTAGCGCTCCTTGCGCCCTGGATCAAAGTGCCGGCTCTGTCGGATCAGCCGCGAATCCCTTTGAACGACCGGAAATGGATTTGGGCTTTGTGGCTTAGTTTTCGACGTTTCGATAACGATTGTTTAGTTCTAGTCTTTTTTTCTCCTTTTCTCCTTGACCTTGACCCCGAGAATTCCGAAAAATCTCGACGACACAAAGACTTTCCAGTGCAGCACAAACAACCGAATGGCGAACGACCTTTGCCCCTCCGAATTCGTCTGATCCACCACAGTTCCAATCCCGCGACCACTTCGAAACGTCGAAACCAGGGGCGACCTTAGGACTCCACAGACCGCACCATACTACGTTACTGACTGTCAGTCAGTTGGTCAGAGCGGTCCTACGACACAGATCATTACACTGTTTGTTGCAAGGATTGGCACTGGAAAATTAAAGTAATAGATACGGAACAGACTTTCGGCCCAATGGCGTGGTCGAGAAATGGGATGAAGCAGCGAGGACCGATGTCTCTGGCTCCGGTCTCATCTGTAACTCCGCGTCGTCTGCTGTTGTCCTCAGCTGAATCAGTATTCACAAACGGCGCGTGGTACTTAATAGCAGCAGTGCTGCTTTTTGCTCCCATGGGGATGGCTCACGAACACCACCAAGAGAAGATTAAAGAGGGAGACACGATATCCATGGATCCTATCGTACGTCCATCCTCAAAATTGGCAATGCGTTGTCATTAAGATCCCTAAACCCTCGGACTGTCTACCATCTGATACAGAACAACTTGCATCGAGAGCGGACTCAACACTTTCAGAATTCGAGCTAACTCACTGATATATATTAGGATACAACATTATGGGTTCACATCTTCATCCAGATGCTCGCCTTTGGCGTGCTGTTCCCCCTGGGGATGGTTCTAGGGGTAGGTGATATTTGTACTCCATTCTACCCATCAGACAAGATCTTGCACCAGTTGATGCACTCTTACTAACATTCTTCTCGTTGGTTTGTAGCTGGTTAAAAGTAGATGGCACGTACCTGTCCAGACCATCGCTTCCGCCATTGCCATTCTCGGCGCCATCCTCGGCCATTCGCACGGCGGCCGCGAGTTTGCCTACAACGCCCACTCCCAATTCGGCGATGTCGTTTACGGTCTCCTTTTCGCACAAATCGTCCTCGGCGTCTACCTAAAACTACACATCGAACGTGGCTTCCTCGGCCGCATCCGCAAATGGCTTGTGTTGGCGCATAGCATAAACGGCAAGGTTTTCCCCGTCGTGTCGTGGGTTCAGCTTCTATTTGGCGGCATTGCGGCGCTGGGATTTTGCCACGACGATCATCTCGGCCAGTGTGTGGCCCATTTTATCATGGGCAGCGCTTTCATCGCTTACGGAACCCTGCTCACCATCATGGTACTGGCCGGCCAGCTCTGGCTGAGGCGCACGGGGAGGTCGCAAGAGTTTTTCGACAGCTCCATAATCGCCGCTTGGGGATGCGTCAACACCTTTACCGAGCATCGCTGGGGAGAGGAGTGGAGGGGCAACGACTGGCAGCACACTGCCATGGGTATTGTTTGGTGGTGTGCAGGTTTGGCCGGTATCTGGCTCAGCCGCGGCCGTGACGGATCGCCGAAACGAAACTTTATCCCCGGTTTCGTGCTCATCCTCACGGGATGGTCCATGTCAGCACACACTCAGCATTCGATGGCCAGTTCGGCACTTCATACCATGTTCGGCTATACACTTATGGCTGCTGGCGTGACGAGGATCATCGAGGTGTCTTTTGTGCTACAGGACAAGACTGGCGTGTCGACTGCAGGTGACGAAGTCAACAGCTTCCAATACGTGCCCGTATTTGTGAGTACATTGTTTTCACTCTGGGTTCCACGGAAGTGTTACTAACACAGCCCCGTTAGCTACTTTTTGCCTCTGGTTATCTCTTCATGGGTGCTACGGAAGAGCAAATGGCACTTCTCGAAAGCTCACCCATGGACCACGTTGCCTACATCTTGATTCTCTATAGTCTCGCCTTCCTCACCTTCCTCTTTGTCTGCATGCTCCTCCATGTCTACGACAGGGC
The DNA here is from genome assembly GCF_004355905.1 of Pyricularia grisea. Lineage (NCBI taxonomy): Eukaryota > Fungi > Ascomycota > Sordariomycetes > Magnaporthales > Pyriculariaceae > Pyricularia > Pyricularia grisea. The sequence goes on along the minus strand of NC_044973.1, from coordinate 4,749,756 downwards.
ATCCTACAACTCCAACGCGTACAAGAATCTGACGACAGCCAACACGAGGGACGACTCCGTCACAGAGTCTGAGCGACGCCGGCTCCAGGATGTTGAGGAGTTTGAGCTCGACGGCCTGATGACGGATGATGAAGATGATGAAGAAGCGGCTAAGAGGAAGCTGCTCGCGAAGGAGAAGGATGTGGAGGGTAGCAATAGCACAGGACCTGGTAGCCCTAGCACCGTGGGGAGGAATAGCGATCGGGTTGCTTGAAATGATCCCATCGAACCCGTGGATCACGGGACATATAACAGACTGCTTACAAAAACAGCACATTTCCTAAGACTTTTCATAACTAGACTGCGTCCGTTTAGGCACATCCTTGAGCGAGTGCGTTCGTGTTGAGACTGGCTCCTTTTTCCTATGTATATATAGCATAATTGCATATTGGGCTGGATGGCGTTTTGGGTGTTGACTGACAGCTTCGCGCGGATGTGCATCAATGCATTCCTATCACTGTTCCTTGCTGCGAATCATACGTGAACGGACCATGGCTAATATACCTGACCCTTTGTAGCCTGTTGCAGATTGACCATGTTGACTGACGTACTGTACTCGGAGACAAGCTAACTTTCAACCTCTCTCTAGTCACGTGCTACTCCTCACCGCGTCGCGTCGATTTTCAGCGAAAGTCTCCACTAAAAAGTTTCTGGAAACCCCGCCCCAAATCAACTCCTTATCTGCAACTGATCCGACGTAGGAAAAAAAGGGACATTCAAAATTGACGTTCAATCGAAGCACTCGAATCCTTCACTGCCGCCGCACCCGTACTGTCCCTTTGCCGAGGACGAAACCGACGACAAGTTTTCGCACAAAACCCACGACAGAAAGAAACCAAAAAAAAGAAAAAAATGGTCTCGGTCAGCAACCCCAACAAGCCCTCCAAGAACCGGCTCGCAGCCCGCGCCGCCAAGGGCAAAAAGGTTCAGCAAAAGTCGTCGGCCGAGGGCAAGCTGTCGCGGGTGGAGAAGGCGGCGACGAAGCGCGGCGCCCGCCCCGGTCTCCTGCCGACGTCGGGTCCCGGGGCCAAGCTGAGCTCCAAGAAGGCGCGCAAGCTGGAGAGGAAGATGGCGCACGCCATGAAGAGGAAGATGGAGGCCGAGGGGGAGGTTGAGATGAAGGGTGGGTTTTTGAACAATTCGCGCTAGGCGGAGGGAGTCGGGGGTAGGGCTGTTGGTTTGGGGGTTGGTGGTGTGCTGACTGGTTTTTCTTTTTGTCTTTGATCGCAGATGTTACGGAGAAGAAGACTACCAAGTCCAAGGACGGCGAGCCGACGACCGAGGAGATGGAGGTCGACATCTCATGAAGCCTGAGCTCTGTGTGACGCATCAGCATGTGTTTCGATGGGCGTGAGCTTTTCTTGCAGAAGACCAGGGGCACCTCGATGACCGAATCCTTCGCGGTAACAGCGCCAGGTATCGGAACATGGGCCATAGCTTCATGGCAGCAAAGCCTACCTCCGAGGTTTGGTGAAAATTTTCTGGGCAAGTCGATGAGACTTGCAAAGTCCAAAGTAGTCTTGGGGATCAGGGAAGGGGCACGTCAAATGTGTATCTGCAACAACATCCCAAGCCAGTGGGCTTTTTTTGGCCAGAATGGCGGCTAAAGGCTAATAGGGGACTGGCCGTGTGCTATTGTCACCCACCATGATCAACTTTTGGCACAAAATCGAGTAATTAGCCCAACGGAAGCTCGTTACTGTTACAATTGCATGTGCGTGTGAGCAGTTATCACTTCAGATAGTATTTCCACATTGTGCTACACATCCGCAAGTCTCTGAAGGCCCTGTGTGTTTTTTTGAAGGTCTACCCCACTGCGCATTGGATGATTGTCAATATAATACTCAACCCTTTTACTTCCAATTCGTTCAACTGCCTAGGTATGCAAAGCCTATCGATCGTTACGAGGGGACTGATATTACCATAGAAGGGCCTACGACGATTAATATACACAATAAGAAGCAGTATACATCCATTGAAGCGTTGGTTCACCTATTCTCTAGCCACCCGGCTATGATAGGCAGGTACCTCGTTTCCTATAGGGCTACCAACAGAACCAGATCAAAGCAGTGTGGCATGCATTTTCAAAAAGCGAGGCGGACAGCATCGGATTCGTCAGCGACAAACCATTGTTTCGAAAAAAGAATGCTTTCGTATCCCACATGACCGAGAACTAATTTCTCCCAACCTTTAACCCTCGCCAATGTGAAGCAATAAAATGGAAGGACCTATAAAAATGTTATTGCCAGAGAACTACCGGTCATTCTTCTTTTCCTTATCAGGGCATCTGGGACGAGTTGAAACAAGCGTAATTTCTAACGGGAGGATGCTAAAAGCGTTCCGGTGCATAGTTGTGTTTGGCCTGTAAGGCGCAGTAATGAACACTATGTTTGAAACACATTTTGGTGGTTCAAAGGCGCTGCATTAGTAGCTTAGGTGTGTTAACACGATCGCTTCTAAAAATAATCGGGGTATAGATTTCCAAATGACCTCGAAAACTTTCTATATAAGTATGCAACTGAGGAGAGTAGATAATTTTAACTCCTGAAACACAAACGCAACTGTCAAAGTTTAATTGGATAGAGCAAGGGTAGCAACTCATAGTATTTTAGTATCTTACCAATGAAACCAGGACTTATAAGTTTAGAAAAGCCTTTCTTGTGAAATATATTAGGTCCGACCAAATCCCCCTTGGAGGAGAGCCAAATGTTTGAGAAGAACATCTACCGCACTGATAAAACCGAGCTTCTGGTTCTTTATCCAAAACTACTTATCTGCACTTCCCTTGACGAACTCATGTTGAAGAATCGACATCCTCTACAAGAAAAGATCAATTTTTCATCATGGCTTTCACCATTATGTCTGATACTTTGATCACTGGCCTCATAGCCGCCCAGACCTGCGACAAGGCTAGGCTGCCTAGCAAGCAGTTGTCATCTGACAATAGTGGTAAAAAGTTTGTAAGTGAGACTCTAGGTGCTGAGCATAAAATTGAACAGCCTTTTTTTCGTTTACAGTATACAGCAATTTCATTATGTTAACATGCCCTTTGCTTCCTATAAAGATCAAAACTGGCATGGGACTAAGAATATCATCGCCATCTTCGGACTTTTACGCCTGGGGATAATATCTCAAATTCGCCGGCGGGTCTGCCGCCAAGACTCGTCACATATTAGATGGGATATCTTCCCAATGCTTTACAGCTCGGAACCATGCGAGCTTGGCACATTATATGTCCCGGCTAATAAGCAAATTTGGACAATATGATAAGTTCATCCACCCCACGATGCCCTTGTGTTGACCATTTTCCATACAATGCTGGTACTGCCGCCAAGAACTCTTACTCGGTGATTCGACTCCATTACTGACATTATGAATTGATGGGTACCTACCTACCTAGGTAGGTAGGTAGAGTCGAAACGTATGGTGCCGCTTTGATTGGCCGGCTGGGGATGAGGTCCGAAAACCCGCTGCTGTGCACCTCTAGCCTGACCTCATCCAGGGTTTCTCCTTCTCTTGGGGGAAAGCTGATGATGACCCCGCATCCATACCTACCTAGGTACCTTACCTACTTGTTCAGCTTTCACTGTCGGCGGCAACCGTCACCTTGCAAACTCTCATTTTTAACTGCGATCTTTGCTCCGAAATACAACCATGGAAGCTCTTGCAGCTCTAGGACTTGCTTGCAACATCTTCCAGGTCGTCAGTTTCGGTCGCGAAACGATCCAGGTGGCCAAGGAGGTCTACCGTTGCGGTCGACTCGACCCTCATCTAACCAACGGCGCCGACGCACTCGACAAGGTGATTAGCGAGCTACAGGCCAGCCTGCAGCCGACGGCCGCGACGACAAATCGTACGCCTAGTCAAGGGCTGCAGCTATCGAACCTGGACAAGCAGCTGGTTGAGTTGGCAAAGAAGTGTCAAGGTGCCGGGCGAGACCTGTGCGAGGAAGTTAGTTTTCTCAACAGTCATGGCACCAAGGCCAGTCTCATCGCGACGATCAAAACTGCAACCAAGGCGAACTGGAGGAAGCGAAGGTTAGAGACGCTTGAGCGGAAGTTAGGGGATGCAGAAAGGCTCATGCAGACGGGCTTGCTGGCGAAGATCTAGTGAGTAATTTCTGGGTATCCGCCCGTCTTCATAAGGCAGTCCACGTTTGTAATGTTCACCGTACTGATGGATGTGAGCTAGCGAACGAACCAACCTCAATGGTTCAGACCTGGCCAGATTGGGCTCGGACCTGCGATTATTTGTCCTTGAGTACCAGAAAGGGCATGTAGATGCGTCTACTCTTGTCAAAACAGAGTTCGCCTCTATACGTCAGCATGTGAGAACCGAGTCCTCGAGAAACCAACAGGCAGTCAAGAAAGAAGTCCGCCGGTCCGAAGTTGCTATCAATAGCCATATCACACATTCAAGCCGCAAAACTACCGAGAAGATAGTGCACAGCATCAGCAAGCTGGAGGTTGACTCACAACAGAGAGTGCAACGCGAGGCCGTGCGGGAGCGCCTGATTAGGAGCCTCAAGTTCGACAGGATGAATGAACGACGCAACCAAGTATCGGACTCACACCCACAAACATTTCAGTGGGTGTTGCGGGATGACACAGCTGACGAAGAAGCCGATGGTGAATCCACGGATAATTCAAGCAGCGAGTCCAGTCTAGACACACAAAATGAAGATTTCTTAGCAGATTGGTCGTCTGATATGGATTCATCGAGCTCAGAGAGCGACAATGAGAGCATGGTTGACGGTCACAGAGATATTAAATGGGATAGCCTCCCTGACTGGCTCCGACAGTCAGCGGATGTCCACACTTACTGGATCAGTGGAAAGCCTGGATCAGGCAAGACCACACTGATGAAATATATCATATCTGATCCTCGAACTCAGATGTACCTCGATCAATGGAGTTCCGGGGCGGTCATAATTCCTCACTTCATCTGGCGCCTCGGCACAAGTATGCAACAAAGTATCAAGGGCCTCCTATGCTCGCTCTTGTATCAGTTGCTTTTGAACGACAAACTAGCAATCGATCACATTCTACAGACTGGATGCGATACATCTATTAAAGATTCAGACACGGATTGGTCTGTGGCGGAGCTAAAGTCCACTCTTCAGCTTGCTTTGCGGCAAGCCACACACGCTGTTTGTATCTTCATTGATGGTCTTGATGAAGTACTCCCGAGCGACGTTACCCTGGCTCTTCTTGATACGATCAATTGGTTACGATCGTCGGCCATTGGGTCAAAAAAGATCAAGTTCTGTCTAGGATCGAGGACAGAACCTTTATTTGAAGCAAGACTCTGCTTTCATCCGAATATCCGCCTGCAAGACTTGAATAGAAAGGACCTACATCACTACGCTGATGCAGAAGTCAATTTTAATAAGGATTACGCCGCATTGCAGCTCACAATTGGGCCAACGGAATGGCCTAGGCTGAAGGAGCAGATCATAGAAGACCTTGTCAGAAAAGCCGAAGGAGTCTTCCTGTGGCTTTGTCTCACAGTATCCGCTGTCAACAAGGCCATTCAGCAAGCAGAGCCATACGAGGATCTGAGACATCGGATTGAACACCTTCCCCGAGACATGGAAGCTCTATTCGCAGATATGTGGGCCCGAACGAACGACGACAGCCTGGTCTTTAAAGCAAGAGCGGCACATTACTTCCGAATTCTGATCGAACGGAACTCAAGAGGGACAGATTGGAGTGTCTTCTCTGTCATGCTAGAAATGAATCCTGGAGCATGTCAGAAGTTGCTCAGATACGAGACAGACGGAGAATCATCAGCGTTGTCATTGCTTCGCAAATGTGAAGCAACGATTCGTGACATCGAATTGAGGTGTTCTGGTCTGGCAATAATTGATACTAGCCTCGAAGTGCGTCGCGAGGATATACCGAACATAACTCCGTGGCATGGCGATGAGTTCAAACCACTTATCCCGCACCTTGTGTTATCGGTTCGCTTCGTACACCGCACTGTTTTTGACTTCCTCACGGGCTCCAATGTCGGCTGTGATCTGCTGCAGAACGATGTATCGACAAAGGAAGAGATTTTGGTTAGAGCCGCGGAAAGCGAATTAGCGGCTGCATATCTTTTCCGCTGGCCTCAAAATTTTCGTTATGATTATATGGGACTGGGCGTTCCAATTCAGTGGGATGTTGGCAGAAGCACATTATCCGCCTTTTTTCACAGATTTCTTCCTCTACTGAACTATGCAACGCCAGAGAGAAGTCTGTGGCTCATATCTGTCTGCGAAAATCTTTTTAACTCGGACTACATGCCTCTTAGAAAATATGATCACCGTGGGAAGTGTATACGATTACGGAAACAAGTACTGGGCGACAGATACTGCTATCCCGGACTCACAGAGTCAAACAATCGCCAGAAACAACTATTCCTTATGTGTTTGGCGGAACGGCAATTCGGACTCAAGCAAGTTTGGGGGTTTCTCTTGGAAGCCGTGCAAGCTAGGGTGTTGAGTCAAGAAACCAAACTCGAACTCATTACTTGGGCCTGCAGTTCCGGAGACTTGAGAAGTTTGGAGCTTCGCAAGGAAACTGTTCAATGCCTTCTTGCCACAGGGACAAACATTAACAAGAAAATTACCTGTAGTTGGAAAACTGCTTATGAGCTCTTTCCCTATGATCAAATCTACAAGACACCAATGCAAAAATTGCTCTGGAATACCTGGGAGCGATTGAGGGACCCATACACATGGCTTTTCGACTGGCCTTCTTTGCTACAGCTTTTTAAGTGCTTTCTGGATCACGGGGCTAGCCTTAATGATGAGATGTACGCATTAATGGAAATTGAAGGTCATCGAACATACTTTCTTGCCATTTCTGCCGATCTGGCCTGCACCTTGCCTGGTGCAGAGAGAGATCACAAGGGAGAGCAACGGGAGGTTGTATTGGCTGTATACCCTGCAGCTGATGTGTTGCGAGCAGTGTTGTGCAAATTCGCATCGTTGAAAATTGACCAAAGTTCATGGCCGGCAGAGATTGGTTGCATATTGCGTGACCTTGAGGAAAAGCTACAACCACTTCCCCGAAGGGGTCACACAATCGCCGTCGGCGTCGTTCCGCAGAGTGTACGGGCGGCCTCCAACCTGAAAATGACGAAGGCGGCCTTCAACGCAATAGTCATGGAGAGATTTGAGATATATCCCCTCACAGCCGAACGGAACGAATTAACGGACAAACTTCTACCGCTCCTGACCCTTGGCCTGAATGTTGCTGAGACGGGGCATGGGAGGGTGGAATGCGCCGAAGATAAAGAGGCTGTTGTGATAGCCCGAAAATCTGTACAAGAGGAGGTGAAGAAGATTGTACAAGAGGGGATCCAGCAACCCGAGCGTATACACGACTACTTGGCCAGGATAGGCGTCACTAGCAAGTACGTGGAGCCAGAGGATGACGACGGCACTGATAACGACGCAACCGAGATTCACATCGAGCAAGCAACCACACCTCACATAGCAGATGTCTCGACTGCATAGGATTTGGCTTTTCGTGGAGCCGGGGATGCTCACTTCAGGACGGTGGCGTGCTGGCTAAGAAGTGAGCGGAACTGCTAGTGGGAGTCCCACATGATGGATAGAACAGTAGCCGTCCATACAGCCGGGTATTGCTCGAGATGATGAGAAGCCATATCACCATAGCGCTTCCAATCCGTGGCAACGAGCATAAGTTTGTTTGAGGGAAATAGAGGAAAGCTGGATGAGGCAGCTCAAGTACAGGAAGCGGCATTTTATGACACAATCCAATTCTCGGAGCAATAATTACAAAGTTTATTTCCCAATGAGATTATTATAGCGTGTACATCCACCCATTTATGCCCTCGTTTAGCACCTTGCCCCCCCTGGCGGCCTTGTTGCGGCGCCAGAAATATACGTCCATAATAATTATGAGTAAGATACTAGCCAGTGACAAGGCCACGGTCGTCCAAACTCCCGACTGGTGGTTGAATAGCTGTTAATGCCTGGAACCTTTACATGTGGGATGGGGAGAATTAGAGGCTACTTACCAAATACCTCGGGCTTTGCTTGGAAACAAAGGCGACGCTGGCAATAATACCTCCAACACCGCCACCAATCATGCACGTCGCCGATGCCACGGCGCGCTTGGAATGCGATATAATGTTGTTGGCTTGGAAAGTTAGGATTCCGGGGATGGTATAAGGGAGGAAACTGGAGCCTGTAAATGGTTTTTTTTTTTTTTGGAAAAGTGTCAGCGAACAGGGTTAGTTACCATCAATGGTATCGAGATAAAAAAAAAGAAAAGAAAAACATACTCCAAAAAGCACCAAAGCATTTGGCACCATTACTACTGCTATACGTCATCACCAACAGGCCGACGGCAGACATAAGCTGGAAAAATGCCACGATCGGCCCGCGCATCTTATACTTGTCGCCAACCCAGGCAGCCGCGAGGGCCAGGATCAAAGCCAAGCCCGCCGGCGGTGTCATGAGCAGCATCGAATTGGCGGTGCTGAAGCCCATACCGTCGCGCAGGATGATGGGCATGAAGAAGACGAGCGCGTAGCTGGGCATGGTGGACGCCAGCAGGTTGAAGGCCCAGAAGTACAACTTCCAATCGGCGAGGTGGTGGAGGATCTTGGCCCGCGTTACCGAATCCGCCTCGGCATCGCCGCGGTCTTGGTTGATGCGATCCAAGATGTAGGCTTGTTCGCGGGGCGTGAGGAACCGGTTGGCTTTGTTGGGGAAGTCGATTATGATGAACCAGCCGACCAGGGCGACGAGTATTGTGATGGCGCCTTGGATGATGAAAATCCCTAAGATTGAGTTTTTGGAGAAGATGAGCAAAGAGATCGTCTGTGGAAATCACGATGTCGAAAAGAACGAAAAAAAAAAAAAAAACGTACAACTCCACCCATTGAGACCACGTTTCCCCGCCAGCAGCGAAAGCGCATAGGTAAAGATGTTGGAAAACGCAGTGATGACGATGGAGATGAGGAAGAAGGCGGCCAGACGTTTGCCGACCTCGTACCGCGTATACCAACAGCTGATCAGATACGCACAACCGGGCATGAAACCGGCCTCAAAGGTGCCGAGTAAGAAGCGGCACAACGCCAGCACGCCCCAGCTCTTGACGAAGCCCATGCCCAACATGACGGCGCCGAAACCGATACCGAGGAAGGCGAGCCAATTTGCGGGTCCGGCGCGGGGGAGGATTAGGTTCGAGGGGATTTCGAATATGCTTTTATTTTTTTGTTTGGATTTAAAAAATTTGGAGTTAGCGTCCCATCTCATGTTTCTTTTGTTTACTTCCAGACCCGGTTCGGGTGAGGTGGAATAGGTACGAGTGTACTCACATGTACGCGACGAAAAACAAAAGAACGACAATTCCGTATCTGTTCCCCTTGGCTAATTGCAGGTCCTTGGACATGCCCGCAATCATGGCCAGGCCCAGGTTGCTCCGGTCGATGAGTGAGATGCAGTAGATGAGACCGAGGATGGGTAGGAGACGGAGGTCGATGCGGCGCCTATTTCCTCCGATCATATTAGGAAAGAACAAAAGAAATTTCGGTTTACTTTGTGGTGAAAAATGTAGCCAGAAAGATCACCTACATTAGCTGCTTCCGCTCCTTTTCACTGAAGCCGTGCGCCTCGGCCAGCTGGATCTCGGACCCTATCCCCGAGATGGGCACATCCTCGACCGACGCCGACTTTTCCAGGTCGACCCGGGGCTTGCGGTTGGGCGTCTCTTTCGAAGTCATGTTTGAGCGTCTATGGGTTTTGGTGGGAACGAGATCCATGATACCCAGGTAAAGCCAACGTTTGGCGTCGCTTGTATTTATGCAAATGAAACAACCTCTCGTTCAACCGAAATCGCTGTATAGTACGACCCGCTCGGTCCGTTTTGAACTTTGGCATCGTCCGAGATTCAGACCACACGGTAACTGATAGCGTTGGACCACCATCTTGGCCAAACATGGTTAAAACCCAATAACTAGGGAATATAACATTCAGTACTCGCGGAAAAGTAAACTTGGAAGGAAGAGCAACAAGACAAGAAAACTCACAGCCAGATCCGGTCAAGTCTGAACTTAAACCCAAGAGTTTCTCCTCCTAGGCCGAGGCTATATAACCTGAAAGTTAGATAACTCTAGGCGAATTCTGACCTTGCTTGTAGCTTTTGTCTCCAAGCATGAGGATGCCGATTACTCAGCCACCACCTACCACGCCCGGTTTATCGGTTTCACGCGCGCCAACACATCCCGATTTGTCATCCTGCCATCTGTTTTTAATTATCCGAATTTTGATCTTCTCGGGGTCGGCGAGCTGAAAGGTTGATAGCTGCTTCTGGACCTCCTTACGTGGCCACCAAGACCTCCAAAAAGCCGCGGCAGAGTTTGTTCAAGTAAACCGCTACCACTCTGCTGATATGAGATGATGTTGGGAGCATCCGCAGCACAACCTGCTAGAAATTCTTTTGACAGTTCATTGGGTTCGGCGACGACAGGCAGAATAGGAAGTCGATTGAAGGCTGTAATTCCAAGACGTCTCGCTCATGCAGCTTGGCAGTCTTCAGGGAGATGCAGAACTCGATACCTCAAACTCAATGAAAAAAAAACTCAGAAGCTAAATGGCTGTTATGTCTGGTCAAAGGTGACACGTGAAAAAATGACAAGATTGTCTAGCTCGAGTGTGTCGCTGAACTACTCCGAGCCTCCGAGGGTGGCCAGGGTTATCAAAGGTAATGCCGCCTGCACCTATTGGTTTCCCTGTTGTTCGGTAGAGTAGCAGAACTAACAGTCAATTAGTTGCAACTCGCTTCATTGTTCTCAACCGGCAAGGACTTGGTCATAGATCTGATGCTCAAAAACCCCGTCAGGGTCCTGACTCAATATCCCATCCAGGCCCAGCGGCGCCCATTGCAAGTGAACTGCAACTTTCTCTTCTGGGAAGCCAATGATAGAACACTGGTTGAGTTGGAGACATGACTCTGCATGCGCGGAAAGATGTGCAGCAAGCATGTGAATTCTATCCATTTTTGGATATCGTTCTCCTAGTAAATAGGGAGCAAGTCCAAGCAACTGACCTGGAAGCTGACAGCTTTATAAGGATAGATAATACAACAAAACACCCACCAGCTCTAACCGGAGTCTTTGCAAATTTCCTCTTCATTCGACCGGGGCCGGGTTCCGTATCTCTGGTAGCCAGATCGCAGTTATGTCGATGTGAAACATGGCTTAAGAAGGCTTGATTACAAACTGGGCGTCTCACCTATAATCTACATGCCGCGTAAATTCTTTCGGTAAGCTTGCCAACGGATCTGATTCGTCATGAGTTGAACTGTTTGGCAGAGGAAATACGATAAAACCAATGCATAGGAGTCTGCTATATGTAACTAATATCGGCGTGGACAGACATGGCATGAGGGCTATAATGCCTCGAAGTACAAAAAGGAATCATCACTGAATGGCACATGTGAACCTCTATAAACTAATCAATCAACTAATGACCAGTAAGCTTGGTAAAACAAGGATTTGGATAAAAAAAGACAAGCAAATACTAGAAATCAAAAAAAGGATTGAACGACGCCCTAAAACAGTAAAGCCATAAGATACACGAGGGCAAAATGCATAAACAGAGCCAAACAGGAAAGGAAAAAGGCAGAAATAGATGGAAAGGACGGAGGAAAACAAAATAATGATAGCAGAAACGGAAATAAAAGCAGAAAATGAAAAGAAGATACAAGTTCATATTTTTATGCGCATAACAATGCTCTGGTAGCCGTTATGACTTTATGAAACTTGCCGGCACAGAGGACAACATGCTAGTTATCAAATTCAAAGAGAGTTCACAGGGGCCGGAAACTGCCGTCATTGCTATAACACGGCCCGGAAGGCATTTCTATTGTTTTGATCAAGCGGACTAGGGTATCCTCAACCCATGATATGACCAGCAGTGCCTTTCTTTCCCCAGACGGTTGGGGTTAAACCGCTACCAGTGTGCTTTTACGAAATGATTGTCCCCGCCGCTCAAGTCGACTTATTTCTTTTTGAGGAGCTGGGTTCTTTGAAGGAACACAAGGCCAATTGATCATCTTTCGAGTATGAAGTGGCCGTTCGGCGTCGCCTTGGCCGACAAAAGGATCAATATCAACCAGAAACCCGAAGAGAAATAAGGATCTTGCTTATGACCAGAAGAACTTTCTCCGAGTGCTGGATTTTTTCACATGATTGGGAAGCAAAGAATGAGTCCCCCTTTGCGCGTCCTGCCTCATGAATTCCTCTTGAGGAACCTCATGCCATACGCCATCTATGACATCGTAGGCTTTGCCAACACTACCCACCGTGCCGACATATATTTGGCTGACCTGCGGGTAACTTCTTTCCGCGCTCGGCTGGGTTCCTTGGCGTAGGTTATGATATCTTTGGTCATCTGTTTCTTCATCAGGGGTCTTTTCTTTACGCTGTTGGTCAGACTTGGGTGGTTTCTCCACACGCCCAACATACATTCCGCAGCTTCGTATATGATCGAGGTGAAGTTGATATTCGTCCTTCTTTTTTGACTTTCTCGAGGAGTTGGGATTCGTCGAATCAGGATGAGGTACCCATTTTCCATTTTCCATTCTCCGACCAAGGGAATTGCCAGATTGGTCTTTTTGACCAGGCTGATTCACAGTTTCTAGCGGACGGGTGGAGATGTATCCTCCCGGGAGATCATCTTTGAAAGTCTTTGTCTGATCTCCCGGATTCAGTCGCTCATGAGAGCGCTTAGAAGTGTGTGTTGTTTTGATTTGGGGCTGTGGAGAAGGAGCATGACCTTGGGTGCCGGTAGGTCCTTTAGTGGGCGAGGCCAAGATGCCAGCTACGAATAACGGAAGAAACAATTGGGCACGCATCTTGACGGGCTGATGAGAAGAAGATTGAGAAAGAGAAAAGGAAATGTGAAGGTAGAAAAGCAGCAGGGACGGACGTATATGAAAAAAAAAAATGACAAGAAGATTTGTCGGTATGTTTCCCATGATTTGCGTAATATACACCGCGAATCGAATCGCAATTCGATGCAGTGAAAAGATTCTACCTAGTGATGCTGGTAACTTATTGCTCGGAAGATCCGACGTCCTGGAGACCAGCCAAACCTGGTTGGAGTGGCTATTTCAACGCTTTATTTCTAATTATACCCCGAAAATACTTAAATGTGCTTGAATTAACTTTTTCAGGTAGCATAGTTGAGTCACAAATTGCCAAATACATAATTCGACCAGTAATGTGAAGAATAAATAATTCTTCCACCACGTGCGACGCCGAAATAGAATAGGATCGGCTACAAAACACTTAGAATAATATTTTACTTTCTGTTTGTTCATGGGCAGACATGCGAGTGGGTAAATCACGTGTGAATCCACGTGATCTCAAAACACGTAGCTGAGATTTTAACAGATCTTTATTGGATTGTAAATAATTACCGACAGTTAATTATTATATATAAGAATACCGTTTTAATTTGTTATATTGTTTTTACCGATCGCAGCGATCACTTTATTCCTATCAACACCTTTTAAAATGATATCATGCAAAAATTCCTGCAGAGTTAATTCTTGCTTTTTCTTTTTTGACACATTACCCTACACCGACCCCAATTTCATTCCGACGTTTACATTATGCAGGAAGCAAGACTGTGCCTAAGTTATTTCAAACCTCGTATCCCTTGTACAGCTAGGTATTGAATCATTCCCTCTTAAAATAGCACTGTTTAACCTTATGTAACACGATTAAAGTATAGGCTCCAGTCCACGGCTTTTGCAAACCCCACAGTTGGTTTGACATTGTTATACTCAGCTCTGGGGCTCCCGGACTCTAAGGTACGTACATTGCCACAAGATGCTATATCGAACGGCAGACCGGTTGAGGTGTCACCTTAGGCTATTTTCCCTTGTTCGGCCCAATGTATATTTGTATACAGTGTGGCCAAACTCAAAGTGCGGCTAAGTCCGGTTTTGGTCTCACTTTTGAACTTGCTCAACTCCGGGAGTTCCGCGCATCCTTCTAAACTCATTGTCTACGAGGCCTAGGTGTCTACGAGGCCTAGCAGGGATATGTACTCTAGCATAATTTGAATTTGTTAACCCCTCTACTCGTTTCTAATCAATGACACTACCGAACCTTTGCACGGAGTCCATCGTGGGACTGAATAACAGTAGAACATCTACTGCTGTCAAAAGTTCGCTATGATGTGCAATGTCTAGCACTCAAACTCCCTTCAAATAGCCAAAACCTAACTACGCTCAGATTATTATTAGCAGGTTGCAGCGACGGAAAAATTAAACCAACTTGATTCCTTCCAAAGCTTGTCCACATGACACCACACTGTTAATATAAGCAAACAAGTCCTCGTTCTTGTCATCCTCCAATGACACTCCACTGTTGTACGTTTCCACGGACAACGAAGCTTCAATCTCTTCCAAGGTCGGCACTGGCTTCCTTTCGTAGGAAACCTCTTTAGCGTCCTCGACCACGTGCGGAACAAACGAAGAATCGGACTGCGTCACCAGGCCCAAATCCTCTCGAATGCCGAATCCCGCCGGATCTCCGTCGATCATCCAAAGGCCGATGAGCGGGTGGAACATTTCACCAGTTTCCTCGTCTTGAAATTCAGGCAGCAAGGCTAGCTCCTGTACCACGTAACCCTCGCCGCCGTCATGTTCGAAAGGATCAACATGGTCAACCACCCATTCGTCTTCAATCAGGGTTACGCCACGGCCTTCGAAAGAGAAGAAGGGCTTGCGTGCATAGCGCGTCATCGAGGCAGGTTTTTCGGCCTCGAAGTATGTAGGCAGTAGCCATTGGCTTCGTGGATCGTCCTTGAACATGTCCCAAAGGACGGCAAAAATGGCTTTGCTGCTCCACATAAGCTTGTAGGGAGCTTCAAACCAGATGGTACCATCAGCCTTCTCCATATCGGCGAAGCAGGCCTTGCCAAACTCATCTTTCATCATGTAATCCCACGGGTACATTTTGAAAATCACTTGGATGTGTACGCCGTCCAGGTCGTAGAAACGGCCATCAGGCCCCAGTCCGATGTCCTCGACGATGATGTTTTTTGTCTTGTATCCGGCTTCGTGGCATGTATCCGCGAGCACGAAGGCGTTGAATCTGTCCTCGCCCCATGGATCCCAGGAACTGGCAAAATGAATAACTTTAGGTTTAAACCCGAGGCGAACCTCGACCTCGGCCAGGTTTCTTTGCCAGGCCTCGACGAGACATTCATCAATAACGTTGTGTTGATCTGGCCCGTGACCGGTCTGTTCGAGCCAGAACCATTGAATCGACGAAGCTTCCAAAAGTGTAACTGGCGTATCGGCGTTGATTTCATAGAATTTGGGCACACGGAGGCGCGGGTCTGGATGGTTTAACCCTCCGAAACAAATGTCGAAGCGGGAATAAACGCTCCCAAAGGCGGGTTCGCGGTCCCAACTTTCGATGATCTGTTTGAAACAGTAGGATGGAATACCGAGTTTGGAAAGCTCTTCGGGGTTTTCCGTCAGGTGTTCGGACGCTTCACAAAGCATGTTGAAAACGTCCGTGGCGGCGCGGTCAAGTAGCTCCGTCTCTTCAACTGTAAAGGCATAGTAGCGGTTGTCGTTCCAATAATGCTCCCGCTTTACCTCTCCCGGGATTGGGTCGTTCAAGACGTTGTACACAAGTCCCTGACTTTGCACCAGGCGAATGGCGTTTGGGCGAGGCTCTACCTTGACCCGTCGCATTGTTAAAATGCAGGCCTGAGCAGGAGTACGAAATGAATTGTTGTCGACAGTAAGTAAATGGCGTCCGAATCTGTAACTTGAGCTTTGGATAGGTGATGTTTTTATGCCACGGCTTTCAAGTCATGTGTGGCTGCCTGAGTATACAACAACATATAAAAGTAAAGATAATAAGAATTGCCGGATCCTTGCCCCTTCAACATATT
Organism: Pyricularia grisea; assembly: GCF_004355905.1. Taxonomy (NCBI): domain Eukaryota; kingdom Fungi; phylum Ascomycota; class Sordariomycetes; order Magnaporthales; family Pyriculariaceae; genus Pyricularia; species Pyricularia grisea. The sequence continues at coordinate 4,733,771 of NC_044973.1, read as the reverse complement.
TTTCTACAGGTATTTGACAATCGCCAAGAAATAAGGCGACTTATATACCATAAGGTATGCACAGGTAAGCCTGATGGGTATTCGCAAATGGTCTAGATTCGCAAGATGAGATAAGGCGCAGCCACGGCACACCCCAAGATCAGACGTTTGAGGAATGCTTGTGATCCTAAAAATTGAGCATTGAGTCAGCCACAAAAGTTACAATGCTAACAGATACGGAAACATAGAATCTATTAATAAATGACTTCGACACGTGTTGCTGCTGCTGCTTACAGCAATCTAATCAACCTGAGACAGAAACGTGAAGCATCATGTCGATCAATGATCCCCAAATTTTAATATCGCTACAAAAAGGGCTGGAAATGTCAACGGCTTAACAAACATAATTGACAACACGAACTCACCAAAGATAGCTGCTTTTGAGTTCGAAAGGAAGTTATAAAAAAGAGCTTCCAAGTCTGCCAAAAATTAGCTTAAATTACGCCCGCGTGGCCGCTGTTTGACCATTGTGTCCAGTTCATCTCATCTTACTCCACACGCAAACAATCAACTTCCATTTAATTCCTCACATTCGACTATATCAACAGTCAAGTTCATCTCATCTTACTTCTCATACAACCATTTAACTCTCTATTTAATGCCGCGCATCTAATTATATCACCCTATTACAACAACAAAGCAATTGCCTTTTTTGCTTTCTCAACGATGAAGACACGCACAGCCATCCATTTCGCCGCTGCAGTCTATTATGCTCAGATTGCCGCGGGCGAGAACGATCAACACAAGTGCGTCGACGCGACTGGCGCCGAGGTGACGGCAGACAGATGTAAAAGCAGCGCGAACCCTGGCACCATCTTAATAAGCAGGCGTGACGAGCCGCCTGTCGACAGCGACGAAAAGAGGGCCCTCCCCAAGGCCAGCAGGATCAAGAGAGGAGGTTTCGGCACTCCAACTACGTTGGCCAAGCGTCACAAGCATACTAATGGATCCACTCCTATCATAGTGGGCTACAGGCCTAGACCTGGTGGGACCCGCGGTGCTTAATGGCTGGGATATAGTTTATGGGGGTCGTGTTCTGGACAAGGCTATGTTCTTTTCGGGATATGTTGGTGTTGAACACTTGAAATTATCAATCTTTTGCCTTGTGGCCTGAGGAAACAGGCCCAGGATAGTCAATGTTTTATTTCTTTCACAAGTCAATTTTTTACCTAATTTATATATGTTTCTTGGACTACAAGTCAACGGCCGCAACCACAGGATCTACTCTTGAAGAACTTTGTTTAACATTGCAAGCTAGAGACCTAGTCCCCTTCCTCAGCCATCTAACTCAGCTTCTGAGCTACAGTTTTCCAGACCGTTACCTACTGAAAGCTGTCCCTGGATCAGGTCTGCGAGCCTTATGTTTCATGTTTCTGTGGCTTTCATAACTTATACAATCAAAGCTCCTTGAATTAGCAGCTAAGGTTTCTCAACCCACGAGGTTCTATTGCGATTTGGAAGCGCTTAGAACTTGGGGCCTGGTAACCCATATGTTTTCTGGTGCAAAGAGCCTCAAGACGTTGCTGTCACGGATCCCAGTTGAGCCAAGTACCCGTTCGCCAGCACAATCTCTCGCCCCTAACACGGGTGGCTTAGGGAATTCTGTTGGAAAGGGACAGTAACGACACAATGCAATATAGGCTAGCGGAACAGGCGAAGGAACAGAAGGCATATGTCACGAGCGAACAGTCCTGCATCGATTATAGCACTGTTGAGTGCAGCTCACTTGACTTTGGCACGCTAGACTGTGTTGTGGCAGCTTGGAAGAAACCGTCGTAGATTCCAGCGTGATTTGTATCTGTTGCGCTTTTCACGGCTTAACTTCCCGCGGCCTGGGCGGTATGCGAGACTCGGCTATGAAGTAACGCTGTTGAAAGCTGCACGACTACCATCCCGAACCAAGAGTTTTCTTTTTGCCGAGTACCTTATACAATTATATCTTCTCTTGACATACGGATTTCGTGTTGGGCAAATGGCGTGACTTTTAGCAAACAGTCTCTCGATCAATCAAGCCCTCGTACAACACCCACATCCCGCTGGCGCCTTGTAATCGCAGCAGATTTTGGTTTCCCTAGGGCCCCTACAGTGAGGATGGTTGGCTAATGCAGCCAGCGAGGGAGACTAAAACAACGCTTTTAGTGATGAAATACATTGTAGCTTTAAAAATTGCGTGTATTTATAATGTGTAGGTAGCGTTGGTTTCTTATAGGGAGGAAGAGAAACAAATTTAGAATACTAAATAGTTGGTATGGATTAGTGGGAGAAAACAGGAGCTACTCCATTCCGAAAAGATGAAAGCTATTGTATACAACAGCCATGAAAAATCGCTCCTTCAAAAAATAATAATCACAGCGTTATTGCAGACCGGTTTACAATTGGTTCCCGGGCCACCCGACTGGCTGAGCCACCTTCATCTAAGGCATTCCAAAACCCGCCCATGGGGGCCCGAAACCTTATTTGAAAAGCCCGTGGGCCAACAGCCCACGAGCCCGCGGTTTCTTTCACTGTGGAGTTTGTATTTATTGGACTAAAGTTAGTGTTAAGATACATGCCCCACAACGTGCAAATAAGACGGGGGCCCGTGGGTTACGGTATTTTTTGGCCCATGGGCCCCCGTGGGCGCCCGCGACGGGTTTTGGAATGCCTTACCTTCATCACTCGATGGAACAGGCTAAAACAGGTAGAAACATATAACGTTGCGTACCCCCTGTTCGGCACCCCCCCTGTTCGGCACCCTGAAAATCTAACAACGAAATGCCTACTTTTATAAACTGATTTAAATATAAAATTATCAACGCACAAAAATACAATCGTTTTCAGGCTTCTCCGGTTCATTAACCTCTTCTTCATCAGCTAAACGTTCCAAATTTTCTATATCATTTTCCTGCAATCCAATAATGTTCTGTTTGTTAACCAAAAGCTCGTTTGGATCCGGAACCACCCTCCTCCTTTTAGCCGGCCGTATTGCCTCCAGTTGTGCTTCCAATAAGCTGATTTTTTGCTGGGCGTTAGCCAAAAGGGTATCTTTGGCTTCGAAGCTTTTTTGGACTTTTGCAAATAAAAGACGTGAAGTAGCGTTGGTTTTGTTGGATTGGGAAAGTTTTTGCAGTTGAAATCGGACATCTCGGGTCGTTTTAGGGGTTTTCCAAATAAGTAAAGACGGGTCGTTAATTTTTTGGGCTGGGCTTTCCGGTGTTTTATCCCTTTGCAAACCGTTGTTTTTATCTTTTATAACGTTGGCGTTGCTATTTTTTAACAAAAAAGGGCTTAAAAGTGGTTTAACCAAGTTTACCGGCCATAACCCCGTTGTACGCCAACCAGATTGAATGGTTTTTGCTATAAATGCTTTTAATCTGGCTTTTCGATAACAAAATAGGAAATTTCGTTTTCCAATAATTGTTAAACAGCAAAATTGGCTAACAAATCCAAGTTGACGTCGATAAGCTTCTTTTAACGGCCCAAAAACCGATAGATCCAATGGTTGGAGAACGTGTGACGAATGAGGGGGTAAATATAGGAGTTAAATATTGTTTTGCAAGCAAAAAAGCATAAATTCGTCCGTTATATGTGATCCATGGCCATCCAAAACTAATAACCGCTTTTCAGGGGTTAAAGGTTGGGTATACGGAATAAACACTTTTTTTAACCATTCGATAGCCGTTTCGTTATTTGTCCACCCGTTTTCGGTTGCGTGAAATTTCCAATTATCGAAAAGGCTTAAATCCGTCGGAAACCATTGTTGTTGTACGTTTTTTCCCTTAAATATAACAAGGGGAGGGAGGGCAACGCCCGTAGCCGATATACATTCGATTATAGTCGTCCAACCCCGCGTTCCGGGCTCTTTCCGTTGCAACGGCCGGATCCCGTTAAGCCCTAATACCAGGCCGTTAGATCCTTTACCTTCCATTATACCGGTTTCGTCCATATTCCAACGGTTTTCCGGTTTAATAGCGTTAATAACCGGGTTCGTAATATAAAGCCACCAAGATTTAATTACCTCCGTAGTAGCGCCATTAACCCGGGCGTTATCTATTCGACGGGGCCTTTGGGTCTTAAGGATTGGATAACGAACCAAAAAACGAGTTATCCAACGTTTTCCAAGGCCTTTTGTCTCTCCGGCGGCTTGAAGAATTCGTTCGGCAAAAAAGCGTAATTCTTGATACGTTGGCGGAAGCCCTAAAGCTGTTTGGGTAAGTACCCAATCAGCCAAATGCTTTTCCTGTTCCGTAGAAAGCCTTTGAAAAGGGCTTTGTGCTTTTTTATAAGCTTGAGAACCTTTAAGTCGACTTTGAAGTGTAGACCTAGGTATTCCCCATTTTCGGGAGGTTTTTGCAATTGGATTGCCATTATTGACGTCGTTAATTGCAGATATAAGCTGTTTTTCAGTATATTGCTTCATTGGAAAATGGAGAATCAAAATTAGAAAAAAGTAAATCCAAAAGTGAAAAATTCATCGAGATATTTATAATAGAAGTTGGAGGATAAAAATAAAAGTGTTGTTATTTTTGGGTGCCGAACAGGGGGGGTGCCGAACAGGGGGTACGCAACGTTACACTTGATATTCAAAGTATTCAGTTCTAGCTAGGCCCAGCGATATAACAAAAAGCAGGTAGGAAAGACTTTAAGTTCGGAACGTTGCAAGTTCATAATATTCACAATAGTTTTTAGCACGAATCGCTTACTTGGAATATGGCTAGTAATTAAGCGGTGATAATCTCTTAACCGTGGTAATTGTTCCGGTATGCTCCCATAGTTCTACAAGATAATATCTGCGACGAATCTCGACACGCAAAATTTCCGTTTTTGGACGCATCTCTGAATCTGTCCAAAGCCGCACTAAACTGGCCTAAGCTACCCCGAATTTATCCTGCACTGTTATTGTCCTATTTTGGGTTATAGCCCTGCGCCATATTTTATTTCGGTCCATTTTGTGACTTCTTGACCATTTCTTTCAGCGTATGGTGTTATAAAGTAGCAAAACAGCAGCACAACTTCAAACGACCTGGCAAATTTCTGGCCTTAAATTGTTATAACTCAAGACAACTTTCCGTTCACGTTTTCGATGTGTTTCACATTTTGAGTCAGGTTATTTTAGCCCTATAATTTTTCGTTCTCATTGGATATTTATATAATGTAGGTATATTATAAAAGTATTAACTTATCAAATAATTTATCCATCGAACTTTAACAAAGTGTTAAAAACATGTATCAATTGCGACTATAAAACCCCAAGTCAGAGCTTTATAATAAGAGTCTTGTTTTACTTTTACGATCTTTCCTTAGTCAATCATTTCAGTATTCAGAAAAATACAACAATGTAATTATAATTCCTTTTCCGGCTATAATGCGCGTATGATGCAAATGTTGTACAATTTCCGCCACACACAATGAAAAAACGACAAATTTTCCTCAGACTAAAACGAGCGTAGCTTTTTCTTGGCAATTTAATTGGCCAGAGAGCCATGTGGCTGGTAAGGTATATGGAGCAGGGGGGGTCTAATCGGAGCATTGAGGCTAAGTCAGATATTGGAAACGAGACCACCACGACCTGATTACGTTTATAACGACCTATTTAACGTGCATAAAATTAATCATTCTAGGCCTCGAAACTTTGAGCGGTGAGTATGCGCTGAAAAACCGCTTTACCCTTTTTTCTTGAGCGTTGTGGGCTGTCAAGACACGTGAAGCGCTTGGCCGGCGACGTAAACGATTTTCCGATGTGAAGAGGAGAACCTAAAGCCTCCTTGGCTGAAATTCAGGCCTCCAATCGTCCTCCTGGGTTACATTACGCTTATTTTGAGGGCTGCGGAAAATTCTCGTTACGATTTAACAGGTTCGCGATTTTGGAGGGTAGCTCTGGGAACACCGCATTTTCGGGCTCCTACGCGGATACTCGACCCCTGCACCATCTCGTTGATGGCTTCAAAACCATCGTTCTCAGACTGACGATTTATGAATGCAAATATATTAGTTAAAAAGACACTGGCTTAAATATAAAATTGGAATTGTTAGCCGTGAACTCGTGCATTGCATTAAACACGCGCAATAAAAACGCGGGGATGGCGGGGATACAAGGGTGTTAACTTGAATATATAAATTAGATATAAATAGTCCCACGAATCAGTGAGAAATTAATATAGACTAAAAATAACAACGTGTTAAAAATAAAATAATCAAAGAAGATAAACAGGGTGTAACTGTTGGTGAAGGATAGGGTGCCCATAGCCCCAATTGACAGGCTTGTGAACCAACGAAGATAGGCCGCTTCATAGGGGCCTACCCCCTGTCTATTATTGATAAGTAATGCATACGCAAATGCATATATAATTATAAACAGACAGTAACAGCCCCCGAGCAAGGGGTAGTAATTAGCACTTTACAAAACAATTTCTCCCCCACTTACTTTATTAACAAATACTCAAACCTTTCTCTAAAAGTTTCTCCCTACCTCCACTATAATCTTTACACGGCAACCATGAAATTTAGCACCAATTTCATCCTCGTCACTGGCGTTGCCCTTCACGCTAACAGTACTTTTTGGGCCGCAAATGCTACATAACTATATGGGAATTGTTTCCTGGAGGCACGCTCATTCAATCAACAGGTTTTACGGCTGGCGTATGCTCCACAATGAGTGCTCACGCATATGGATCAATTACATTTATACCCGACGAAACTACCTGTGAACCCACAATTGTTGAAAATCGACTCAAGGCTGGCTTTTTCCCTACGTATTCAACTAAAATTCTATTCGGATAGGAGTACTGTTTGGTTTCAGAGGAGAATCACTTGCATTGGTGATAAGGCTTTACATAAATTAACAACAAAAACAGTATAGGAAACGGGTTGTGGCATATTTTCTCTGTAGTATCAAATTGTCTCCCATAAATAGGTTCTAGACTAATGTGGAATGACTTGGTTGGCTGTAGGAAATGTGGTAGAGGAATATGTCGAGACAGAGCTCTACATGTAAAAAGTAAAGCTAAATACCACCTAGCAAACCATTTGTCACATTTTTGTGCATATATAGTGATAAGCAGGTATAAATCGACAGATTCAGGCGCTATTTAGAGTACGTCCAAGTTCTAATTGTGATTATGAGCAAGCCATGCATTTATTAGTAGCACAAGGGTATTCCCCAACACCAAACTGTCTCGTGACTCGCAACCCACGCTTGATGAGTGCTGCTTAGTCCCATTTTATCGCGCATGTCCGACTCGAACAAAAGCCCATGCTAAGAATAAGTACTTAGTACTGACATGGGCCAACGATAATAAAAAAACAAAGCTCGAATGCTGTATAACGCTGTGCTCAAACGGTTGGCTAGCCGCTGGGTGGTCCCTGTCTGCATGCGTAACTGCAGCGATAAACTAGCTACTCGGGGGCTGTGTGTTGCAGGCTCCCTCTCACACAACGCACAGCCCGCCAAGTATTTTTAATCCAATCCAACAGTTTCCAGTGATACTTTATAATTCGGACTTATTAGCGAGTCACCAGTAGGTAGTCCCGTCTTTAGGGAGTGGGCCGCGACTCCATGAGATATGCTTGTCTGGGATGATAGCGTCGTCTATTAAAGTGTATTTCACGTCACTGTAGGGGTGGGGGGGTCTGTCCTTGGAATGATGGTCTGCAAAAAGCTCCTCAATCCCCTTTGTGCTGATTTCACTATAAGGCATGTTGAAATAGACTGCCGCAGAGGAAGCCGTATGTTTATTTGGATACAAATACTGAGGTCCTTTGAGGCCGCCTTCGCCCTGGTGGTGCGCACCGACATAATAGACGAATTCCGGGAGATCGGTAGCCGCAGCTGCCGCCGCTGTACTTGAAGATAAAACCACAAAGCCAAATGCGATAATCGATTGGCGGAGCATTTTGAAGAGTCGGTATTGATTTGAACAAAAGTCGAAAATCAGATGGTAGAGTGATAAATGTTTAGTAGTGGTCAGGACCATTAGTTTGGACTCACCAGGCGGGCGAGCGACAGATTATATAGGTCAACAGGCAACCTTTTCCAACCCCCCATCCAATTGGGTTATTGAAATGGTGGTTATGCGCGATTTGGGCACTATCGCCAGATAAGGGAGGGTTTGGATGGAGAGTCAGCTCTTTGCATGATTACGGAGGTTGAGAATTTATGTGCTAAATTGAACGGGGGCCAGCCTCCAAATTCACTTGATGATTCTGACTGGCCAATGGATGAGGTTGCCATGGGTAATCCGAGTGGCAGTGTGCTAATGTATTTGACTTTTTTCATGATTCTATCTGCAAAGTCCAAAACAACATTACGATGCCAACCAGACGTACAGTTCTGGGCCATACCGCACATCTCCCAGGAGCACAGCAGTCATTAAAATATGCGCCTGTCAGCACTGTCCCCCAAGGGGATATCGCCGCAAATGACATCCTCATCAGTGCCAATCGTCTCTTACCCATAATTGATCACGTTGTCGGTCCCAGTTGGCTTTTTGAGCAGGCCAAGCTGGTACCGACCCTGGCCCGAATTGTGGTTGAACGTGGCGTCACACCAGGCTGCCTCGAGAGGCTTGTCGCTTTGTGTGCCTGACTTGTCAGTTTGTTTATTGTTTTGCTTAATCTGGACAGAGAAGCAGGGGAAAAACCCCCAATTGTTAGCATAACGTTGTACACCCCACTGCGGGCACTTCGAACTTCTAACGCCCCGAAATAGCTACAGTTTGTTTTTTTTTTTTTTTTTTTTTTTTTTTTTTTTTTTTTTTTTTTTTTTCTTATTTTCATTTGTAAAAATTTCGGCGAAATTTTCAGATTTCATGGTTTAAATAGAATTTATATTCCCAATTCTGGATTTGCGTCTAAAAATCAATGTCTGGATAAATCTGCCAGCCTCGTATGTGATATTTCTATCAGGCCGACAATTTATAAAACACAAAATATTTAAACTAGCAGAAAATTTGCTCCTTATTTCGCGGCAGAGATAGCTTACAATTTAAGAAAAGTTGAAAGTGTTTATCCCGTTCATTGATACCCCAGCCATCACGTCCCGGCCAGTAACCGATCCATCGGATACAGAGTGCATGGGGCTCGCAGAAGGGGACGGCGCAGCTAGGTCGCTTGCAGAGCTTGAACTTGCCGAAACCTCCCGTAACACAGCCTTGGCATACGCAGCCGCCTTCGCTGCGGCGTACGGCTGCCAGTCTTTGTTTTTGTGCAAGTCGCCATAGTCACATGCGCCGCGGAATACACCGACAGGGATGCGATTCATCGTACCAGCCGCCTCCATTTCCAGGCCGATCAGATCGTACGTGTCTCGCAACTCTTCCCTTTTCTAAGCGTCATTCATCGGATTTTAGCCGGAACCGATGCTCCGGATCATATTCAGGTGCGCTGGGTGATGAGCCGCAATGGTCGGTCTACTACCGTCTCCACTCCGTCCTTTCCAGTCACGTAAAGCTTGTCATGTTGCTGATCTGGGTCGGCAAACGTACCCGCTGCGTGCTCTTTGTTTTTGATTGCCTCATAAAACTTCAAACAAAGCTTCGCGTCATCGGGCGCGTCTTGCATAATGCTGCCGATGGCCGACCGGATTATTGTCTCGATAGTGGCCATTACTTGTCCGCGGGGTAACGGCTGGAACCCACCATCCGTAGTTTCTTTCCCGAGGTCATACGCGACCAAGCCCGCACTTTCGCCATCCGAGAGTTCCAGGAGTGCGTCGCGGAGCCGAATATCACATAGTGGGGTGCGGGAGAGGTTCGGGAGGCCGGCGGCGACGCCGAGGAGGAGCCCGAACCAGAGATTGGGAAAGAACTTTTTAACCTGATTTGCCAGCGCCGCAGCGGAACCTGTGCCGTACTTTTGGCCGGCGGGAAGAGTTGCGATTATTATGTTTTGGCCGAAGCATTCGCCGGCACGAAACACCTAATCATCGCCACGGCTTAATGGGAAGCGGCTATAGTGTATGCGATCCGTTATGAGTAATGCTGCCCGTGCTTTAATCTGCAGAGAATCAATCCATGCTACGGTGTAGATTGTAGGGTCAAGCTGGGGATGCATTCTTGGATGTAGCAACACGCCAAACTCACGATGGAGTAAGATAGAAAAAAACTGTCACTCCAGGAATGTTGCAAAGTATTTATAGCCAGATTGTGATGTCATCCAATGCCGAGCGTCTAGTACACAAAAAGAGAAATAGATACATCAACAGGTAACATTCAATGTTGAACAGTCAATAAATCAATACACCCATATAACTGTTAGAGTTGTAGCAAGCTAAAATCAAAAGACAAAGTAAAAGCGCCTAGTCCTCCGTGAGTTAGAACGCCCAAGTAAGCAATGCCCCGCACCTTTCCTTGCCCAACAGACCCGAAAGACATTCTGGCACTGAAAAGCCCGCAGCCTTCCTTCTATACTCCGTAGGTTGGGGATGGTTGTGGCAACACCGCCCGGTTTATCACTGCCCATGGAAAAAAGGGAGTGGACTGCTGCACCTCTGATGGTTAATTACCCTCGTCCATTCATCCCAGCTGAACCAACTCATCACACCTAGACGTGGCTAGCGTATTCAGGGCTGTCGGCCCCTTTTCCCCACCCACCTCGCAAAGATTGGTTGTCTCCCTGCAAATCCACCCGACTCCTATCTGTCTGTACAAGTTTTGCTCTGCTAGGAAGATTCCATCCCCCCACCTTCCCCTACAGACAACCAGGCTGTTGGTGTTTCACGTAAGGCATTCCAAAACCCGCCCATGGGGGCCCGAAACCTTATTTGAAAAGCCCGTGGGCCAACAGCCCACGAACCCGCGGTTTCTTTCACTGTGGAATTTGTATTTATTGGACTAAAGTTAATGTTAAGATACATGCCCCACAACGTGCAAATAAAACGGGGGCCCGTGGGTTACGGTATTTTTTGGCCCATGGGCCCCCGTGGGCGCCCGCGACGGGTTTTGGAATGCCTTAGTTTCACGGCATGATGGAGCAACAAATCGACCGCCAGTTCGATTGAAGTTCCGTTGAAATTAAATTTCGAGGGCGATGCATTGTAGCCTTTCCTGTCAGCTAATGCTGCAACATTCATGCAATGGTACACCACGCGCAGGCGCCAAGGCCGCTAACGGAAAATGTACTTTACACAGCCGGGCAACAGTGTGGTTCGCATCATACCATACAACCCATTGGCAGGAATGGGCTGTGCCCAGACTTGGTACAGGTACAAGTACATGGCCTCCCTCACCCAGGTGCCGCAGACAGTGGATATGCGGTTTACCGTAGCTTCGATGCCTTTTTTTTAGGCTTTTCGACAAAAAAGCTGGTGTTGTTCCCTTCGCCAACAAAAGCCTGTGACCTAGATCAAATCGTCCAACGTGGAAGTCGCCGGCGTCACAAAGCCTCGATGAGAAATGGCCAACCATGATCCACATCAGTCGTTTGGGTCAATCGAAGCCACCAACGCAATTGCCGGCAACCGGTTTTCAGGAACCACTCATTTCGTCTTCAATCAAACATCTGCAGGCCATGTGCAAGAACGCTTGGCGGAAAAAGATGGTATTTTCATCCCTGATTTTCGACCATCGCAACGTTGTTTATCGGTCTTTAGCTGCTAACAAGTGGTAGCCTGTTTCCATTCCCTTGCCTTCGGCGACATCCATGCTCGCCAAAACGATATCAACCCTCCGCAGTCTGGAACATGCAACTGGCTGTTCGGAACTCGCGAGTTCCAACAGTGGCAGAACAACGACGACCGTGGCGTTCACTATGGCGTGCTCTGGATCAAAGGCAAGCCCGGCGCAGGCAAATCGACGTTGATGAAGCATGCCCTTGGCCGCTACCAAAATGATCTTTTCCGCAATCACCTCATCGTGGCTCATTTCTTCAACGCTCGTGGCGGGACGCTCGAAAGGACAACTCTGGGCCTGCTGCGATCGATAGTATACCAGCTCCTGCGGAACGACAGCGCGCTCTACGACCGATTCATCCCCATTTTTCGCGAAAGGCAGAGACTTTGCCATACTACAGAATGGCAATGGCGACTATCGGAACTCCAAGACTTTGTGCGCTCTATTGTGCAGCAGCCACAATCGCGTCCCATTCTCCTTCTTGTTGACGCTCTAGACGAATGTGACGATGTCGAAGTTCGCAACATGGTCCACTTTCTCGAAACACTCAGCCGTGAGGCGTTTCGAGCAGACATTCAGCTGCAAATGTGCTTGTCGAGCCGCCATTACCCAAACATCCGAATGGATAAGTTTGTTGAGTTGCCAGTAGAGGACAACGCAGATCATGGAAAGGATATTGCCAGATACACCAGGGAATGGTTGCGGGTTCACAATGAAGAGATGGAGTTCCGAATCGTGGAAAAAGCAAACCACGTTTTTCTTTGGGTCATCATAGTGGTGTCCCTGCTGAACAAAGCTTATGACGAGGGCCGCATTGAATCCATGAAAAGGATTTTAGAGGAAATCCCGGATGATTTGGAGAAGCTGTTCTCCAACATTTTGGGTGACGATACCGATGAGAGGGCCGAGACGGTTCTAATGCTCCAATGGGTGCTTCTCAGCCGGGAAGAACTTACGGCTAGACAGCTTTTCGCAGCGGCAGTTAAAATCTCCCTCCCTAGCGAGCCTACCCTGGAACTGATAAAGCGACGAATTACCACTTCGTCCAAGGGCTTGATCGAGGTTAGGAAAAATGAACAAGGAACTGTTCAATTTATCCATTTATCCGTCAGGGATTTTCTCTTTCGAAAGAAAATTTTGCAAAAGCTTGATCCGACTTTGGGGGAAGAGCCGATTATGGCCAGCCATGGCCGACTCTGGGATTACTGTTGGCAGTGCCTCGAGCAGGAAGTCACTGCACCAGCAAAGACGCAAGGCGTAGTCCAGCCATTGCGCAAGATTCCGCTCCTTGGATACGCGACGCGCCATATCTTATTTCATGCCGAGATGGCTATGCCTGGTGACATGAAGAATCGCGATGGGGACGACGAGCGAGGACGCAAGGAAGGGTGTGTCAGATCCTGCGACATTCCCGCGAAAGCATCCATCCAACGATGGGTACAAAGGCCGAATGGTTGGTTTCAGCGGTGGAAGCTGTTATGGAACGAACAAAATTCCGGCATAAGCTATCGGGTTGGCGAAGACGCAGGACTAGTTTACATGTTGGCGTTTTTGGGGCTGCGGAACCTATTGGCGATAGTCGTGAATGGCGCCAACGTTAACGAGCCAGGCGGTTATCACGGATCCGCGTTAAACGCTGCTTGTGGTGGTAGACATCAACAAATCGTGGAGCTGCTTTTAAAACAGGGCGCCGACGTTAACGCGCAAGGCGGCCAATACGGTAATACATTACAAACTGCTTGTATTCGTGGATATCAACAAATCGTGGAGCTGCTTTTAAAACAGGGCGCCGACGTTAACGCGCAAGGCGGCGATTACGCTAATGCATTACAAGCTGCTTGTTTTCGTGGACATCCACAAATCGTGGGCTTGCTTTTAGAACAGGGCGCCAACGTTAACGAGCCAGGCGGTTATCACGGATCCGCGTTAAACGCTGCTTGTTTTTGTGGATATCCACAAATCGTGGGCTTGCTTTTAAAACAGGGCGCCGACGTTAACGCGCAAGGCGGCCATTACGGTAATGCATTGCAAACTGCTTGTTTTTGTGGACATCCACAAATCGTAGGCTTGCTTTTAAAACAGGGCGCCGACGTTAACGCGCAAAGCGGCGATTACGGTAATGCATTACAAACTGCTTGTATTCGTGGACATTCACAAATCGTGGGTTTGCTTTTAAAACAGGGCGCCGACGTTAACGCGCAAGGCGGCGATTACGGTAATGCATTACAAGCTGCTTGTATTCGTGGACATCAACAAATCGTGGAATTGCTCTTAAAAAAGGGCGCCGATGTTGACGCGCAAGGCGGTTATTACGGTACTCCGTTAAAGGCTGCTTCTATTTTCAAACATGGCCATATTGTTAATCTCCTTATCGCAAAGGGCGCTTAGTATTCGGAAGCAAAAACTTTCCTTTTCACCGCTATTTTCGTACCACAGGTATTCAGCGAAGTGAATGGACGGGTGATGAGCAGTAAGGAGCTGCAATTGGGTAATTGAGAATCAAAGGGACCTATTTATCCACACACACGACGGCTCTCAACCTGTCCTTGGCCTTGTCGCTGGGCTCGACACTGCGCTCTGGTCCATCAACCCGGAGCTTCTTGGTGACAGCGTCGGCGAACGGGTCCAGAGTGCGAGATACCGACTCAAACCTCGCGTTGTGGTTTCTTGTACAGCAGCCCGAGCCACTAAGCCTGGCTAGAGGGCCATTCTCTCCATGAACCTAGACGCCCTGCTAAAGATGCTCTTGGCGTGATCGCTGATGGAGTGTGCTCTATGCTAGGATATGCTTAGGTGCATTCTACGGGAACTTCGTCCGATGGAACCGTGAAACGCGCGTGGCGGTGAGACTGTCAGCGAATTGATTTCTGAAGCTTTAGTCTATCTGCTCAACACGGGCTCTACAACCGATTTTTCGTCAAAATTTGCTTGTCTTATTTTGTTCTCATAGCAGAGAGAGGATGGTATCTAGTCTGGCAGAAGCATCTTCTCGTTGCAGCTCAAAAAGTACCTAGATAAAGTCCCGATTATTCCCAGGGCAAGCCAAAGACAGACTATCCCCATTGTACACACTCACATCTTCAGATGCCTCTCCTGCGCCCTCAGAACGCAGATTTGAAGTCTCTATATTCAGAAGCTGCAACTGATCTTGGTTAATCCCTGTCTTCAAGGTTGGATTTGCTTATGGTGCCTCTTGAGTTGTGTAGCTCCAGATTGTATGCATCAAGTCGATATGACACGTGCGATTCACGATAGTCCATCATGGGTGAACTGGCATGCAAATTACGTACAACTCAGGCTATCAAGATGGTACGACTTCGGCATCCTTGGAAACCAGTTGCTGAAAATTGTGTGCTTGAAATTTCTAGCCATGGCAACCATCCCATTATGGAGTCAGCCTCCATGGGTTCTGGATAGATCTGAAAAGTTCAGAGTCTGTGCTTACTGGATCCAGGCACAAGGACATTTATTTCGAGGCAACACTCAATCATGTCCAAATTTCACTTCTTCGCACGACGCGACTACTATGCACTTGTATACCGGGCTAGCTCGATGACTTAAATTGGTTGGTGGAATGATGCATCACAACATCATAGTCTCCCAGGGTCATCGGTATAAAAGCCCTGACCTGACTTCCCATCCTTCGGAAAGAGCCATTCTGCGGGGAGAAGCTCTTTTGGTGCGAGTAGACAGTGTGTCTGTGACATGGTGTTCACCATGTTACGTTGTGACACTGACAAGCTTGTCGTTCATGGGTCACACAAGTTGACCATCTACCAAATAAATCGCGCAAAACTCAATTTTGACCCCCTCATTGAAGGCAAAGAGGCACATAGCGAAGCCCTCTAGCATAATACAAAAGAAAGACAGGAAGAATAGTATGCATGACAATAGCAAGAGTCGACTACATTCGTTCTTACACATCGTGTGGTTTGCAGGGGACGATGCACTCTATCTCTGTTCCTTGAAAGTCCCACTGGACTATTCACTTATTCACATTGCGACCAATGCGCCGAAGAGACATTGAAAAAGACACGATTGACGGAAAGGAGCTTCTATTTCAACTTGCCCTTACAGGCCACCATGTGCAGCGGTACAAAACTCCATGGAGCTTATCCTTTGATTAGATTCAAAACCATGGACTAGGATTTCGACTACATAGGCAAGACTACCATGCACTCGGTTTCAGCCGCCGACATACATGCTGCGCTATGCAGCCGTGAGTAAAGCACTGCTGAGATAGTCAAGCAATCCCTAACTGTGGAGGAAAATGCTTAAAACAGCTTTGCGAGAAGCTCTGCTTTATCGAGGCTCCACCAGTATCCGCTCATCAGCAACCGGTTCCAATATCGTCTGCGCAAGACCTGGACAGCTAGTTTGTCCATCAGCATTCATTCAATTTAGTACCGAGGTGAAAGATTCCGCCAAGTCTTTCCACGTTGTCTTGACGTCCTCAGCCCACTGAAAACAAAACACACTGCCGAATTGCGATAGTCCTACCGGTCCCCTTGATGCTTGTTTACAAATGCAACTCCCCGATGAGGGGAACTAGGCTGACCCTTGATATCGCCATGCGAATTTACCGAATTTGACGGATGTCACAATCAATCCTCGGCTGCGGCAACCAGACGTTTTTGTCAATGATCGGTTCTTGACCCATAAAATATGATTAGCAGCTACCTAATCGAGCCTCGGAGACATCCTTTGCCAGGTTGCCGGGCTCCAGCAGTAGTGGAGTCTTCAATGCTTATCTACGATTCTAATCAAACCATCGCCGTTTAGGTCATGCTTGTTCTCTGATTTAGGAAGGAAGCTGCGATTGCTTGACCGTTCGTAAACAAAACAAGGGTGGAGTTCTCAGATCTGGGGGAGTAGGGCGTGAGGAGCGGGCGATAGGGCCAAACCATAAGAAGGAGCCCTGGTTCGTGATGCTTGGCGATCTCTTTACCATGCTCTTCATCCTTTTTCATTCTTAACTGAGCATTGAAAGCAAAAACACAAGAAGCAACAAGCAAGTTATTAGACCAAAACACGAGACAGACAATCCTAATCCAGTCAGCAAACATGCAGTACTCTCTCGCTGTCCTTACCACACTTTTCCTCGGCACCGCCACGGCTGTCGCCCTGCCTGTCGCGCCGGAAACCCAGGCCGCGGCCGCCAAGACCCTCGTCAAGGTCAACCTCCCCGCTCCCGACAACTGGCTGACGGGCTCTCGGCTTTACCCATCCAACATCATCGCCGCGTACAGCGCCGATCTGAAGGACTACCAAACGGCTGATGCTTGGAACGCATTTATCCTGGAGAAGTGTCAGGGCTTCACAGCCTGCACCTCGACTGCAAGCTACCAGGGTAAGAGAAAAGCCTTTTTTTTTTCTTCCTTTTTTCCCCCTCTTTTTTCCGATTTGTGCCAGCGATGAAAAAAAAAAAAAAAAAAAAAAAAAAGGTTCAAGACATAATTTTGCTGACATGATGCAATCCGACTCGATAGCCACAAACAGCGGCAGCACCGGTGGCCGCTACTGGTTCGGCGAGGTTTATCGCGGCGGCGCCACCACTGCCGCCGACTACGAGCGTGTTCCTGACGCTGCCTTTGGCGTGACCAACTCGCAGATGTATACCATTCAGGCTTAGATTTAGCCTTGTTGACTCGTTGTTGTTTTTCCACGCTCTTCTTTACAAATTCTTCTTGTTTCCATTTCTTAAAGTGGTATAGCCATTGGCGTCCATATGTACATAGTCGCATGACACGCTCGCACATTTTTCTTAATGTAATTTCAGCGTAGCCTTAATGACAAATAATCAGACTACTTACTCTCCCGTCAGCACTTGGGTTGTGGAAAAAAAAAAGAAAAAAAAAATCGAATTCATCAGAAAAGAGAAGAAGGGACCAAGAACACGTGGTGAGCCCCTGTCGCGTCGTTCCCACCATCACACTCGATTAATACTCCATGATCAAAACAAGGGTGCAGACGTTAGCGTCCACGAGTTAACCCAAAAGGGCCGTGGCCTTCATCTGAGGGTTGGTACAGTCAGCCTGACAAAAGTCGAGGAGGGCGGCTACTTTACCTGCTCAATCCTACACCAGAGGACCCTAGCTTCTCTTCTTCTTCTTCCCTTTCTTCTTTTTTTTATAGTTTTTATAGTGTGGGGGACGTACCACATACGCGCGGCCTGGCCTCGCGCATCCCGAGCGAAGACTCCTGTCGTTTGACTCAACCGAATCCGGCAATATCCGGGACCAACAACGCACTCAAAGTTCCTGCTGTTGGTTTGTATATCGAGGGCTTGGCGGAGTCAGATAGTCGACTTTGAACAATCGAAAAAAAAACTCGTCTACTGGAAAAGGAACGAGGAGCTTCATGAGAATAATCGATGTTTGTAACCTTGAAGTAGATGTTATCATGGTCTCGTGCTAGAGTGCCTTCTCAAGACTTGGTACACTGTTGTCGAATTCCACACTTCGGATTTGGGTCACTCGGCAGTAAGACCTCCATCCCTTCATCAAAGGAGATTCCGGGATGAAGCTTCACCAGAAACTAGATTGGAGTGTAAACCCACTGGGCGAACACGGCACACTTGGAACCCGACCATCGATACTTTGGAGCCACGAGGCGATGATAAAACTCGAGATCGAACAAAATTTCTCCTTGGATACTAGCACGTGGCTTTCCAACAGTGCTAGGTAAGGGAAGGGTCTTGCGTGTCAAGTTCAAACGGGACACCGTATTTTGATACGAAGGCTAGATCCTGAGAGCAGATTTATTGGCTGCATCGTATTTCTCGATGCTGCTGTGATCCCAGCAAACAAGGACTTGTCCGTCGGCTATCGACCGTGCTTTCAGCAATGATCCTTGTTTATCCCAAGCGGCGGATAAAGATCAGACGACCCTCTACGGTAGAGCGTTTCGAAGAGAATCCGTAGGAGTTGAGCAACCCAATCCCCTTACACCTTAGAGCTGATGTTATCCTTTCCGTTGCACAGTAGAACAAGCATTTTATTTAATTTGTTCCAACCCTATAGTCATTTCAACTTTGTTCGCCACATTCTTCGACTCAAAAAAAAGTCGAAGTAGGACACCCGTCAATGTCATGCAGAAAAACGGAGAAAGGATAAGAAGAGAGGGAAAAAGAAATTGGTTCAGCAAAAGTACCGGAGATAAAAAGCCAATTTTATAGGACGCGTTCAAAAAAGGTTCATGGCACTCCGAGCGGAGAAAGGTCTGGATTCATATATGAATCAGACACAGCCGGGCAGCGTGTCTCCCTCTCAGAGTACGACGAAGTGCGTGGGGACGCAGGGACCGCGTCAAGTAAGCCGCCAAGCCAAAGAAGAGGAAAGAAAATAAGGAACGCCGCGGGAAAAGGCAAATACGGCCAGCGCAAGACAAAAGGAGGATAGCTTCCACCCGTTTAGAGGGCTCATTTAAACTTTCCAGTTAATTACGGATTACGAAACAACAAAAGTAAGACGGCACGGAAAACATGTGATGTTTGTCAGACTATGTAACAGCCTCACCTTTTCGGTGTGAACATGTTTACTGAGGAATTTCTGAACTGGACAATTTTGTTTCCTTTCCGGCCGGCCATGGTGGGTAAAAAGGGGGGAAGCAAACAAATCGAATCAGTCTGCGCATTATTGGCATTAAATCCGCACAAAATTTTGCTGCATTGAAGCACGAGCACAACAAAGGGCATCGGACTGGCGTCTCGCGCGTTGGATCAATGATGACGTAGCTTGCTGAGTTCGGATGATTAGAACGAGCGCCGGGTTGATACGGAGTAGCGGCAGTCGAAAACTCTCTTTAGAAGAGGGGAGGCCATGCTAAAAAAAGTACCCATCCCCGACATCTTCGTACTTATGAAGGCTACAGGCGTAAGTTCCAGCACCATGGCACAGTATGGAAAAAAATACAGATTCGCTGCAGCTTCATATGAGCTCTGGGCGGAGCAAGAGATTTCAGACTGTGCCATCTTGCTTGTTGGAATTTGCGCATCTAACTAACCTTCGTAGATGGTTCTACCAAGTATCAAGAGTATGGTCGCTCGATAATGCCGAGTAGGATAAAAATTCTTAGAGCCCACCACAATGCGAGCTGGTGCGAACGTTGTTTGGCGGCGAGTACCTACTTGTTACTTTGTACTAGTTTGGTAGCAAATGTTATAAAACCATCAATACTGGGCGAGGTACAAGATGTTACCTTATCTTTGATTTTGCCCAAATTCTTAGCACAGCATTCTGTCTTTATCAACCAATCAGCAGATATCACGCGCAAATCTGGGTTTCTGTTCATGCTTAGGGCGAAGGGGTCGGACGCGATTCGGGTGGCACACAAACAGATGGGATCATAATTTGGGCCCGCCCTTTGGTGTATTCGTAGCTTCTAGCTAGGGGGGGGGGGGGGGGATCTTTTTTTGCAGATACATGGTTGGACGATGGGAAAAGGGAGTGAGCTTATTTTGTTTATTATTTGTTTGGTCGGTATCACGAAAGCTATTAAAACACCTGATTCGAGTAAGCTTCCCTATTTAACGTTTGTTTTGAAGTCCGGAGTCGGGTAAAATCCGTCCGTGAGGCTGACTTGGATTTTCCGGAAAGGGGAACAGATATCCACGGCTTGTAACTGGCTAGGCAGGCATAATAATTTGCCCAGATTATCTCCTCTATGACAAGTTGAGGTGATCGAGCAGTCGGACCGTTCATGGGTGTGGTTCTTCTCTCCATGGCTCAATGAACAAGTGCACGCATTATGATTCAAGTCTGGGTGAATGCTGAGCTCGCACGGCCCCAAATGGACCCTTTTTCGTATGTGGGTGGCGTGCTCGCTTGTGTTAATATCACTCCATGATCTGATTGTTAAGCATTTCCAAAGTATCCAACATCCGACGACTGCAACTTTTGGCAGTTGGGACCACTGCCTAAAGGTTCAGGTACAGGGTAGACCGCTAGACTAGAACTCTGGTTGTACTAGGTAAAAAATCAACATATGCATCCCTGAAAAGGACGTATACTATGTATATGAATTACCCATGACAATCTCCCTTTTACGGATGATATCGACCTTGTCACCTTGGTAGGAAAACAAGGATCGCATCGTGAAACTGGGACAAGTGGATATATCACTTCAGCTGTCCAAGACCACCTCTTTCTAGCAGTCTCCATGCAATACTTCGGATCAATCGATGATTTCTAGAAAATCATTAGCAACATTACCGATCCCGTACTTGAGTGACTTTAGCGGCTTACGCCTGGCCCAGCATCCCTGGGCAGTAAATTAGATCCTGACTCCTTGCCAAATCTCACCCCGTTACGTACAGAGTACTTTATGTGATTACTAGCTAGTCATGGATGTCAGTTTCGGTGTCCACTAGGGCGTTGAGGTACTTTTTTGCTAGTGAAGCAATGTGAAATCTCACTTGTGGCCCTGCCTTGGATTTCTATCTATCTATTTCAGAGATCCTACACCCTTCGAAGCCCGCTTCCATATACACACATTCGTAAGATATCTTATTCTGCTTTCGCCCTGCTAATGTTTTTTTAAATTCACTTTTTCATCTGAAAACAAATGTACGCAAAAACCAGCACTTTCTACCATCTCGGTTCTGGAAGGTAATGAGAAGAAGCGAATCGAGAAGAGCCGAGGTCATTCAGGCCATCAATGGACGACCTCCAATGAAGAACAGAGAAACGGGATTTCAGGACTCCATATAATCAGAAAAAGAAGTTATGGCTGGATTCCAGAAATGGGCCGATGTGGCAACGATGAAAGGTGAATTAAACTACCAGCCACCGCCGCCAGCATTGTCATCGCCGTCCCCGAAGATCCTCCCAACTCTGGAAACAAAAAGCGACGACACAGTCACGCTGCCTTTGGGTGCACTTCAAGGACTCACAATCGTTTCCTCCGTTTCACTGGTATCGTTTTTCGCATGCGTGGGATTGTTGATATACCTCAGCTGGAAATTAATATCTTGGAACCTCCGCCCTTTCCCACCAAATACACCGAACCAACAATACCCGCCCATCCCGGAGCACCGTTCGCAAACCACGCTCGAGTATGGAGGGAGAAATTTACCGGCGGAACATCTGTGTCCCCAGATGGACCGCTACGACGATGAAGCCGGGGACGCCGTCGAGAGATCCCCAAAGGGTGTCAGGCTTTTCATCGAGCGCTTGAGGAGGGAGCCTCCGAATCAGTTCCTCATCCTCATCTACAACCTTTTGCTGGCTGATATCCAGCAGTCTTTGGCTTTCATACTAAGCATCCACTGGGTCACCCAGGGGACCGTCGACGGACAGGGCAGTATATGTTGGGCGCAGGGCTGGTTTCTCACCATTGGTGATCTGGGATCCAGCCTGATGATAACTGTCATCGCGCTTCATACTTACCTCGGCGTCGTCAAGAACTACCGACCGACCACCTGGGTATTCTACAGCGTCCTTGTTGGTTTGTGGCTGTTCAATTACGCATTCGCTATGGCGGGGTTTTTCATGACGTGGCGAACCGACACGCCGCTATTTGCACCGGTGGGGGCTTGGGTAAGTTTTGGCTGATGTCGAGGCGTTGCAAACCCTTTTGGTCTCCTGCACTTTTGCTTGCGAGTGATACTGATGGGGTGATTTCTTGTTCAGTGTGGTCTCAACCCTGACCGCCCAGCTATCCGATTATATCTCCACTATCTTTGGACTTCTCTCTCCATCTTAGTGATCACGGTCGTATACATCTATATATACATATACCTCCGACGAAGCAAAGTCCGGAGTAGCAATGGTCACCATTACCCATACGGGCCCTATCATAGGATGCAACCACGACCCAAGACACCCTCCCCCGCCAAACAGAGATCCAGAAACATCCCAGCCATCCTGTCGAATCCATCCATCATCCACCCTCCATCCCAAAACACCCCGGACGACGACGGCACCACAGTCGCCACCAACCCGACAACAAACGTCTTGAAAGCCCCCGCCGCCGCCGCCGCCGCCGGA
Source organism: Pyricularia grisea (assembly GCF_004355905.1). Classification (NCBI taxonomy): domain Eukaryota; kingdom Fungi; phylum Ascomycota; class Sordariomycetes; order Magnaporthales; family Pyriculariaceae; genus Pyricularia; species Pyricularia grisea. The sequence goes on along the minus strand of NC_044973.1, from coordinate 4,711,159 downwards.
TCAAACAGCCGTCACCCAGCCTTTCTGCTGTATGCTCTCATTTATATACTCTGCACGGCGCCGCTATCCATCTGCCGCGTGGCGGGGCGAGCGAGCGCCGACGTGCCACTCGGCTACCTGTGCTTCGCCGGCGTGATGCTCGGGTCGGCGGGGTTCCTGGACACTCTGCTGTACGCGACCACGCGGCGGTCCATAATTTTTTCCGGCGAGAAGCCGCCGACGCAGGACACTGGCATCAACACGTTTGCGTTTGTGCGGACGCCGCCGGGGAGGAAGTTTGGCAACGTCGTGTTTGTGCGAGGGGGAGAGGCGGACGAGGAGATGGGGCTTGGAGGTGCAGATGGTAATGGTGTCGGTAACGGTAGCAGTAATAATAACAGCAACAGCAGCAGCAGCAATGATACCTTGCAAGGCCAAAGGCGGGTCGAGGTCAGCGAGACGAAGCAAAAGGCTACCTCTGGTGGGGTCAGCGGGATTTTGCACATGATGAGCCCTGACAGGAGGGAACAGAGGAGGAAGAAGAAGGATAATCACCACCTCAGGGTCTCGGGGATGGAAACTACTGGGTTGAGGATACAATGCGAGACGGTCATGAGCGTCTCGGTCGAGATGGACCCAGACATGATGAACAGGTCACAGGCGAGCTTGACGAGCGAGTTTTCAGCGGCCGACACGGCATGCGGGCAGGCGAGAACGCCACACCCGTGACTTTACAGCGGACTGTATTTTACGACTGTACATTTATTAACCTACTTTTTTTTATCTTGATTGAGCGAAAGGGGACCCTAAAAGGGGCAGCCGGGCGAATTTGTTTTTCTTGCAACAGCGCTGTCATCTAAACGGGTGAAAATTTCATCTAGTAGCCTGATTTAATCTAGCTTCCAACCAAGCTTTTTTTAATTATATCTTTGTAACGTGTTTGTCTGTATGTGTTTTGGTCCCTATGTTGCCACTATTGCCCCCAAATCTTTCCAGAAAGCCTCGGACTTTTTGCATCTGAACGTACGCCCCATTTCAGTATGGTATGAACACCTAGCCAGAACTTGAAGACTACAATATCAGAGAAACCAAAAGAATGGATAAAAATCATCAATGTATGATTTAGCCAGACCTGCTAGCAACAGCTGCACCGTCAATCAGTATATGGGCAAGGGAGCTTGGGCCAAGAGCTGGCGGAGAACCTGGTTCCTTCTCCCTTTGCATGAACATTTCAAGCGAAGAGCTGGTAACCTAAACAACCCAGTAGCTGGTAGTTTTTGTCCACCAGGGGAGTAAAAGCACGTGGATGTTCCATGATGATAGTTCTTACCCCGGCTTCCCCACTACAGCGAGGTCAATGCTTGGTACACTGTTGGAAAAGATTGGATAAACCGGAGAGAAACAAACAAACTCTGCTCCTGGCACGTGTGATTGCTCATCGTCAAGGATTCCTCACCTGCCCAACATCGATTGTCTCCGGATGCTCACGGCTTCATCCACACCCTTGTTAGGCATTTCGGGTTTCGTTCAAAACTAAAAGGCAAACTATCACAATTCACCAAGACGACAGAATAAGCGAGGTACAGCGGTGTACAGATTTACCGGGATGTAAAACAGAGCACTGCGAAAATAGTCTTGACCCGCTAGGCTTTTTTGCGAGGGCAGTCGGGGCTTATTGCTCGCTCTTCTTCTTTCCTTTGTTTTCTATGCATGAGGCCTCAATTCCGATGTTCTGTCTCCATGGGATTGTCAGAATGCCATGTCTCTGACATGGCATGTGAGCAAGAAAATGTTGACCAAGAGCCAATCGGCCGATCACTAGCGTACTTACAGATCCAAAGGAAACAAGCTCAAATCGGACGGACGTTTCTGTCCGCTTCCTTTATTCCCGTTCTATTTTCTCTTTTTTTTTATCCCCATTTGTTCTGTTTATGTGTTTTGTTTCATGTCTCTTGTTTTACGCGAACGCAACCAGATTCCAAGCCAACAAAATTACTGTGTGACTATCCTTTGCACGCAACTGTGTGAATGCTGTCCATGACAAGAGTGACAAGTCTGACGCTTTGTAAGTCTGGAACTACTCAACGGGGTCAATTTTGTATAATTGTTGACGTCTGCATTGCGTGAACGGCAAGAAGACTAGTCGATTCCTTGCCGAGAACCTCAATCCCAGTTCGTCACGCCTTAATATTATTTAAAACCAAGGCCTTTATGAACAAAGACAACAAGGGGAGTAGGTGCAGATCCTGCAGTTCGCTGCAATAAAACGTCTGAATGCACACCAAGCGGTAGATTTCCCGGCCCTAGCGAACCATTAGACCCCGTTGCTGTATTGGAACCACCCGAGTCATGTACGCGGCCGGCAACCACGGCTAGTGCGGCGAAAAAAAAAAAGGCAACCCTGCGGCCGTCATCGAGATCTGATTATGTTGCTCGTGTCATCCCTTGCCAAAGCATGCTGTCCCCGAGCCGCCCACATAGCCTTGCATTGCCAACGAGAACCGGCCTCGACATATTTCCAGCCGTTTCTCTCCTTCGAAATTAAAGTTCCTTCGAAAATTAAGGTTAAGATGATACCCCTCGTGGATCACGCATGGATCTAGGTGCTACCTCGCATCTGCCGGTAGTTCTGACTCTCCTGGAAGTCAAGCAAAGCATTGATTGGCCTTTTAACGAATTTTCTGTGCTTCTGTTCCCACTGCGCGACCAGGGAAGCTGAGGGTGTCCAAGTAGCAAAAGCCGCAATCTTTTCCCCGGCAGGGCCGTGGGAGGTCTGATTCAGGTTCTTCATCCGGAGCCTTCTATACATAGTATATAACGTTGCGTACCCCCTGTTCGGCACCCCCCCTGTTCGGCACCCAAAAATAACAACACTTTTATTTTTATCCTCCAACTTCTATTATAAATATCTCGATGAATCTTTCACTTTTGGATTTACTTTTTTCTAATCTTGATTCTCCATTTTCCAATGAAGCAATATACTGAAAAACAGCTTATATCTGCAATTAACGACGTCAATAATGGCAATCCAATTGCAAAAACCTCCCGAAAATGGGGAATACCTAGGTCTACACTTCAAAGTCGACTTAAAGGTTCTCAAGCTTATAAAAAAGCACAAAGCCCTTTTCAAAGGCTTTCTACGGAACAGGAAAAGCATTTGGCTGATTGGGTACTTACCCAAACAGCTTTAGGGCTTCCGCCAACGCATCAAGAATTACGCTTTTTTGCCGAACGAATTCTTCAAGCCGCCGGAGAGACAAAAGGCCTTGGAAAACGTTGGATAACTCGTTTTTTGGCTCGTTATCCAATCCTTAAGACCCAAAGGCCCCGTCGAATAGATAACGCCCGGGTTAATGGCGCTACTACGGAGGTAATTAAATCTTGGTGGCTTTATATTACGAACCCGGTTATTAACGCTATTAAACCGGAAAACCGTTGGAATATGGACGAAACCGGTATAATGGAAGGTAAAGGATCTAACGGCCTGGTATTAGGGCTTAACGGGATCCGGCCGTTGCAACGGAAAGAGCCCGGAACGCGGGGTTGGACGACTATAATCGAATGTATATCGGCTACGGGCGTTGCCCTCCCTCCCCTTGTTATATTTAAGGGAAAAAACGTACAACAACAATGGTTTCCGACGGATTTAAGCCTTTTCGATAATTGGAAATTTCACGCAACCGAAAACGGGTGGACAAATAACGAAACGGCTATCGAATGGTTAAAAAAAGTGTTTATTCCGTATACCCAACCTTTAACCCCTGAAAAGCGGTTATTAGTTTTGGATGGCCATGGATCACATATAACGGACGAATTTATGCTTCTTTGCTTGCAAAACAATATTCAACTCCTATATTTACCCCCTCATTCGTCACACGTTCTCCAACCATTGGATCTATCGGTTTTTGGGCCGTTAAAAGAAGCTTATCGACGTCAACTTGGATTTGTTAGCCAATTTTGCTGTTCAACAATTATTGGAAAACGAAATTTCCTACTTTGTTATCGAAAAGCCAGATTAAAAGCATTTATAGCAAAAACCATTCAATCTGGTTGGCGTACAACGGGGTTATGGCCGGTAAACTTGGTTAAACCACTTTTAAGCCCTTTTTTGTTAGAAAATAGCAATGCCAACGTTATAAAAAATAAAAACAACGGTTTGCAAAGGGATAAAACACCGGAAAGCCCAGCCCAAAAAATTAACGACCCGTCTTTACTTATTTGGAAAACCCCTAAAACGACCCGAGATGTCCGATTTCAACTGCAAAAACTTTCCCAATCCAACAAAACCAACGCTACTTCACGTCTTTTATTTGCAAAAGTCCAAAAAAGCTTCGAAGCTAAAGATACCCTTTTGGCTAGCGCCCAGCAAAAAATCAGCTTATTGGAAGCACAACTGGAGGCAATACGGCCGGTTAAAAGGAGGAGGGTGGTTCCGGATCCAAACGAGCTTTTGGTTAACAAACAGAACATTATTGGATTGCAGGAAAAGGATATAGAAAATTTGGAACCTTTAGCTGATGAAGAAGAGGTTAATGAACCGGAGAAGCGTGAAAACGATTGTATTTTTGTCCGTTGATAATTTTATATTTAAATCAGCTTATAAAAGTAGGCATTTCGTTGTTAGATTTTCAGGGTGCCGAACAGGGGGGGTGCCGAACAGGGGGTACGCAACGTTATAGGTAAAAAGCAAGAGGGGGTTTACGCACTCGCCGGCGATCGAAAAGGTTCCATCGGCGTTAAAAACGACAATAACGGGGTTCGATTTAAGTTACCGGATGTGGATATGTAGAATTACCCGCTCGTAAAAGCCGGATCCGACGCTAACTATGGCCCAGCAATGTTATCGATAAACTTAAAGAGAAAACCTGTCAAGGGCTTTAGTTTGTTTGGGCGAATGTTAGAATCAGCGATGGGATGTGAGCCATAATTGCCGGTGGGGTGGGTCTGACCTAGGGCCAATTCCAGCCTTTCGTCGAACGTTGCCATCTGTAAAAACCAGTTTTGATTTAATCCAATTCTAACTTAATTAATCCAAGCTTGGCCATTTACCATACCCAGTTCTGGCTTTGCATTTAACATCAAAGGATTTAAATACCTGGTAATCGTAATGTATTACATTATATCGCCCAAAATTGCACATTGGATAAAGCTTTAAGTCCAAGCTGCGGCCCTAATGCACACAAGGACGATACTCTAATAACCCAAGCTCCACCGACACGGGATAACCAGCCCTAATCGTAAAACTTATAAGTTTGCACACCTGGCAATTATTCTATACGCGGTTCGTACTCATATCTGCGTGACTTTTATAACGTACGCATATCAAATACAGCGCAAACTATCGGCCAAGGAAAAGTATTAGGTTGCGCCGGCTATATACACAAAATCTACTCTCACAATACTAATGCCCGGGCAAATTCCTCTAAAAGGTATCCCTACCCCTTTCCCCAACTAATTAACCATCAGATGCCCGTCGTCTCTCGGAATAGAGCTGAGCCTGGCAAGAAACCTAGCTCGGTGGCACCCTGATCTTGTGGAACCTCCACCTCTTGTATTTCTAACCTTTCCGCTAGTTCTTTGAGGTCCCGCTGCAACGCCTTTCAACTTGCCCCCTGCTAAGTTGGCTAATATCTTGGGCCATCATGACGACCGCCTACGTCCTGCAGCAGCAAATGGTGGACAGAGTCCGGTGCCCCCGTTTCAAACCAGCTTGCCGATTGACCAAATCTCAAACTATATCCAATAGTTTGTTAAAAAACGACCTGAACTTGGTATCCATCCACTCCACCAAAACGCGCAGTACGGCCAACAACCGATACATGCCGACGAGATTCTTAGTTCCCCCAATGGGAAAACCATGAATAAAATCCAACTTTTCACCACGGTCGCAAACAAATGATAGCTCCCAAGAGTGCCCACAGACCAAAATTACCGGCAAACCCAAAGGCATGCCCTCAGTCGGCTTCCTAGCAACCCAAGCTTGCATGCGCGCGAACCAGGCCGCTGTCCAGAGTGCCAGTTGCACGCGGCCTCCTTCAACGTCAGATCTCGCATTTGTCTCGATGGCGACGCCCAAGGGCCGAAGGGCTATGCGCCCATAAGTACTTTGGTTGATGGATTTTTCGCCGGCCGGCGCCGACCCGATGGCATCTTGGATGGCGGACCCCAGAGGCGTATGCTCGTCTTCATCCAGCACGAGGGCCAAGTCCACCATTTTTGTAACTACCACAGCTGCACCTCCATCGTCGGTAACATACGGTCGGCGGCTCGCGGATGAGGCTGAAGATGCGGACGAACTCCCTGGCAAAGTCGAGGTTATAGTTGATTGCCATTCGGGAGCAACCCGTGCTGTTGTAATGTCTACCAGCTGGACCTTAGACCCGGCCGTGGCTAGTTCCAACATGTTGCTGTATACACATGTAGTCCAGTCCGACTCCGAGCCAGCTTCTTCCTCGCATTGCTTGGCCACTCGTTTCAGCTTTTGCAAGGAGGCTAACTCGGCATAAACAGCCGCCGCCGCCGCCATTCGTCTCTCTTCGGAGGCAGTTGTCGTGTCCTCTTCCAAGAACCAATGTGGAGGCAAGCGCCTGTTTTTTCCAATCTCTTGTTGTAATGCTGCGCGGGCCTCGGGAGGAACGACTGGAGATTCGAGAAGCGTGATGTCTTCGACGCGGCTACATAGCTCGAGCATTTCGGCTGGTAGCTGCTCCTCGCGGTTGGACACTGACTGCATCTTGATGGGCTTGGACATGGCTAGTAAGTCCTGCGTCCTCTTGACGGGGCTGGTGCTGCGCTTTTTGCGAGTAGGAGAGAGTCCTGAACCTGTCGAGTGGGTTCTTGAACCGAGGCTTTGCAAATGACTGTGGCTGGCACCGACGAGCACGACAGGACGGTTCGGGTCGAACGTGGGTTGGGTTATCGGTCGTGTCGTCGGTCGGGGTGTCTGGTCAACTTCTGCGAAATGCGCATCGTCCTCATCTGCGTCGAGGCGCCGTCTCTGTCATGGCAAAGCTGAACGCAAATTCGAGGAGGGCGGCGGGGTATCGGGCATGTCGATGTTGTGGTGGTTGGGAAAGATTGGGGGCGACCACGTTGTGTTGTGCGCCGCCGTCTCCGCTACAGCGCAATCGTTAAGCCAAAGGTCAACCCGACAGCAGCAACAGTTTGGAGAGTACTGTAGCATGTTATGCAAATGTTGAGTTTGGCGAGTTGCGCATATGTACTGGCTTTTGCCATGCCAGTCTAGATGCAAATGTGTTTGGTAGTCAAATTTCGTTGGGGCTTTATTTTCTCTTGTTTCGGTGATTTTGCCCAATGTCGGAGCTCGGTAACCATTAACCGACACAGCCACAGTCTGGCCCCACTTGTGCTCATGGCCGGCCCTACTCTGGTTACGTTCGTTCCTGGCCAATTATGTATTTTGATTCCGTCCCCATTTTTTATGACATTCGGGGCCCGTTTCGGAGCAATATTCGCACCTCAATTGGTCAGTTCCATAAAGTTCGCAAGCCAGCAGCCACCTTTTTTGTTAAGCGAGGATCTTACGCTGATGTTTTTTTTACTATGCATTTCAACCCCCTTACGCGAGCGGTTATCCCGTGTATTTATCCTTTAGCAGCGCTCTTCGATATTATTTACAGGGATATTATGCATTGTGTTGGTTCAATAATTGTATTAATCTGGAGTTTGTACCCATAGCCTAGACGTTTGCCGTATTTTACCTGTATTAACGGTGCGCCCGCAGGCGTCGGGGCTGTTCCTCGTGGCGGCTCACCAGGGCCAAAACGAACCAGCCCTCAGTGCGGATGGTGGAGAAGGGGGACAGGGCGACCAGGAAGGCAAGCTTGACGCGTTCAATGTACAGCTTTCGGACGTGGTCGCCGACTATCCAGACCATGATTCCGGGGTTTCGTTACCCACCCCATACAAAGCTTTGTATGCCTCGTTGAAATTCCTGTTCGGTAAATCTACCCCTGTTGTGAAGGAGGGGTTTGCGCGGGTTTGATAATTCGCACAAGCTTCCATTGCCACTTCATCGCATAACGCACCAATCCTCATGCAGGGATGCGCTGGCAATACTGAGTGCTTCCGGAAAGGTGAGGTGTCAGCAAGGCATTTTGCGGACCCTTTCACCTTCCTTTTTACAAAACGTACGAGAAACTGTCGGGAGTGTGATGAACATGCATTATGCAACATGGTTCATCGTAGTAGCTTTGGTGCAAGTATTTTATGATAACAATAAAAGCCGTCCGAAAAGTATTTGATGATCCGACTGGTTGATCTTCAGTTAAGCCATACTGCAGTTGTACAAGTGAGCCGACACTATATTGCAATTGCAGCAGGGCGTACTGTGGCGCTTCGGGCGGGTGGGGCTACTTTACCTGCCGTTTGCGTATTAATATAAAACCACTATTTTATTTTCAAAAATATTTTGCGTGGTTATTCTTCACGCCCAATTTAAACGCTCTTCGCTCGCCCCGATTTCATCACTTCCGGTCCGGGGTATGGGGGTACCCCATGTACCGCAGCGTAGCGTTGGTGTCCGTCTTAACAGTATCCATTTTCCGGCTTCTAGATTGTTACAGTCACTGCGGGGAAGCATAATTGCTGTATGGCGTTTGCAGCTGTTTTTTATATTTGATGAGTTGTCGCAACTATGGCCACGTCCAGTCCTTTCATACGGCTGTTTTCCGGCGCTGTTAGTGGATTCTTGCGTTGCATCGCAGCCAACGTTTTGTACTGGTAGTCAATAATGGCTCTTTTTCCAATGTGCCTATGGCTCATTCCTCACAAAGTTGAATATATTATCGGATACGACCCGTTTGCAATTTTCCATTGTTATTGCGCAGAGAACGTGCTCCCTGCTTATTGGTGTGCCTGGGGGAAAACAAGAATCTCTTTTATGGATCCCGCGCAACTGATGCCAATAGTATCTTCCTGGCTTTATACGGGGTTTTTTTTTGGTTCCCTGGCTATTCAGCTGCTTTTGATCCTCCCATAGAAAAGGCAGAGTTTGGGCGCCATCATCACATTCAAAAGCGTTGGGTCGCGAATGCTGTGTAACACAGCGAGGGCACGTAAATAACCCCGCATTTGGAATGGCGAATGGGTATAAAAGGAGATAGCGAGCAACAATTGCCATAATTATTACAGCGAACGACCACCGCCTCCTCAAGTTTTTGCCAGTTTTTGGCCATATTATTAAATTGATTTTTACATGTTTTTATTTGTGCAAAATCGTTACTCAACGAACAATATGGCGAAAAAGAAAAAATCTGCCGCTGTCGAAAATTGTTTCGTTGAGGAAGTTGACGCGTAATTTTCTGAAAAAGCCGATAAACGATTTGTGTTATCGTAAGTGGTTTACCGTTTTTCCACAAATTTTTTGAAGTTAAGATAGAAACCAGGCCATATGTAATCCCCACCATTAGTTTGAAGATGAAAAACATTGTATTCAAAGTTCCGAGATCCTTCCTTCAAAAGTTCCCAAAGTTGAACGATCCCACTTTATGGGATTATATTATAGCGCTCGATACTTTTGAAGAAGTTGGTCACGTTCTCGTCCACTACCTTATTACCAACACCTACCAGAGTTTCAGTGGTATGGCATCTTGCGTCTGTACTCCCGCCGGCGGCTCACGCGCGCGCTGGATAAGATGCCGGCTATCATGGGGGTTGTGAAGCTGTTCGCTGAGCGTCTGCCCGACCCGCGGTTCTTGGGCGGTGTCTGGGCCTGTGATGTGCAGCGCGGTCTTTGTTGGACTGTCGCGGCCGAGGCACCGTTGGCCGCCAAGATGGAACCGCGACGCGCACCTTCGTGGAGCTGGCTTGCCGTCGATGGTTTTACGCTATTTCCGGATGAGTTGGTACATGAGGATTCGCGTATAGCGACGGTGGAAGGGATTGAAGCAAAACCGGAGAGCGATTTCAGCATCTCGGGAGTGTTGCGTCTGCGCAGAAGGGTGGTTTTGTTGGGGTCCGGTGAGGAGCTGCAGAGATGGGCGGATCACAACTGCCACAAGGTGTTTTGGGACGCTGGTGCCGAGTATGGTGACATTGCAGTTGCGTTTCTGGCCAAGCTTTGGCGCAAGGTGGACGATGAAATGGCAATGATGCCAAACTGGAGCGTCTTCTTTTTGGTTCTTCGCCGGGTCACTGGTGACGCATCTGGGTGGGAGCGGGTTGGGATCACAAAGAACCCCAATCCTTGGAGAGGCAATATTGCCGATGGGAAAATCGAGTCTTTAATGGTGTTGTAGATAGCCAGCAAATGTCTAGTTACGAACACTGAAATGCGAAGACATCTACACTTTCTCTTCGCAGGGTGTACGTGCCAGGATTTTCTCCTCTGATTCTTTATTCATTTATGGCTCCTTAGCTATACTACAATATTAAATTAGCTCGACACAGTGATGTGAATCTGTTTAGCACCGAGTCATTTACAAGGTCTTTGGTTTCCCCTTCGCTTGGCTTATTCTAGCCTTGTCCATCAATGTCGTTTGAGTCTGCACCTTTTTAACACCACTAAGCCGTCCATGATTGTTACTTTCCAGGCTTGTGTTCACGACATCTTCAATACTCTCAAATCACCTCAAGACCTCCCCATACACTTGACACTGGCGATATCTTAAGTCGAGTAGATCTGCTGCTCATTCGCACCAGAATACTCTACAATAGAGCCTTCATACGGCCACCTAATCTTCCCGACATTCTTCAGCAATGGCCTCACGCTCGGCGCGCATCCACTCGAGGGTTTTTGGCTTCGTGAAGTTGTATTTCTGATTGGGACAAAACTTGTTCAGGCAGTCCAAGCATGTCCAGTGGATTGCATCTCTCCAGTCACTCCATACATAAACGTCACCCCATCCTGGATGAACCAAAGAGGATTCGGTATGAACCTCACACGCTTCTTTAGAAGCTTCACAGTTTTTAGGGCCATGGTCGGTGTCCCTTCCGCACTGCGGACAGTATCCGTCGATGCTAAGATCAGGCGGTAGACTTTGATCGTACTTGGCGTCCCAAAGAAAGCGGCTAGGATTTTGAATCGTGGTCATTGAGGAGTACCTCATCAACCCTCTGGTAAAGTCCCAGTGGTTTGTCATCACGGCCTGGAAGAAGCGCATATCTTTCTTGTTCTCGGTAACACCTTTCATGAGCAGAGGTGCCAGGAAGCGGCAGAGAGGCTCCTTGAACGCGAGATCATTCTGCGTCGTGTTGCTGTAGACATTGTCCACAAGGCCTGAAAGAACGCCGAAGTCCCATTTCCACGGTGCGCCCCATTGTACTCTGGTGTAGCCGGCCCTTTGTACCTCGACGATGGTGACAGCCGCTCCGAAGTGCTTCAGAGCAAGCACCTTCAGTCCCGGTATCAGAAATCTTTCTCCCATGATGTACATCTGCGCCGATGTAATCATGGCGTGCTGAGCAGCCGCCTGCGTGACGTCTGCGTATCCTTGACGATCATGGACGCCCGCACGATGGCTGTCCCAGTACCAGTTGGCGAGGGTGTATCCCACGCCGTGCTCCGGACCACATGGCCCGGTCTCTTGCTGCACGGCAGCTTTTTCAATGGCACCGAGGAATCCAGTCAGGTTCGCCATCTGCTCTGACAGCTCGTCCGGCGTCACCTGAGTGATCTCTTTCGGGATTGGAAGGCGTAGCGACTCATCATCCAAGTATATATACTTGCCGGTGTACAGGAAGGAAACGACACGCTCAAAGTCTTGCGCTTCTACATCAAGCATCCTCCACCATTCATGGGTCAGACCCACCTTTGTTAGCGATTCACACCCAAACACACCAATAAGCTTAACAGCTGAAGAATTTTCGCCCTCCGGGCGCCGGTCGTCATGGCCTCACCAGAGGTCTCAAACCGCCGCGCGCGCCCGCAGAGCACGCCGCAGGCTTTGCCGCCGGGCCAGGCCGAGTCGGAACACGTATCTCTCGACACGCGCACCGCTAATGCGCCTGAGCCGGCCGGCCGCGGAAGGTACTCCAGCCTCCCGGCCCTGGCCATCAAAACACTGCAGCAGGAGCTGGAAAACGTGGAAACAGTCGGCAGCTGGCTCGAAGAGGTTTTTGCAGCCAAGCTCGAAAGCTTACAGGCCCCGGAGGACGCCGCGCTTAGGAGAATTGTTCTCGAACTTGATGATGTGATCAGCGGCTGGTTCCTCAGTCGCACCCTCCCTGAAAAAGAGCGTTCGCGCTCCCCGTCGCGTTCGCCGACCAGTTCCAGCGAAAGGCGCAGCATCTTAATTACAAGGACGGGCACGGCGTCGTCGGCCTCCAAAGGCAAAGGCACGCCCACTAACAAATCGGTCACATGGGCCGAGCGAGCCGCCACGCCACCAGCGGCGGCCCCAACGCGAATTTTAACCCCGGCCACGCGCTCGTACCCGATACGTACGACGCCCGGCAATGCACCTGACAGCTCCGCAGCTCCCTCCCAATCGGGCCGGGACCGCCCCCAAGCCCCGAAACGTTTGACAGAACAGCCGGCCAACCGGATCCTGATCCGCGTAAATGACAAATTGCGGATGGTGACGAGGGAGCCATACGCGGTAACCACCAAATTGGCCGAATTGGTCTCGGTGCCACACAATGAAATCCCAAACGCCAAACGTACCCCCACGGGCTGGGGTGTTACGGTGGCCTCTGAGGAAACACGGCAAAAACTCCTCAACCCCAACGCAGTCAAGGCCATTATGGACGCATTGGACGCGCGGGAAGTCACTGTCCCGACAACCTGGCACACATACGCCGTCTCTGGAGTGCCCCGAACGCTCAATTGCCTGGACGGAAGAAAGGACGTACATGATGTAATCCAGGAGGAGATTACCGTGGCAGCAGGCCAGCAGCCAGTCAACTGGCACATTTCCAAGCATGGATACGACCCGCATACGGCTGAGGGCACGTGGATAGTGTCTTTCCTTCAACCCGTAAAGCCTTTTCAGCTTTTTGGAGTGTCGAAACGTGCGCGGAAGGTTGAAAAGTCACGCAAAATTACACACCACCACGATGGCTGCCAGGGATATTGCGAAATACGTCGCTGCGTACGGCAAGCGCGTTGCGGCATATGTGGTGAAGCAAAACATGCGACAGAGGAAGAGCCGTGCAAAGCAGCCCCCAAATGCGTTAACTGCCACGGCCATTTCCCATCCGGACATGAGAACTGCCCTGCCCGACCTTTGGTGGTAAATGGGAAGCTTGAACGACCTTCACAGCGTAAACTAAAGGGGATCCGCAGAATCGGACGTGCCAACCGTGCCGCGATTATCAACGACCGGGCTGAGGCGGCCCGCCGAGAGCCAGCACCTGCAATCCCGGTCCTAAGCACCTCATCGCAGCATTCGCAAACCTCGAGCTCCCGATCGAGCATCTCAAACAAAAGAGCGCGGCCATGCGAGGCGGCAGGGGCGGACATCCGCAACTTCCTGCAGGCCGAACAGGAACGCGTGCACGAAGAAATCGTTTGGGCAGCCGAAATGGAGGAGGACGCAGCGGCTGCCGAACCTTGCCCCGCTGATGTGATAGACTTGGAAGCAACCCATCGATTGATATGACGAAATATTCGCTCGGCAACATGCAGCGGGAACGCCTCGACGTAGTTTGGGCCAACGTAGGCAAAAGGATGGGTGTGCATCTGAGCCTGTTGGAGTTATGCCACCAGAGAGAAGTGGACCTGGTTAACGTCCAAGAGCCATGGTGCGGGCTAAAGACGATTACACAAACGCACCCGGGCTATGATGTTTTTGCGCCAGTGGACGAATGGCACGCGAGCATTTACGAAGCCATGACTGGGTTCCGGCCCCGGGTGCTCACCTACGTCAAGAAGGGGGCAGCCCTAGGGGCCGCACAACGACGGTTACCGCAGGGCCAAAATACGCGGGACGTACTTTGGCTCGAAATTAACGGAATATTGTTTATTAATGTATATAGGGCTCCGGGTATTGAGGCCGCGCTGGAAATGGTATGCAATACCGTGCCAAATGGACCCACGGTGATAGGCGGCGATTTCAACGTAGCGGCTGCTGCATACCAGCCAGGCCGCACAGACGCACGCGGAGGGGATCAACTGACGGCATGGGCGCAAGCCCAGGGCATGCATTTTACAGGAAATATCGGCGTGCCCACCCACCGCGACGGGGGTTTACTGGATATGGTTTTTTCCAACCTCCCCAGCACGGTAACTGTGGTTGACAGCAGTCTTTACACAGGCTCCGACCACGAATCTCTTTATACCACGCTGCGGACGCGCGGCGCCCCCCGCCCGGAGGCGGTTAACGTCTCAGTTAGGGACGACCGGCTACCAAAGTTCGCGGAGCTACTTGCTTTTGGCATGTAAGATATGCCGGACCCGGGATCCGCGGCCGATGGCTACGTATTGGACGCGTGGGTAGCTGAATTTACAACTTTATGGGAGCAAGTGACGTGGGTCGTGGGTACGCCGGCGGGAAAAAGGGGCAGCTCGGCTCCTTGGTGGACCGAAAACTGCCAGCGGCTCTGGGTCGAATTCCAGCGGGTTAAACGGAGCGCTGTAAATAGGGCAGACGCCTCTGCCGAGGAGAAAGCTTACACGAAAGGGGTGCGGGCCGCGAAGCGGGATTACTGGAGGCACCGGATTGACCAACTGCGCGACGATAAGGATTTGTGGAACATGGTGGGCTGGCTGGGAGCCGGACCACGCCTCCGGTCCCCGCCGCTGGTTATTAACGGCGAGCAAGTGAGCGAGCCCTTAGCAAAAGCGGAAGCACTGCAGCGGGAGGTGCTTGGCCGATTTTCGGCGGAGGATGACCTGCAGGGAGACCCCTTGGAGGCCTGGTCGGCGGACGAGGCTAAAATCCCTTGGGACACCCAGGTGAGTGCGGAAGAGGCGGAGCGCTCCTGCATTGGGGTTACGAGCACGTCCCCGGGCATCGACGGAACGACCGTCCGGCTACTAAAAGCCGGATGGGCTTCGTTGGCCGAGCCGGTGCGCAGGCTCTACCAACGTTGCCTGGAACTCGGACATTTCCCAGCGCCTTGGAAGAAGGCCGAGGTCGCGATGCTACCGAAAACGGGGAAGAAAGACCGGAGCAGCGTTCGATCCTGGCGGCCTATAGCCCTCCTCTCCTGCATCGGAAAAGGCCTCGAAAGGCTCGTTGCACGCCGGATAGCTTGGGCCATACACGACAACGGGCTCCTTAGCTGCACCCACGGCGGTGCCCTACCCAAGCGATCGGCGACGGATCTGGTTTGTGCCCTCGCCCACGATATCGAGCAGGCTTTAGCTCGCGGGGAGGAAGTTACCCTTGTCGCATGCGACGTCCAAGGCGCCTTCGACGCCCTCCTCCATGGGCGATTAATACGGAAAATGCGGAGCCTCGGGTTTAGTAAAATGCTCCTCAGGTTCGTGATTAACTTTTTAAGCGGCCGCCAGGCCCGAGTCCGGCTGGAGGGTACGACCACGGGCTTTAGGCGGCTTGGGTGCGGCACCCCGCAAGGGTCTCCCCTTTCCCCGATCCTATATATGCTATATTTGGCGTACCTCGTCAAAAACGGTGCGAAGTGGCGGCTGGCATACGCAGACGACGTGCTTATATGGAAATCGTCACCCTCGTTGGAGGAGAACGTACGTTGGCTGGAAGATAAACTCCGGGATATGCACGAAATTGCGGCGGAAGAGAAAATCCATTTTGCAGCGGAAAAGACAGAGGTGATCCATATCACTAAGAAAAGGCACGGTCGCAACCCGGAAATCCGGATTAATGGTAGAACGGTTACCCCGGTCCAACTACCGGGCGGTCGACGCGGACAAAGCGCCTCCGGGGCCGAGCGTTACCCGGGCATGCGTTGGCTTGGCTTTTGGTTCAGCCGACGGCTAGACGGGCGCCGCCACGTGGCCGAAAGGGCTGCCAAAGCAATGGCGGTCGCTGCTCACCTCAAAAGCTTTGGGGCAGTAAAATACGGACCGCCTGCGGCTGCACTTCGCAAGGCAGCGGTGGCATGCGTGGGTTCATCGGCCACCTACGCAGCCGAGGCATGGTACAACCCAGCGCATAAGCAAAGAGGACTCCTCAAAGCACTGAACAAACCGCTGGTTTTAGCGGCACGGGCAATCCTCCCGGCGTATAAAACCACCCCCTCGTCCACTGTTTTCAGGGACGCAGGATTACCCTCGGCCCGCGTCGCGCTGGCCTACACCCGCCTGAAATACGGCGCCCGACTAAGGCTCGCGGACAAGGGGCACCCCCTTGTCAGCCGCCTGCGTGAAACACCTCGTGCCCGCAACTCGGGCCATTCGGCCACGACCCTGCAAACGGCTGCACAACTTCTCCCGCGGATCCGGAGACTAGAGTTGCGCGCACCTCGCAATGCCCCGGATTCTCGCACTGACCCCACCGGAGGAGTCCCAAAAGAGGAAGCGGCCCGCCGCTTTATGGAATGGCTGGACATGGTATCACCTGACGATATCGTGGTATATACGGACGGTTCGGAAAAACACGAAAATAACTGCGTCCAAATAGGGTACGGATGGGCCGCTTTTAGGGCGGGCCTGGAATTTGCCGCAAGCTCCGCATCTATTACGCCGGAAAGCCACGTTTTCGACGCCGAGGCGATTGGCGCCCTAAGAGGGCTACAGGCGGCAGCCAGGGCCCAGCCAGGCGCCCGGATCTGGATTGGTGTGGACAGCACCTCGGTTATTTGGGGTCTTAGAGGCGACGCGCCGCGTTCGTCCCAATGGGCCTTTTTGGAATTCCATAATCTTGTCGATTTATTTCGAAAACAAGGTACCGAGGTTCGGGTCCGTTGGTGCCCTGGGCACCAGGGAATCCCGGGAAACGACCGGGCTGACGAGCTGGCCAAGGCCGGCTCCGCCGGACCGCCGGACCCAGACCCGAGGGCTCAGCAAACCACGTATAGCGGTGCCGGCACGGTCCTTAGAGCCATCTTTTCGAATATAGAAAAGGACTGGTGGCGTAAAGAACTCTGTGAACGGTCCCCCGCATATAGGGAATGGAAATTCCAATACACACCAAAAAAGAAGCCCGAGGAATTGCGTTTGCCAAGACCCCTACTGGGCCATTATTTGGCCATGAGGACCGGCCACGGCGATTTCAAAGCCTACCATAACCGTTTCAACCACCAGGATGCAAACACCTCGTGTGCCTGGTGCTGGAAGCGGACCTCCCCTGAACACCCGGTGCATTGCCGCTTTTCGCGGGCGGTGTGGAGAAACTGGCCGTGGCCTGACAACGACCGGCCGGTCGGGCCGCCAGACCGCGCCCAACGCCGCAAATTCTTCCAGATAAGCCTCGGGCAACCGAAAAGCTTTGAGGCGTTTTCGATAGCCACCAACTATTTCAGCGCCCGCCCCAGAGCGGCCCGCCAGCGCCCCGCGCGCCACGAACGCACTTTACGCCTAGGGACACCGATCGTAAGCGACTCGAACTCTGACGAGGAATAGATTTATTGCCTTTTCACCCACACCTCACGGCACAAGCCGTCAGACGAACCCTCCGTACACCTTAGGCACGGGGTCGCGTCAGTGAACTAACCCCCTAAGCAGGACCGGGCCCGAACCCGGTCAGGCACGATCCGCCTCTGCCCTCCTTGTTTTCCCCCTGTGTAAATAAAGAAGATAGAACGCGCGCCGAGATACCCCTCGGGAGGTTGCTAACGGCCGGCTAACAAGCCGGGCCGAGCCCGGCGTTAACTAATACTACTACTACTACTACTACTTGCGCTTCTACATCTTCAAGAATGACGACCGACGATGTGCCTTCCTACAGCTGGCAAAATGGAATGTCAGAGCTTTAAGTTGATGGGCCTGGGGTATTGTTATTTATTCTGACGCACCTGGAAGTTTGATGTGCAAATCTTTTCAAAGTATTCAGATTGCGAGCACATGACAACCCGATGGAGCAGAAAGTCTCGTTCCTTGGTCTTGACAACAAAGTCACTGAAATCTGACCTGGCGTGGAAACGCTGCACTGGCGCCAGGAAGCCGGGAGGATCCATCGCAATGATCGCGTCCGATGGAAGGGGAAAAGAAGAATAATAATGATAAGGAAAACCAGGCTTCTCTGGGATGTCAATAAATTCGAAGACTTCCGATACGATAAATGGAGAGTGGCTAGAAGTGAGATGCAGGCAGTCAAGAACCCGAAACTCTGGGTTGTAGCGGAGATCAAAGAGTGCAGCAAACTAGTACTAACGGATTGAATTTGTACTGAAGGTAACAAACAGACTAAAACGCGTGCCTTTCCTGTTTGTTTGTGGACGCGTCCTGCTCACCTCATTTACATAATTAGCCAGTCCCACTTTGAATTTGCCTCAATTCTCGCTTCTCTACCTTTGCTTTACCATCACATTCCCATCACCATAAATTCAGGACTCATAATCCATCCTGTTTTGTATTTAGTTCAGCAGGAACAACATCTCGCCTCAACGGGCATCGCCATGGCTCATCCTTCATAGCCAGTTCTCGGATATCCTCGACGTCACAGTCGGGAGAGGCGAAGATGCCGAACCTTTCAACCTACGCCGCGTTCTCTTATGCAAATACACCGAGTCTTTTTCGCCAAAGCCTGTGGCGGGGGCTTTCAAGTAAGGTTCCTAGCGCGTTAAGTCAAGACTAGGAGCTGGCCATAACTTTAATCTCTCAGTAGGGAGCGATGACTAGACACGTCCAACTTCCCGAGGACGCTCCTGAGGCATTCAAGATTTTCATTGCTTTTATCTACCTCGGTCATTGGGTCATTTGTGTGGCCAGGAGAGCTGCTATGATGATGAGAATGAGGGCGACATTGATCTCATCCTGGGTCGGCACCAAGACGACGAAGGTATTGCCCATTACTCTCTTCGCCCCAAACATTGGAAGCGATCTGCCAATCATGACATTATTTGTTGAGCAACGCTGACTTGCTAACTTCTTTCTCACACACTCACTTTGATCAGTCTACACTGCTTCTCAATTTCCCTTCACACATCTAGGCAGTAGGCATCTTCTCTCAGCAGCTACAGTGACATATGCTAACCAATTGTCTCGTCTTTCTTTCCCGCAAACAGCTTTCCAACCTTCACGTACTCTGCACCCTTGTCTGCGAGCTCTTGAGATATGCACCAATGTGCCTGGCTGGCAGCAGTGCCTATTGTAGAGCGTCACAGGGAGCTTCTAATTGTGCATTTTGGCATACAAGAACCTCATCTGGGGTTGACCAAACAATCTGAACAAATCTAAGGTTGACTTGGTTAGATGATATATCCGACAAATTCCATCGACAGTTGCGCTGCCCAGAGGTTATCCTGAGAATGTCGTTTGTGACTCCCAGCAATTAGTTCTCGCCTACTCTCGCGTCTTTGCCACCCAAAAACCCGCCGACAAAAGGGAAACACCGTGCTGGCGAGACTATACGCCTCTTAACACGATCGGGAGATGAAGTAATGATGGTGGCAGGTTTGACTCGGGCGAGTGTCCTGCTGTTTTGTTAGTCGATTGTGCTCTCGTCTAGAGCAAGGTTTAGTAAATATTGTTAAAATAGTGAAATGTCTTTCGTGCTTGTGGTATCCAGCCTGGTGTCTCCTGGCATTCAGGCAGTCAGTCTGTGGCGTGAGTCAAGTTGCTAATGCATGTCCATTGTGAGCCGGGAATATACGACAAACCATCTGTAGCTCCATATTGTCCAGAATTGAGATGATGCAATCGCAATTCCTACGATGGCCTCCATGCAGAAGGATTGTAGAGCTTGGAACAGACTATCTATTTTTCGAAAAGGACGTTGCGCTGTATCTTCCCAGATCTACTACAAAGTATTGGCGTACGACTGCAACAGGAGAGCTGAACAACCTTTAGATGCATTCCTATTTGAATGTTCCAAGCCATGCAAGATTGAAACGTAAGCGACATTGGAGCTTGGACTTGGTTTTCCTTTCTTCATATTCTGGCTAAAGCGCTCGTTAATACCAACTAATATCCTAATTCAGCCTGGTAATATGTTTTGGTTATCCGTGACATTTTATCGTTATGTGACCACTACTACTCTTTCGATAGCTGCTGTCCAATCTTTCTTACCAAAGTTTTACAAGGGAGAAGATATCAACAGCGTACACAGCGCTGAAGTCGTTTCGATCTACAGAGGATACAGGAACTGCTTGTTCTGCAGGTCCGTCAGATCCAGCACGGCCAGGTCGACTCTGACCCTCGTCATGTCACCCATCTCATCGTCTATTCTTTCCACCCACCCACTTCCAAGCTCATCCTCACTCAAGCCGGCAATGTATTCCCTCCTCTCCCTGTTGCGACGCGCCAGGATGAAGCGGATGGTCCAAAGTATCGCCGGCGTGCCAACCCAACTAACTGCAATCATGGACGCCCAAGCGCCGTAGTATCGCGGCCCGTTCGCAGGCACCCAGATCTGCGGCGAGACCAGATTGCCGACGCTATACCCCAGCATGAACATGACGTTGCGCGTCAGCTTCTTGGTGTACCCGGCCGCCGTCGACGTCGTCCAGCCCAGGGCGATGATGTACGTGATGCCGTACGTCGATGACGCCATGATCAAGCAGGCAAGCAGCCCGATCTTTTGCTCCCAATCCACCGCCATCATGGAGACACCCCCAGCTACGGCCGGCACGCACCAAATGGTGGCGTGGAGGGCGAGATTGCTAGGGAATCGGCGCAGCAGGACGCACGCGACAACGCAGCAGGCCACGCCGAATCCTCCACCGGCCGCGGCGACGAGGGTGGAACCGAGAGGATTGATCCCGATGGAGGTGGTGATGAGGTTCTTTTGGCCGTAGTTGAGGTTATTGGCGTACATGAGCGTGAAGGACTGCAGACAAAACAGCCAAGATACGGGATCCCGGAGGGTCTCGACAAACTGCTCCCGTTTGAAACGCTTCTGCTCGATGGAGCTCTGCTGCGCCTTGTGCACGCGCCGGATGACGTGCACGCGCTCCTCGAGCGTCAAGAACCGCGCCTCGGCTGGGTTGCTGGGGTAGTCGATCCAGACCCAAACGGCAAGCGCCAGCGTCAGCCCGCCGGTGACGACGTGCAGCAGCTTCCACGGCAGCACGGGCCCTTTGCTCCAGAGCAGACCGTACGACATGAAGCCCGTGAAGACGGGAGCGGCCTGGCAGGTGATCCACAGCACGGGCTGCAGAAAGGACTGCTCGTGCCGGTTGAAGAACATGCCGATGGTGATCTCCATCGCCGGCACGATGACCGCCTCGGCCGCCCCGAGGGCCAGGCGCATCACTACCAGCCCGGCGTAGCGCGTCGCCACGCAGTGGAGGAAGATGATTGCTGACCACATAAATACGGTCGTGGCAACGTAGCGCCCAAAGTTGAGGCGCTGCATTAGATAATGGCCTGGCCATTGGAATGCAAGATAGCCTATAATAAAAGCGAGGTGGATACGGACGGTTAGATATCTCGCCTGTGGCTTCAAGAGGTACTTGGTACGAAAGGTCCGAGCATACCGACGTAAAACATGGTGTTGAGGTTGTTATACTCCGCCAAAGATATCCCCGTCTCCTGGAACAGGCCCAGAATGGCTGCATATCCGAGAGTTGACTTGTCAATCTGTGCTCCGTCCCAGTCAAGTCAGCGTCTCTCTTCTTTATAGAGAGATTGACAAAGAAGAATGCGTGGCCTTACAAAGAGCATAACATTGATCGCCGACAACAGCAACATCACGCGTAGATACAGCTTCCGGCGCAACTTTGTTTCGGCTTCCGGTGTCAAGGGCCCGAACTTATCGCCGTGATCTTCAAGCAGCTGAAGGGTGGCATCGGCGTACTTTTCTGACACTGTTTTCCTACTCTCGGGGGCAGTTGTCGCCCTGCTGCCTGTGTTCTTTTCGTCCGCCATGGTTATCCGGGTAGTTCACTGTTGATTTCAGCAGACCTTTTCATCTTTAGGACTACAGATAGTAAAGCAGAGAAATAAATGGCCGCATATCCAGCATTTTAAACAGGTACTGGCAAAGTGGGGGAAATGCACGCCGGAGACAATACGCAATCACATAACCAGTCATCGTAATCCCGAAAAAGAAAAAGTCCGGATCTTGAACAGCCCGGTGAGATTGATTTATTTACCAATATAAACATTTATAAAAATCCCTAATGTTCCTTTCTTACGTTCTTGTCTCTTCTTGGCGACCAGATAACCAGCACAACAGCACGATGGTGAGCCAGAGACCCACGCCGTCGTGATCCCTACCCGCTATCACGCAATCCTGGCCCACCCGCAAAACCGGCGAATTGGGTTCAGCTCGGCCGTTTTCGGACCGGACTAGAGGATCGGGATGCGTCCAGGGCACTGGACAACGGGACGTAAATTTCGGGGAACTCGCCAAAATATTTGACTCGAGCTACACACATTGGTTGTAAAACAGCAAACCTTTAGTAATTATGTCTCGGTCTTTTGGGAGTATCGATTTTATCATGCTTGACGGTGTTAAGTCAACACTTCCTACAGACTAAGAAACAACATCCCTTGCTGCAAATAGCACTAAAATTGACAATCAAGCTGCACCTCAATTTTACAGAGCCAACGTGATTGATCAATTTTTTACTTTGGCTACCCCAAGTAACCCGATTATTTTTCTGCGTTTACGCCAACCCGGAATCGAAGCTGCCGGATAAGGTCCGCACGAAGTGGTCGTGGAGCATCACGGCAACCAAGAGGGACCTCGGCAGGCTCTCGTGGACGATGTAGAAAACGAGAATTTATAATGTCAGCAGGTAGAAAAAACGGACCGGTGCTGGACATTCCAATCAAATATTCAAGACGAGGCTGCCATTAAGTAGAGCAGACATGGCTGTTGCAGTTCCCTTACAATAGCAGAAGCTAAATCGCTTCACCACGCCCGCCAACCTGGAAGTAGTGTTTCCCTCCTAAACTAAATCAACATCCGGTAAAAGAAGACTGGAATTGACATGTTTGCCTTACTTTATCAAACCAAAACCAAAGATATACAGCTGTGGCCAACCATTTACCAACAGCGACTGCACCGGCAATGTTCTAACCTTGAGCACGGGTATCACGGGAACCTTCTGCCTAGCCCTGTGGACACGCGATCTCGATAGGCCAAGATTTGCCAAGGTCCCACCGGCTGGGTTCCTGTAAAGACAAATGTATCTTTTTTTATCAATCAGCTATCACGTGTAAACTGTAAAGTGTAAAAAAACCTCGATATTTTAAGCAATTAAACCCAAACAATAAAGCATAGGATTACCCAGTTAGGATTGTATATTTCTGTGCCTGACTAAGTTAAAACAAAATTACACCCGATTCGGCAGTTGAATACAAAGGTTAAAGTTGTCGATCTTATAAACCTATGTCCAACTTTGTAAAACTTGATCCACAATTACTTCGTATGAGCAAACCCCCAATTGAAAGCATACCACGACGTACCTAGATTTGACCAACGGCCCCCAATTTCAACAGGGGTATTGGTCAAAAGAATCGCCAGATTGGGAACAAGAAAATCACGCCCTAAAGGGCGGCATTAAGTAGCCTCCGCGATTTCGTATCCCGTCTCCAATTGTAGCCCACCCAGTGCTGTTAAACAGAGTACACGATATACCACGTACGTGGTACGTCTTGCGACTTTTCCCCACCCAAAGCGCTGCCTGGCCGGCAAAATATCCGAGTTCTGTTTCAGGTGGTAAGGCAGGATTTTCAGCTCATACCACGTAATAATGCGTTGGGTAAAGCTATTACCAAATTCCAACACACGCACAGCACACCGTACCACAGAAATTGTCAAGAACACATCAAAATCGTGCTCGTAATTTATTTATTTTTTTCCCACAAATTTGTACGTGTTGGGTATGGCAGCCAAGTGCTAGGTCGGGGCCGGCCAGCGAGCAAGAGATCTAATCCGTAGGAGTCTGTTCGTGAAATCAAATCACCTGATACCCCCAATCTTTACCCCTATTTTTTGTTGTTGGTCGCTACGCGCTTTGTTCACTTATGCGTTCGGTCCAGCTTGGCCGAAATTGCATTGAAAAGGACCCTGTGCAGACTGTTGCTTTGTGGGTCAGAGGACGGAGTCTTGTGGAGGCCGACTATTGAACCTTAAACGCGGATCCAGACCTACCCCTAAATGAATGTACCATAAATGAGGGATCCCTTGTCGAAAGAAAGCCAATCATACTCGAAGCGATCCACGATACCAGTGCAAAAAAAAGTATGGGCATAAAATACCGGTAAACTGGTATCCATAAGTACATAAAAACATGTTGATATTTCATTTCTTCCCACCAACTTCTGATTTTCAAATTTGATGAAAAAAAGCAGTAGTACTATAAGGGGAATAAATATCAAACCCTGCTGGGGTTTATAAGTTTTAAAATCGATTATGTATGTATAAAGTAGGGATTAACTGTTTAAAGTGAAGTACCGGACCCACCAATACACTCATTCAGGGGTAGGTGTGTACAATGCGGCAAAAGTCCGGGAGATCCGGGAGATCCGGGAGAATCGTTGAACAATGGCATGTCAACTACCGTTTTGTTAGCTGGGAAAAGCCTGCACATGGGTTAAGACCTCTTCCCGGTTTCCCATCCTCGATGCTTGCAACCTATCTGTTCTTCTAGTTGATGGCAACATCTGCCAATACCAGTCGCAATCAGCCCCCGAGCGAAGTTGGTACAAGGCATCGTTAGCAGCATGCCAGAGGTATTTTGTTTAGAGCTGCGAGATGGAAGTGGTGAGCTAATTGCAGCCGATTGCAACTTTTTTTGTACGGATTGTGGGCGGCACATCGGGAACCGATAGGAATGTCAACAATAGAATTTGCAGACACTCTAAAACTTAATTCTAAACTTACCTACTCAACGATGGCAACGTGACTGTAGCCGTGCTAATTTCTGCCGGCATTTTTTTGTCTGCACATTTATTGCCGCCATGATCATTGCGCGTGATGGGAATGTCCCACTGCCAAGCCGATTTACTAAAGCTGTAACAAATTTTTCAGGCTCCTTTTCCCCCCTCGTTAAGGCAAATGAGACGCCGCGCCAATTTCGCGGTGAGGATGCGAGTCTATAAATAATTTAGGGGGCGAAAGCCAGTGCTCTTTGTCGAAATGGACATAGCTCATTATGACGCTCGCCAAACACCATGGCGTCCCCCTTCGCAATGAGAATTTATAACCAAGCTAGGGAAAAAGAAAGCCAGTACTCCGCGTTAAAATGGATATACTGCATTATGAGGCTCGCCAAACCTCACGATGTCCCCATTTTAATCCGCCTCCCCCACACGGACACCTGCCAAGAGAGGCACAGGTCTGGGAACTAACATGTTTTGGGAAATAAGCGGTCATCCGTGGCATCCGTCGCTAACAATCCTATTGAGCGGGGCGTGAAAAAGATTTGGCAAGCATAATTGACGGGATGCGATGTGATGTGTGTGGTCCATCGCTGCCGGCCAGGACAGTACATCTGATATAAAACCCACGGTCCCGACTGCTTGGCCTTGGCTGGAAGGTAGATGCTCGCCACCATATGCTTGCTTGTCTACATTCCTTTCGAACCTGGGGTTCTTTTCTTGTTCGAGTCTCAATCCTTTTCTCCTTTTTTTTTTCGTCTTCTTTCTTTTCCCCCCTTCTTCTCTGTTTGGACCGGTTTTCCTGGATTCCATTCTTTCTTTTAAGATACCCAATCCTATATTTCAAACCTGAGCAATGCGTCTCGAGGT
Organism: Pyricularia grisea; assembly: GCF_004355905.1. NCBI lineage: Eukaryota > Fungi > Ascomycota > Sordariomycetes > Magnaporthales > Pyriculariaceae > Pyricularia > Pyricularia grisea. The sequence goes on along the minus strand of NC_044973.1, from coordinate 4,685,493 downwards.
CATTTTCACCTCCCTGACCCTCGGGTCTGCAGTCCTGGCTCTGCCCCAGGCTCTTCCCCAGACCAAATCATCAAAGTCACAAAACATCACCGCCACCGCCACCGCAAACTGCACATCTGAGCCTCTCAACCAGGACACCTGGGTCAAGCTCAAGCTCAACGACGCCCTTACCACGGCGGCGGCCAAGGTTAAGGGCACCAGCAACACGGTGCAGGAGTTGGCCAGTACTGTTGGTGCGCCCAATTTCTTCTGTGGCCTGGACAGTTTCTGCAACGCCGGCCAACCGTGCACGCCGGTAGAGCTACCGGACTGGTACATACTCGTGGCGGCGCAAAACTGGAACAGTTATATGAACTCGCTCAACACAGCAATCACGTTCGCTTCCAGTATATTAGGGTTGCAACTACCCTCCATTTCCAATGATTTCATCACCGAGCCGCGCGACGACGTCACGCCGCTCAACAACATCCTCAGTATGTTTGCAACCATATTGGGCTCCATCCCCATCACGGGCGATATCAAAACCATCGTGTCCGGTGGTACGCAGGCCATAAAATTCATCTCTGGCATGACCAAGCCGGCCGCCCAGCCCGACAAGTTCCTCACCTGGAGCAGCATCGCCAGCTCGCTCGGCGACGTCGTCAAGGAGTACCAGTCCTCCGTGTCCAAGGCCGTGACGGCGACGCTGAACGCGCCAATCCTCGACAAAGACTCCGGACTGGGCACCATCCTGGCCGATGGCGAGTTCCTGGGGGCGCGCCAAAACGTGACCGAGGAGGACATTTCCGGACGGGTCCTGGACGCCCTGACCGTCTACGCGGTCGGGCTGGCGCTGACCTCGCAGCGCGTCTTCATCACGCGCGTCATCGGGCTGGATTCGTGCCAACACAGCCAGCCCGAAGCGGTCGAGGAGTGCACGGGCCCGGACAGCAACGGCTGGTTCACGCAGAACCTGCTGTTGCGTGCCGAAGGCAACAAGGCCATGTCGATGGATGACATGGCTCAAAAGCTATCCAGCAAGTACGGCATCGATAAACAGCAGTACCTGATGGACGTGGTGAAGTGCTGGGAAGACAACAACAAACAGCAGCTTTTCAATCCCTTCGCCGACTCGGCGGTTCCCATTGACAAGAAGACTCCCTGCCTGTTTAACCTGCAGGTATGCGAACGGGGCCCGGGTGGCTCTGGGAGTATTGTGGAGACTTGCCGGGACAAGGGCTTGAACATTTAAGCTCTCTCTTGCTTTCTTTTTATTGGCTGTCTCTGCCGTGATGCGCGAGTTGCATTATTTGTAAAAATAAAATAAATTAAAAAATTTTATATTTCGATAACCCATACCGTCTCTTCTTTCTGAACAGTCTTTGGTATTACTATTTGGGGACACGCATCGTACCCTATGCCTTACTTCAGGCTTTTGGAGTGGGTGGATCCGATGGCGGTGGCGGTTGATAAAATTGGAATTGGTGCGATGGTTATACGTATTATCATCACCGCACTGCTAATCGGGATATAATAGGCATTGGAGGGTATATAGACTGTTGATAGGAATAGAGTGATCGCTGCGATCGGTAAAAACAATATAACAAATAAAACGGTATTCTCATGCATGCTATTTATCGTTTTGTAACTATTTACAATCCTGCAGAGATCCGTTAAAATTTCTGCTACGTATTTTAAAATTACGTGTTACCATACGTAATTTACCCATACGTATGTCTGCCCGCGAATAAATACAGGTTATTTTTTATATTAATTGCAAATATGCGCACCCCCTAAACCCGTAAATAGTTATTAATAAATAAATAAAGGAAAAATAACGCGTTTGGGAAATCGTAAAATTTTTTAACGTTGCAAACGAATGTTTTATTCCAACCGTTTCCTAATAAATAGGGGGAATTTTATTATTTTTTAATAATAATAAAATAACCTTTTATTTACGTAAACGTTTAATTTGTTGTAAATAACCAACTATAATACGAAAATTTAATAGGAATTTTGTATTATAGTAATTACCGATCCTTTTCTAATCCGTTTATAAATAGGCCGTTTTTTTTTGGTTCGTAATTTTTTCGTCCTAACTTTCCGATTTACGTTTTATTAAATTTATCGTAAATAGGCCATTTATTTTTAACAATTACCTGGTAAATATATTATCGTTAATATAAATTAAAAAATAATTAAACTATTATTTTTTGGTTTAACGGTTCGTACCGCCAACAATTTTACGTTTACCGGCCCTATCCGGTACCTTTTACCTTCGGGCCGCTTTAGGGCTTTTACGCCTACCGTTACCGTTACCGTTACCCCCGTTTTTACCGCTGCTTTTACCGTTATTTTTACCGTTATTACCTTTACCGGTACCCGTAAAAATAAAAAATTTGCTACCGTTACCGGTGCCCGTAAAAGTAAAAAGTTTATTACCGTTACCGGTATTTGTAAAGGTAAAAAATTTATTACCGTTACGCCCGTTAGTCGGATTATTAAAATTAAAAGTAAATATACGTATTTCCTTTTTCCGTTTATTTTTCGTTTAATCGTTTAAAGCTAATAATTTATATATAATACGCGTTTTTATTATTACCGCCCCCCGTTTCCGCCCCGCCGCCGGCGTAATCCGGCCGAAATCTTATTTGGGCTATTTACGTTTTATTTTTACGGGCAAATAAAAATCCGGCGATTTTGCGGTTTGCCGCGAAACGAATCCGCCCTTTGGGCGGTATTATAAATACGTTTCCGGGCATTTTTACAAAAAAATTCCCGTTTTTACCCGTCCCCCTACCGTCCGTTTTTTAACGATTATCGTTAAAAACGATAAAATTGTAAATTATAATATTTACCGTTTTTTCCTTTTTTATTTAGTATTAACGTATATTTTAAACGATTATTAAATAACGCCCCGTCGTTAAAAGAATATTGGAAATTTGGAAGGAGGAAAAGGAAAGTGGTGGTATGGCCGTAGCGGCCATATCGGCCGAAAAGAAAAAAGAAAAGGCCAAATGGGCCGTTTTGCGGTTTGTAAAAATTTTGTTTTAATTTGTTAATTATTTTTTGCGGGTTCCTTTCGGGGGTTAAAAAATCGTTATTTTTCGTATCCCTTTTAAAGGATAAATGTTAATTTGTACGTTATATTTTATTTATATTGTACCTTATATTGTAACCTTCCCTCGCATTTTTTTGTTAATTACGTTATACCCAACCTTTTATACGTATTCGTAATTTGTTCGTTAATATTAAATCTTTTAACGCGTTATTCGGGTGTTTTTTCGTTATGGCGTTTGTAGGGTTATTTAATTTATTAATTTATCGGATTTTTTAAATTTTACGTTTTTCGTACGATTGCCTAATCGCTATAATATTAATTATTAATTTCTTTTTTATAATGGTTTTAAATTGTATTAAGCAATCGTATAATAATTTGGAATTTGTGCAAATTACGAAATTTAAAAACGGTAGGCCGTTACGTTTATAAATCGTTCGGAACGTACGCGTTAATATAAAACCTATATTTAACCCGTTTATTATACCGTAAATTTCGTTAGCCAAAACGCTACGCGTTACGCGTTTACATTTAATAGAAAACCAATATATAATATTACCCTATATTTCGAAATTATCCTCGTTTTTATAGCTAATTTCGTTACTATATAAAATTACGTAACCTATTTGTAAATTTAAATTTTTTAGGTTGGCGAACGATCCGTTTACAAATACGTATAATTTCGCTGTTTTTATAAATAATGGGATATATTTTAATCCTTTTTGCTGGTTTTTAATTTGTTATTATAATCGTTTGTTAAGCGTTTCGATTTTTATATTTGACGGATTAACCGTTTACGCGGCTATTAAAAAATCGAATGTAATTTTGGACTGGTAGGTAATGGAAATATAGGCGTTTTTGGCCCGTTGGGCCACGTATTATTATTTACAATTTGGCGTTTGTACGTTTACCAATTCCAGATAATTTGCCTATCCCTTTTATTATATTAATATATCGCCGTTTCGCAATATTATTTTGCAACCGTTAAAATTTTTAACGTTTTCCGCCTATAGTATTTTTTGCGGTTTCGTTAGCAGCTTTATTTTTTGGAATTTTATTTTTTCGTACGTAACGAATTCGGGATCTTCCAAATTTAACGTATCGTTTATTTATAGGCTTATTAGCCCAAACGGACCGTTTTTCGTAATTAAAAGACAGGTATTATATTTAAACGTTATATAATTTAACTGTTTTTTATAATAACGTTAATAAATATTAAATTAGTATAATTTTAATTTTATTAGTCCGTATAACGGTTTGTTAACTTTAAAATAAATTCCCGGCGGGTATTTATATAATAATTTTTTCGAAATTCTTACTAATACGTTTTTAACGAACTGGTTTTTAAATTAAATGTACGTTTAATTAATATTTTTAATTATAAAAACGTAGCCGAATTACGCTATTATAGTAGGTACGATCGTTAGGATTAATTGTTGGTTATACCGTATAATCGTTAGCGTTTGGGTTAATAGGCTTTTTTTTTCGTTATTATTATATTTTTATATAATAAGACGTAATTTTTCGTACGGGCGATTTGCTGTTTTTTTAATTTCCCGTACTATTTTAGCATTAAAAATCCGGTTATATATATTATTTCCGTATATTGGTTCGAACATTTTTACGCTTAACAAAATATTTATTTTCGCTATATTTAATTGTTCGTAGACTCGCAGGTCTACTAACAATGCATTGCGTGGTAGACTTAATCAATGGGTGAGAACGTTATACCTCTGCAATTTGGGTATATTCGGTCTGTCTTCTACCTAAGTCGTGCGACTGCATTTGATTATTCACGGCCGGATGAAAAGTCTTTCATGCGGTCCGTGCTCCTTGCTTAGTCACCCAATCGCCGGGGCCGCAGCTCCGGCCCGGCTTTACCTCCTTTCCGCTGCGCGCGCGAGTGAGGCTATTCCAACATTAATTATTTAAATGGAACCCCTGGCGTTATTATTTTCCTTTCGGCCCTATATTTAATAACCAATTTTTTAAATTGGGCTTTTTTAATTAATATAAACGTTTCGTCGTAATGTATTTTGGGCCGTTTTTACCTAATATTACGCCGTTAATTTTTTGGATTAATCGTTATATAAATTGTAAAATTATTTTTAAAGGTAATTTACTATAGGGTAATAAATATTTTTATAAGGGGATTTGGCGTTAATTTAAAAGGTTTTTTCGGGGGTTTTAATGCCGTTTTTGGGCGCTTTTTCCGCCGTAGTTAAATTTTTTTTGGGTACGTAAATTCGGCCTAATTACCCTGTATATTGTTCGGTTATTTCTAATATTTGTAATAGGGTTTAACGTACGTATTCTTAAAATTGGAATCGCCGTTAGGTAACGTTACCCGTATTATATTTTCGATAATGAAAATAATTTTATAAAGGCCATTCCAATTACCTTTTTTACGGTATATTAATACCTCGTTACCTAACGTTAATGTACGCGGTAACCTATTTTTTATATTAAACCCGTTTTTAATAATTAACGCGTCGTTTAGCTTTTTTTTGCAGTAATTTTTCGGAATTTAATTATAATTTTATTTATTATTTCCGTACGTTTCGCCTGGGTAAACGTTGGGGGTAAATTTATAATTATTTTTAATATAGCTTTAAAAATTAATAACGTAGGTATTAGCCCGTTCGGTCCGGCGGTATCGTTAACCGTTTTTACCGCTATTTAAAAGGCAATTTTTTATAAATAATCGTTACCGCATTTTGCCCGGATAATTTTATACGCCCTTTTTAAAGATATATGGAAACGTTCGATTTTGCCTACAGCCCAATACGTTTTTGTAAAGATTTAATAATATATAATTTTTAAAAGGCGTATTTTTACGTAAAATTTAATTGTACGGAAATTGGGCCCTGGGTCGAACGTTAATACGTTTGGCGGACTTAAATAAATATCGATCCAATACCGTTTTAACGTTTTTTACGTTTTTTTGGCTAATATATTAATTAGGAATTGGGTTAATTAAAATATAATATTTATATCGATTATATAAAATATTGGCCGTTTATCCAAATATATAATATTAACGATAATTTCGTAATTAAAGTTAATATTTTTTTTTAGGGTAAATTTAAAACGTTACGGTAATTTTCCTTTTTTTTGGCAAAAGTAGCATATTTTATTAATTATTTAAATTATTTTAAAATCCGCGTTTTCGTTTATACGTTACAATAGGCGCTAAAGTTTATTAACGGAAAAATATTTAAAACGTTTGTAAATTCGCCGCAGCTTTTTTTCCGTTAGGAACGTTCCCGCGATTTTAAAATCGGTAAAAAATATAATCTTTTGCGCGGTATTATTTAAATAAAACCAGGGGTACCTTTTTTTCCGTTCTATAGGTATTCGTTTGCCGTTACCGCAAACGATTTCGTTTCGGATATTATTATAATAGGTTTGCAATTTATTTATATTTTTTAACGATATTAGGAACGGTATATTTATTTTTATAATATAAAACGTAATTATTCCTATAAAAGTAAATATATTGGCAATTTTTATCGATATTATTACGCCATTTTGGCCAAAACGTATACGTGTTTTTCCAACGCGTTATTTATTTATATACAGGTTTATTTTATATCGTTACAATACTACGAATTGCTTAAATTTTACCGTTAAATGTTTAACCGCGCCAATATTTGGCAAAAAACCTTTCCATTCCATACTGGTTTATATAAATACATAATTTAAACGATTAATTAATTGTATTATCTTTTATTTTTATACAACGTTAAATTTATATTTAAAAAATTCGTTTATTAAAAGTTTTATACCCTATATTATTATATAATGGCTAATTGTAATGGGTTTTTCGTTTATAAATTTTATTAAATAACCTTTTAATATTTCGGAATTACTATTGCCCAAATTTTCGTTAAATCCTTCCGCGGCTTATAAAAACGTTTTATAACCTCGTATATTTTGGTTATAATCTTTTTATTTGCGTTTCCAGCGTTTTTTTTTAACGCGTTATTCTTTTTTGGTATATTTTTATAATTTACAATTTTCCTTTTTGTAAATATAATACCCTCCTTTTTTTTGCACCCTTTTTTTTTGGGGTTTAATTCTTAATTTCGTTCGAATTTTTAAACCTAATTACTTGCGGTATAATGGCCGTTCGTTTCGAATTATTATTTGGTATTTGCGATTAATTAAATATTAACCGTTGGCCTGTGGTTTATTTTCGATAATTATAAACCGGCGCAATTAATTGCAAAACTTTTCGTACGATCTTTTTTTCGTATTTACAAATATTAATTTTAATTTTAATATTTTTTATATAGCCCGTATCGTATTATTAACAAATTGGTATTTAAATTAATAATTTAATCCCATAGTTTTTTAATACCGTTATAATTTATCGAAAAAAAATTCCAAAATTTATTTTAAAGTTTTATTTATATTTTCGGGCTTATTTTTTACAAAATAGGACGTAATCGAATTCCAATTTAAATAATATTATTAGCGGATAAAATCGGTATCGAACCTTTTTTTTAAACGTAAATATATATTTTTAAAAATTTTATTCCTATTTATATATATTTTAAAATAATCGTTAATTTTTCCTTTTAAAATTTACGGGAATACGGCGTATATTTGGGAAATTTTAATTTATATTATTTGGCAAATGTTTGTAAAATTAAATACCTTTTTATCCAAAAAATTGTATAGGTTTTTTAAATAATTATTATCCTTTTCCTAAATTTGTAAAAAAGTTTTTAACGTAATAAACGGAAACGTTTAATTGGATATTTAAATGGGTAGTAAACGTTTATATGCAATGGTATTTTATACCGTAATAAAACGATTATACGTTTGGAAAATTTCGTACGTAATTAATTATTTTTTTTAAATACTTGCCCGTTTATTTTAGGGCTTTTTTTTGTATTTTTCGCTAAACGGCCTTATATTACCAAACGGCTATTCCCCGGGAACGGTGAATAGGTGGTAGGTATAATTATATTGTATATTAGGTAATAGCCGTAATTTTGGGTCGGGCCTTTAAAAATCTATTTTGGGCGTAGGGTATACGGGTTGTAAATTGGTAAATAATAAAGTACAATTTTCTGTTTTTTTAATTAAGGGTTCGTTAGAATTACGGTTTTACGTGGTTTCCGTTTACGGCTTTTTTTTGCAATTTTTATAATATTTATTAATTTTCGGCCTATTTTTCCGTATTTTCGACCTGGTATTATAATTTTATAATTTTGTAAATAATTTTTTAAAACTCGTATAAATTTTTTATTGCATTTATTAAAATTTTCTTTTTTTTAATTTTTAAATTTTTCGATATAATATTTTAATAACCGGTTACCTTTTTTGGGTATTGTAGGTTTTTCGAAATCGCAAATTACTTTAATAATTTATACGTTTTTTTACGTAGTTATTATTTGGCCTAAATATTCGGATAAATTTCCCAACCCGGTTTTTAACGCCTTTATATCGATTTTTTTTTAATTATTGGAACGGATCCCCAATTTTTTAAATATACGATTTAGAAATTCGTTTTCGTTAGGGTTTTCGAATATTTTCGGTATTATAGGTGGTATAGGCGGTACACCTGGGTTTATCGTATTAATATCCAATATGGCGCTTTTTTTCGTTTAAAATAGCGGTTCGGAATAGGGGTTTGGTTAGCGGTATAACCCGGGTGGTAAAGGTTCCAAAAGGTTTAGGCTGTAACGATTTAACCGGTATTTTTAAAAGCTTACGTAATAATAATTTACAGATTTTAAACGCGTTAGTATACGGTATTTATAGCTATTATAGTATTTTTCGTTGCTAACCCCAAATATAGCGTTGGTTGAGGGAGTTAACAATTTGAATACTTTTATTTAGTTTATTTGTGTTGTTTATATTAATAATATTAATTAGTGTTAATAGGAATAAAGTAATCGTTGCGATCGGTAAAAACAATATAACAAATAAAACGGTATTTTTATGTATGCTATTTATCGTTCTGTAACTATTTACAATCCTGCAGAGATCCGTTAAAATCTTTGCTACGTGTTCTAAGATCACGTGTCACCACACGTGATCTACCCACACGCATGTCTGCCCGCGAACAAACATAGACCGGTATTATTGTTGTGGGACTCGCCTGCCACGCCGTATAAGGTTCGCTGAAACAAATTGGACCGACGCTCCAGTAGGCTTATGTACTTGAAATATTGTAACTCCTCTGGTAAGAATGCTATTTGTTGAGTTGTCTTATAATACGTTGCAGACGTTTGCATAATCATTCAATCATGGAGTACTTGGACTTGGGCACAGATATAACGAGTGCTACTTATGGTGAAAAATATTAGAGCGGGTCAGCTAAAGAACACCTGAGCAGCCCCTGAACGGGGTGAGGCACAACTTAATGAGGGCAAATATAGCCCGAGCAGCCTGAGCAAAAGTAGGGCATATTACGTGGTAAATCAATGCCAGTGATGCAGATGCCTGGATTCGTCGCTGCTACCAGTTACTAGCAGATACCGTATGTCTCGGCCAATTGACCAATGTGTAGCCACCTAATGTATTAGACTCGTCCCTCATGTTCGGAGCCAAACCAAGTCAATCGACTCCGTCCCATTAATACCCCATTCGGCTATTGATTGGTTCCAAATCCAACCACATTCAAGCTCTGGCCTCACGAGGGGACCAACCATCCGGGGCGAGCTCGAAACCACTCTCGAGAAACCCAGGAGCCACTAGCATTAACTCAGAGACATTAGCTTACGCAATATTTTGGGTATCTCGATTCTGCTATCTCAAAAGTCCTCGTGAGGACCCGCGGAAGAAGAGCAGAACATGCAAAAAGGAAACCGTAACTCACCAGTCGTCCCAACAAGCGTCCACTCCCCCAAGCTCCTCGCCCGCTGCCACTCCCCCTTCCGCACCACGACCTGTGGTCTTTGCCCATCATTCGCAAAGACGTCCGGCCCCAGCACAACCTTATTAATCGGCCGGCCGTCATCCTCGGACAGCGACAGCTCCAGCGGCGCCCCCGCGTAAAAGTGCCAGACCTCGGCCGCGTCGAGACGGTGCCAGAGCGAATCGCCGGCGGCGCCCTCCAGGAGATAGTAGATCGCCGTGCTGGCTGCCCGTCCGCCGACGACCCCTGAAGCATCCTCCCCGGCGCCGCAGTCGGGTGGCGTGGTGTCGGTAACGTTGATGGGGTCCCGGAACGTTTCGATAAAATACCCCTTTTCGATGTTGGGGGTCAGTTTCAGGGTGGAGATGACCTCGGCGGCGGAGCGTTTGGGGATTGCGGGTGGGTGGCTGCCGAGCGCTTTGATGTCGGGGGCTGCAACGTTGTAGTCTCCAATGGCGGCCAAGGCATAGGGGGTCTTGTAAACCGTGGCAAAAAGAGCGGGGCAGATTAAGGAGAGAATTTGCTGGATTTTTCGCGCCATTATGCTTCCTGTCTAGTTCTAGTTTTCAATGGTGTTGATTTTTATGGACACTATAACGGAGTTTTTTATAGAATGCCTGAGATAATCCAAAACTTATATCGCAATCGCGATTCCCAAAGGGAAATCGTCATCCTTTTGATCCCCAACTATGAACAAACGGTGTCGGGTAAATCGGTAAGCCGGGCTGACGCGGGACGCTACAGTTAATTTTATAGCAGCGGAATTGGCTTTGTCGATCCCGCCGCTGCATAGGTTGGTTCTTGACGATATTGCTTAGCATTCCGAAGCTAGTCCCAGTCTGTAATAGCAAGTGCTGATGTAAGATGGCCTTTAAATAATAAGCACCGCGGCGGCAACGGGTTAATACAATACCAATACAGTAGAGTTGTTCAAAGGAAAACATGTTGAGCAACAATTTCGCGGCCGAACTAACTAAAGACCGGCGCGAGTGCTCTTTCATCACGGTTGCACGTGCTGCATTAAAATCAACCTTGGTTCTTCCTCAATATATTCTACCATTGTATGCTTGATAGTCTTGTCTGATCTGGTACCCGGACTGTACACCAGGATTACAGACTGTAGCCCGGCATCCAGAGACAACCGTATTGCATCGCCAATATGATCATTATGATGTCGAGAACGAGCTCCTATGGCCAACATTAGCCAAGATACCCTCCTTCATTAGTAAGTAAGCCTTGGAGAAATCTCAAGCCGGGATGATTTGGCCACTCTATGGCACAGCCATTGAATGTGCAACTCGTGTTCTATTGCATACCTTATCTGCATCGACGTCAGACCATCATTTACAAGCCTCAGAGCGAACGAATACGTCCAAGACTTTATTTTAAACACCCCTAAAGTATGCAATTGGGATCTGCAGCTAGTTGGCCCTCTCAGTAGAAAGAGTGGGATACGTTTTATTTACAAATGTGAGAATCTGTTAATTCTACATTCTTTAAAACGACTACCTTCCTCCACCTCTGTATACGCAATGATTGGAAGCCAGAAAACTAAAATAACATTGACCAACTGAGAGCCCCGTGCTCACAGATGCCATTTGGCCCTGTCGGCCTGCAGCAACGAATCCCCCTCGTCCTACACGGTGACCATGCGCGCCCAAATTGCGCCGAGCCGCCGACCAAAATCAAATCTGTTTGCCTGGTTCAGTGGTAATTCTCCTTCTTCACTGATCGTAAACCAACGTTAGGGCCGGAGGTCAGGATATTGTCAACACTTTCCCACCTTATGGGGATCCACCCGGCGACTTCCGCCGCCTTATAGTAGTAGTTATGGAAGGGCTTGTTGTTTCCCAGTTCTTCCTTATCCCACTTAAAGCCTAGAAACTCCCTCTTGAATTCACTGTCGTTTGTATCGACCTCATAAACGAAATAGTTTTCGTCGTGGTGATGCTCGTTATAGTACTTTTGAAGGGAAGGTCCGTTGACATGCACTCTGACAAATCTTTTTCCCTGATGATCTGCAGGCATTTCATTCACAAGATACTCGTTGAACGACCCATGTTTTTTGAGCAAGTCGGGAGGAGCTAGGGTTCCTATTGCGTAGGTAATAGGCCCATCCTGAACAGCTAGGACGCCGTTTAGAAACGGAATTAAAAAGAAAAGAAAAACATTGAAAGAGTGACGCAGCATTTTTGGAGGAAAAAAAAAGGAAAACTCAGCAAGAGAGGGATATAAGCTCGTTTGAAAGTTTTGAAGTTGGAAAGAAATACAAAAGTGAAACCCAAATGAGAGGAGGATAACAGCTTTTATAAGAAGTCACCAAGTTACTATTGAAGGTGTCCATGGTCCAGTGCCCATGAGCTTAGTCAGGGGTCCCTCTTATAATGATACCACCACAACGGCTTCTCAGATCTCACCGAAGTATTTATAGAATTTCTAAAACTTGAACATGAAAACTTTGACTGGGCTTAGTCGGACTAGTGTAATACGTTTAGCAGGTCTGCATAGAGCAGCAGGGACAACACCATAAGCACCAAATAAAGTCTAATCTATTGTGACCAAAATAATTGAAATGTCATGTAATCAGGATGAGCAAAGTGTCACAAAGCATAACGCATGAATACTAGCGGCAGGTAATGTTATGTTACATTTGTCTACTAGGTCTCGTTTATCAAAATACATCCCAATTCCGCGAGGTGGGAAGGGGTGAGGAGCCGCAGGAGCGCAAGGAAAGGTAGGCGTCTTGGGTACTTATACTTGTTTTGCATTAGGTCAGACATTGGATCAATTACTGTTTAAACAAAAGAACAGTCATTGAAGCAATAAATACAATGCATGCTCAATACCCCGACTAATTACCTTCATGACAGTGGTGACAAAAGCTCCTTGGTCAACTTTACCTCTTATTCATGCACTGTGCATATTCGCCAAGACGCCGACCACTTATGCCTGCCAAAGATTCCCAAGCCAATTACAAGATGTACGGATTGTAGACCTCGGCCGTCTCATCAGACCTCTTTCTGAGCTTCTTGTTGTGGAACTTGAGGAACATCTTTGTGCCGAATGCGATCCCAAACGCAGTCGCTCCAAACACCAACATGAGGATGAAAGCCGTCCGGTAAACAGGCTGCTCCTCATCTCTAAAAAAGTACGGCGACACCACGTTGCCCAGATGCCCAAAGATGTTGACGATGGCACCCGCGGCGGCCCTCTTCTCGGGCGTCGTGCCCAGCGTCGACACGGCCCACGTGTACACCAATGCGTTTGCCGAAAAGGAGCCCGGAGCAAACAGAAACGAGGCCGCGTACCGCGCAGGCACGTTGTCGGTCGAGATGGTGATGACGTAGCCGATGGCGGCGGCCAGCAGGCCACAGCAGATGTGGTAGCCACGCTCTCGGATGCGGTCGCTGTTCCACGAGGCGAAAAAGGACACGCAGGCGCCGAGGAGATACGGGGGTGAGGTCAGCAGGAGCGAGGTGATGCTGTCGCCGATGCCGAGGCCGCGGACTAAGGTCGGGAAGAAGAAGTTGAAGCCGTACGAGGCCGTCATGAAGATATTGAGAAGGACCTGCAATTTTTGATATCACTCAGCAACGGACACACTTGGCATGGGAAAGTGATTGGCCAAGAGCGTGGACCAAAATAACTTACAAAAGACCACGTCTTGAGGTCAGTCACCGCCAATTTGATACCATCCACCACCCTACCCGTGCCGCTAGAGCCCGTGACTCGATCAGCGACAATCCTGGCCTCGGCAAGGCGTCTCATGTCCTCGGTCATGAAGTAGCGCTGGCTGCCAGTCTTGGAGTGCGGGTAGTCTGGAAGCGTCCAAAAGGCGAAGATGCCGCACACCGTGCTGGTGAGTGACTCGATGATGAACAACCATTTCCACCCGGCGAGCCCGGCCAGTCCCTCCATCCCCGAGAAGATGCCGGCTGCGAGCACACCTGACAGGGCCTGGGCGAGGACCAGACCCGAGTAGAGGATTGCGGTCCGGAGGGCGATTTCTTTGCGAGTGTACCAGCAGTTTAGGAGGTAGACAGACTTTTTTTGATTAAAAGTCAGCAAGAGTCTCTTTGTCGGAGAATGAAAGGTGCGGGGAATCATGATATAGGCCGACTTACACCAGGGAACAAGGGAGCCTCCAGACACCCCAGAAAAAAGCGGACAACAATGAGTTGCTGAGAATTTCGCACACCGGCAGTGGCAGCGGATACTCCAGACCAGACAATGGCCGTGAGAGGCAAGTACAGGCCCGGTCGAACGCGGGTCAGCAGCATGTTTGACGGCAACTGAAACAGCATGTAGCCGATGGTCAGCACGGCGACTGCATTGTTGTAGTCATCGCCCCGGAGACCGAGGTCTTCGTCAAAGGTGTTGAGTCTGGCCTGGGCGATGTTGGTTCGGTCGAGGTAGTTGTTCAAGTACAAGATCCAGACGGTTGGGAGCAGCGTCCAGTCCAGCCGGCGGACCAAGGCACGTTCTGTGGCCTGCCAATCAGGCAGGTTGAGCGCCGCGATGGGTTCAAAGTTCCGGTAGTATGCCTCAGGCGAGCCTTCGGGGTACTCGATGCGCTCTACCGCAATGGATTTCCCATCAACAGTGCCAACATCGGCATCAGTCCCCGTAGATTGGATTGCTGCGTTGTTTTCATTACCATGGTTGTTTTGCTCCTGCTCCGAGGAGGATCGCTTCTCGTCTTTGACGTCTGCCATGGCTGTGAATTCTAGTGAAATCAGTATGCTTGCCAGCTGCAGGGTCGATGAACCAGGGAGAAAAGGGACTACATGAGGGACCGGTCATCTTGTCCTAGATCGGGAGCAAGATGCTGAACCCGACTTTATGCACCCCCGTCGTCACCACCCGCTCATCAATCCGGGGCCCCGCGTCTCGGGGACTCTGTCGGACAGATCGTTGCGCGACTGCGGAGATACTTGAAAGTGGGCAGATGGCGGTAAAACCCGACGGGGGTTTCTTTTTCCTTCTTGTTCCTTTTTGAGTGGGCAAGGTGGAAACGTGATGAGCGCCAGAGACTTGGCCGTATCCTCTTTGCTGTGGTTTTAAGGGCAGTTTCCCGGGCGGATGAGGGATACCAAGACATACCAAGCAATCCAAGAACACCAAGAACAAAGATGGCACCACTCAGGTGATGGATGGACATAAGATATTGCCAAAAATAGACGGAAAAAAGTAACTCCCTCACCCAGAATCGTCGTCATTCCCTGTGTTTGTTATTGTTTTGGCCGCTCGTTGTTGGCGGGGAAAATGAGGAGGTTGTTGGCTTGCAGGCTTGGAACATGCCCATAACCATTTACCAAACCCGAACCGGCTTTCTCACTGCGACTAATTCGTAGAGCCAGTTCAAACAGCAATTCCAGATTTATCTGGCATTTGACCCACGGGGTGAATAATACATTACGCCCTTTGTTGTCAAACTAGCAAGAGGTTGACGACTGCAGTGCAAGAGCCTATATTTTGGAGATCCGATCTGGGGTTTCTTGGGTTACTTATCATGCCCCGTACGTGCGGCACTTCCTGGGGTCAGCTAGCTCAAAACAACTATCAATTTCGATTCAATCGTGGGCTATTAAAGCCAAGCCATGCTCGGATCAGATGCCCTTCACTGCCGTCTTGGACTTTCTCCTAGCTCCAAGAAACATTTCTTGGCAACAGTAACTCGACTTCACCTCCTCATTGTGCCAAGGGCAAAAAGTATATACGCACGTCCTGTACATGCAGGCAAACATATCCAATGGCTGCATAAGCAATCACAGTTGGGCGAACCAAAGTTGCCATGTTGTACGTTGTGACTTTGAACGTCTCACGCTAATGCGAGGTTCTTCTCAACGCGCGCAGGATGACGTCAGCGTAAACTACGAGGAATACCAAGCCAAGAGCAGCAATGCCGAGCCACATTCATTGATACTCCCTCTCTTGAGAAAGGGATTGTTGCCCTTGAATGTTTCATTTGCAACTCTCTGCTCTCTCCAAGACTGAACTCAAGCAAGCCACTAGCAAATACCAAGCCTTTTTAAACAGTATACTTCACGAACAAACATACCGCAGACCTCCGTGTTGGTAACCGCAATCAAGATTGATTCGTCACCCTCATGCAGCGCGTGTCGGGCCTTCATCCACCGTTACATGAGACGAGAAACGAATCTGGGTGCCATGCTTTGTGTTCAAAGAAATACAACGGTTCCTGCACTCTTGTAGTGAAGTCAAGCA
Source organism: Pyricularia grisea (assembly GCF_004355905.1). NCBI lineage: Eukaryota > Fungi > Ascomycota > Sordariomycetes > Magnaporthales > Pyriculariaceae > Pyricularia > Pyricularia grisea. The sequence continues at coordinate 4,669,354 of NC_044973.1, read as the reverse complement.
CTAAATGTCGCGGAATACCTCCTTGGTCTTGTGGTGTTGGTGGTCAACCGTCAGTCCCTAGGAGACGCTCCTACTTTCACATCACGCAAACCAACTACAGCTTGAAGCCTTTTTGGTACAATATCCCAAAGTGAGCTGGTTTTTCTACGACATCAGCTCTTGCTCGAGGGTGTCATGGCGAACAAGAAACTTCATAACTCACCATCTTCGTACCCGCCTGCGCATTCACCACTGGCACAGGCTTTCCATGCGCAGCTAGCGGGTATTTCTCTGGCTCTGGATTCCTATATTATCCGGTCAAAGCAGCACCTTTTATGCTTTACACATTTCTTTTATCCTTTTTGGAAGGACAGGGGACGAACATGGGGTTACCAAGCGGTAGCTGTGTGCATCCAATCGTCTTCATAGCTTTATCGTACACACCTGGCTCTACGAAGCCTCGGGAAGCCAGGTGGTGGCAAGGGATGCGAGTCTGCAAGTTTCCCTATGCTTAATTCTTGTCCAGCATGCCACTATATCCATTGAGTATTGCTTCAGTCCCTCGGCCTCAGCACTTTCGCAGCCATCTCTCCCTGCTTACAACTCACGACGCTAGGATAGCCACCCAGCCTCATCGAGGGGTAACTCACGGAAAATCATACTTGTGCGACCAGTAGTATCACAATCCTCTATGACAGGAAATGGGCTCTAAAGTACACTCTTTGTGGCACCCGAGGCTACCCGCCATTGCAGAGCCAATGAGACAGATGATTGATCCCACTGTGACATAATGACTTGATCCTTTTTCCTTTGTGCAAAGCCTTGTGACGTATTTATTGCTAGAATAAAAAAAAGCAAGCTGGTCGGCTTGGATTAAAACAAATTTCTTGACTTTATACACGGAAATCCTACTTTTTCTTTCCAGGGTTCTGGTACGGATTAAACGCCTGGTCTACGAACAGCCTCCTTGAAAGGTGGATCTGTACAGAACCAATACGGCCACTTTTCCATCTTTATTTCTGCCAGAGCTGTGCACTGATTTGGGGCCAAGGGTTTCGATATGAGTCTTGGTATGCGTAGCGTTTCTGGTACCCGCCAAGGCACGAGTTCTCGCACCACTTCTTACTGGACTATGTCTGGGCCCTGGACTTTGTTCCATTTCCGCAATGTGAATATTGCTGTCGGCCCTGCGGCGTACTGACTGCCGTAGCTTGAGAGAGGGAGAGAAAATGCTTTGGCTGCGTCCCATTGGCTTCGGGAATGTGAACTTGTAGGTGTACAATGCAGTATTCCAAAGCTTAGCCATCTTATTATCTTATCTTTGTTTTCTAGCTGATATATTATAGGTAAGCCCTGCTAAGTCTGCTGTTTTATTTCACTCCATCATTAAACATTTTCGTTGTATAGAAATATAAGAATATTTCCCCCAGCCAGGGCCAAAGATTACAACTTCGTCCCGCATCACAGTCACCAATTCCCAAAAGGCTCCCGCCCAGGATTTGACCCCCCCCCCCCCCCCCCCCCCCCCCCCCCCCCCCCCCCCCAAAGTTGCCGCCGAGCGACGGGAAACCGCGTTTGACAAAGCTACGTTCCCCTGCAGCCACATCCACGGTTCATCCGAGCTGCTCGCAATACCATACGCCCGGCACAATTCCTCGCAAGCTGTCGACTAACAATCTTTCTCTTCTTCCATCCACGTAGGAACCCAGTCGTTTTTTCTACCGAGGATCCCCAAAATCCGATTAGGGTTTTTGTACAATTTGTTCCTCGCCCATGTCATTTGTTGGGTTTTCGGGTCCAATATCGTCCACCCAGGAATAAGAGTCCAAGGCACGTAAACTTGCCCCGTAAACTCCATCGCATTATGGACCGCCTTGTCAAGCTTATAAGGGTTCGGGTCTCTGCCATAGGGAGGGGCAGGGTAGATTTTTTTGTATTCCCGATATTTTTCCCCAAAATAGTTATTGCGAGCCTTGTTTACAAGATTGCTGTCCATGTCTATTTCGTAAATATAGGTTATTTTAGACGGAGGATGTTGTAAATAATATTGAAGAAGGCCGTCGGGGCAGTCGTAGCCTATTCGGATCACGTTGTCTGATTGCGTAGATATTGGCCATTGGCTAATGCCTCCATAGCTTTGAAAAAGCGACGGAGGAGCAGTGGTGCCTAATGTCCATGTTCCATACATCGCAGCCGGAAAATGGAATCTAGTAGCTTTAGCAGCGATTGAAAAGTCGATGAAAAAGGACAAAAGAAGGGTAAAAACATAGTAGAAGAGAGCAAACATATTAAAACCGAATTGATAACGAACGAACTGAAGGATGGGATCGCAAATGAATGGAAAGCTAGATGATGGAAAAGAACAGGCAGGAAACAAAATAAATTCGGGAAGGTTGTAGGCCTCTTTAATACATGAGAACATAGTAAAACGATGACAGGAGTTTTGTTTTGGCAACACTAATAATAAATTTCTTTTTATGAATTTCCCATGCTATCCGTATTGGCGTCCAAAAAAAGTGTACGGTCATTTCAGCGCATGATTTCTCCGCAAATATATCCACGTCACAATGCAAATAACCAGCGGTACGAACACAACTGTCGGCTACAAGCCTAAAAGCCAATTAATTGGGTTACCACGTGCCATATACACCTGCCCACCTGCCCACCTGCACAAGGTCTCAAATTTTTGAACACGGCCGGAACGGTAATTTTTTGCAATATCTTTCACATTATTTGTAGTGCGATTAAAAACAACTCGCGCAGGTGTGCCGATTAAAAGAATATACGCATATTTGTTTTACTTTCTTTTTCTTCTTAATAAATCCACTGAATATTATGGTTCAAGTTTCATATGACTGCGGGAACCGTTTCGTATGCATTGGGGGCTTAGGCTTTAAGTAATGATTATGGTGTTGCGGTATATAAAAATAATTAGAATTTGTCTGTAAATATAATAGTTGGCTTAAGCTTGAATGAACCAGGATATAAACGGCCATTTTGAAACATTCAAATATAGACAACAAGGCCGGTGGTTCCAGAGCCTGGATTGTTGGTAAGCAAATTATCCACTCACAATACCCGCAACTAGGTCGAGGCTTCACATCTACTACGGCAAGCTCGATCAAAATACATGCCAGCGAAATCCGGAATGGAAAAAGTTATGGCAGCGGATTAGCCCCATGAGTAACTGAGTAACTAATTAAGTCGAGTTTCAAGACTCCCTTGCAGATGAAAACCATAAATAAAAGCGATTGGAGGACCTTCTTAACTTAGAGCTCGCAACTCAATAGAGAAGGCATTGTCCAAGGGTCTCGAAAGTGCCCTATTAAATTATATTGATTTGGATGCTTTCGATTCCCTTTTGAGGTCTGTTAACTCGCAGTTTTCCAATTCCAGCATAGACAGGGCAGTTGGGAGGCATTGTTTGGTAGCATGCAGGGGCTGGATGGCTCTCCTACCCAATAAATCCCGCTGCACGTGTACGTTGGCGTGCGTCACAAGGCAGAAACATGCCGCAGCGGGTACACAAGCGCGCCGCTTACTCGGTCATGGATGGGTCTTTTTGTCAAGCCATCGACTGGTTGAATCACCATATTCAAGGTAGAAAGCTAGGGAGAGCAGCTTGACTTGAATGTTGTGACAGCAGCTGTGGAAGACCATAGCGTGTGATGTTCTCATGTCTGGCAAGGTAGTAAAAACGGCCCCGGCAACGGATGTGTAAATATTAGCTTTGTATAATGAGTCCATAATCTCTATTAAATCTACATTTTCCCCCCTCAAAAACCTCACGATTTTCTCCAAGTTTGCTAACCCCTGACACCGCCAAACTCTGGATTCGTCCAGTCTGGCTCCCCCGATGCGCGCCGCAGTCGTCCGCCGAAGCGATGCAGCAGCGCAAAGACGGGCAGGCAGACGCCGGCGGTGATTAGGGCGTGGCCGGCCATGGCCCAGGTGAAGCCCGCGGTGTCGATCCACGGCACGATGAAGAAGGGGTCCACAAAGGCCGACATGTTGAGCATGACGGCGTAAAAGGTCATGACGGCCATGCTCTGCAGCGGGTAGGCGTCGACGGCGTAGGCGCAGACTGCCGTGTTGCCCATTTGGATCCCTGCTCCGACTGTTTTTTTCCTCGATGCTGTGTTAGTATTTGAGAAGGTAGGGGGTTTTTGTTTTGCTTCAAAAAGAGGGAAGCAGAATAGATAGGAGAGACGTACATAATGCAAACGCCACTTGTCCCACCATCCAGTGGTACTGCTCGTCGATGCTGACTCCCCACACCACCAGGCCGACGGCGGTGAGAATCACGGCAGGGTAGATGAGCCAAAGGCGCATCTCGGGCGTCTTGACGTCGCCGCGTTTTGTGAAGTGGATGATTAGTCGATCACTGAGCCTGCCGGAGAAGAGTACCTCTGAGACCAAAGTGCCGACGATAAGGCCGATGAACAAGAGCCTTTGCTTCAATGTCAGCTAGAACCACAATTAATTTTAGCCCATTGCAAATGAAAACTTACCCCTGAATGTGTGGCGCATAATCGGGATACGCAACGGGCACCAGCGTCACCACCGACAACACCCACCAGTACCAAGCAAAGCAGTACGTCACTATGGCGATCGGGATGACGGCGTACTTGAAAGTCTTTGCGAAGCGAATAATGGTGTCGAGTGGGTTAGGATGCTGAATACCGGGAATGGGTGCGATGTTGACAAAGGGAAGCTCCTTGGTTCGCCGCACGAGCTGAGGCGGCGTAGAGGTAGCATTCTTCTCCTGTGCATAGTCGGAGCTGCTCAGCGTCGATGAGGATGCCATCAAGTCCCGCGGGTATAGCGTCTCGGGGAGGAAAGCCAGCTCCGTGAGCAGGATGGCACCAAAGAAGATCGCGCACGACCATTGTATCCAGGTATGGCCCGCCAGGCTGATGAACCCACCGATCAGGGGCCCGAAAAGCAGACCAGAGTCGATGGCGAGCACCCACAGGCCGACCTTTGATCCGCGCTCGTGCTCATGGAACAGATCCCCAATGACGGCAAGCCCGACGTTGGCGGCTGGACTGACTCCCAGGCCCTGGAAGAAGCGAGCGGCCATGTAGCTGGGCAGGGTTGGGGCGAGGGCCGCGCCGATGGTGGAGGCCAGGGCTATAATGGTGCCGAGGATGATGATGGGCCGGCGCCCGATGGTGTCGGCCGGGGTGGCGAATATGAGAGGGCCGAGGGACAGGCCCAACGCCGGGATGGCGACGGTCCAGTTCACCTGCTCGAGGCTGGCTGAATACTGGTCCTGCAGCGCGGGGAAGGATGGTACCGTCACTGTGGTTATGTAGGTAAACATGAAATAGCTAGGGGTCGAAGAGGTTAGTGGCTAGATTTTGTTGTGGTAAGCGGCCCGTGTCGGCGAGGATCGCACGTACAGAGCCATTACTATGGCGAGAATGATGTGCTTTTGCGCACTGGACCAATTCAAGGGATCCAAGGCATCACCGGCCACTGGTTGCGGGAACAATTTGAGACCATTTTCCGTCACTTGCACCAGCTCGGCGGAATCAGTCTGCACAGCAATGTTTTCTGGATCATGACCGTTATTTTGCTGTCCTTTAGAAGGAATCTGCTTTTCCTGTTGGTCCTGCATGGCTGAGGAATTGGGTAAGGGATGACAGCTTGCATGGAATTCTTTTGGGACAGGGTCTTTTGATCAACAATGCGGAATAGGAATGCCCCACGATATATCAAGTCTGGGAGGGTCCTGGGAATCAATCTATCTACAGTGGCACCTAAGGCACCGTCGTAATACCATCTATCTCACAGGTCCATTGACCGAAACAAGACATGGTGAGTGCGCGTGTAATCAGACCAGAAAGGGGCACTGACCCATTCTTTCGGCTGGGCTACCTAGAACTTGTGACAACTGAAAATGCTGTATTTTTTTTTTTTTTTTTGAGCTATTTTCCCGACTTCGGACCGTTGCTCTGAACCCTTGCCATTGCCACTTGGTTCATGGGTCTCGTCGAGTAAAGATCTCATTCGGGACTTGAGCATATTGAAATCTAGACTAGACAAGCCAATCCAGGGTTTTGGTTGCTTATCTTCAGCTCCCCACCCACGCCAGATTGAATCTTGGCAAGCAGAGGTGGAACGTTTATCGTGGTTCACCTTATCTATGAAACCTCGTCAAGAGTTTTTCTTATCTACGTTTAGTTTGTTTCGGCATCTGGCCCTGCTTGGGCCTCGCAGCGAATTATGGACTTTGGTATTCAACAACGCCACTTGGACCTAATACCACAAAAAGAAAAAGATCATCAGCTTTTTGTAGTCTTGCCCTTTTTTGGGTCGTGGGTCTTGGTCTGCGCAATCTTCCGCAGTTCCGGTACAGAATTCCAAAGTCCACCAAAGCGCCACATGGCAACGGGGGGTTTTTGTTTGGTGTGGTTCGGAAAATTTGTACACCAGATTTTTGGTGTTGAGGATTTCTGGAAAAAAGAGAAAAAAAAGAAAGTGAGACAAAAACAATGGATCTACTGCTGCAAGTGGGTTGCAGACCATGCAGGAACAAAACAAGTGTCAATTCTTGATCAGATGCATCAAACCACAACGCGAAGCAACATTCCAAGCTCAACGTCTACGTAGGCAAGCCAAGCACTCGGGATCTAGCATCTAGCTTTAGTCTAGTTCTAATACAAGTTTCTTCATCACTCCACCACTTCCTCCTCCGCAACACTATTATAATCAACTTCGTCGTCCCGTAACCTCTCGATCGCCTTTCGCACTTCAACAGTCCAGTCGCTCATTCCCACAATCACCCACTCCAGAACTCCGACCAGCGCCAATGCTACACACTGACCCATCCACAGTCCCGCCAGCCCCCATCCGTTGAAGGCGAGGTAGATGCCTCCGGGAAGCGCGCCTCCGTAGTAGCTCAAGCAGTTGACCAAGGCCCCGACCCACTGCCTGCCCATGCCCCTGAGCGCACCACCACAGCTGCCGTTGAGGCCGTCGGCGATCTGGAACAGCGCCACGTACGGCATGACCTCGGCCACGAGCGCGATGACCTGCTCGTCGTCGTTGAACAGCGCCCCGACCCTATGCCGAGCCGCCATCAACACCACCAGCAGCGTCGTTCCAAAGATGACTGACAGAATAGCGGCCGAGTGAGCAGACCTCCGAGCTCCCCTGACGTCGGCCGCCCCCAACAGGTTCCCCAACCTCGCCGACTCGGCCACCCCGAGACCGAACGGGATCGTGTTGATGATTTGGTCCGCCGTCATGATGACCGACTGCGCCGCGAGCGGCAGCTTGCCCAACCTCCCCGCCGCCAGCGCAACGATCTCAAACGCCCACCACTCGGTGCCGACGTGCACGACACCCAACGCGGCCAGGCGGGCAAACGGGCCGACGTTGGTGGCCGCGCGGCGCAGGTCGAAGCCTCCCCAGCAGTCTTTCCCCTGCACCAAGGCGGCGTAGCCGACCAGGAAGAAGAAGGAAAGCCAGTAGGAGATGCCGGTGGCGATCGGGGCGCCGTCGAGTCCCATGCCGAACTTGTAGATGAGGAGGTAGTTGAGCAGGGCGTTGAGCGGCGACGTCAGCATCAACGCGTAGGTCCCCGGGCGGTAGATGGCCTGCGCCTGCAGGAACTTCTTCATGCACTCGAACCAGACGTAGCCGAGGCCGCCGGGAGCCAAGAGCCTCAGGAACCTGGCGCTCATGACGCAAATCTCTTCAGGCTGGCCCAGCGCCCTGAATATGTCCTCGGCGAACCACCACACCACCACCACCACGGCGTAGAACCCGGTCAGGACCAGGAACCCGCGCTGTAGGAGCAGGCCCAGGCTGGTCTTGTCTTTGGAGCGGGTGAAGGACGACGACGCGAGCGTGTCGAGGGCGCTGGTGCCGCCGAGCGCGATCAGCCACGCCGTCGCCATGGCGAACATGTAGGCGAAGGCGGCGGCGGAAAGGGCCTCGGGCGACAGGCGGCCGACGATGAGGACAGAGATGGTCTGCAGGCTGTTTTGGAGCATGTAGGCCAGTATGACGGGGATGCAGGCCCTGGTGAGGAACCATATCTCCTGCACCCATGCTGCGTACTCGGGGCGTGGACGTTGCTGTTGTGGGAGGAGGGCCGTGGTCTCGACCGCTTCCTCGTCGTGGGCCGTTGCCGACCCGGAGGAAATTGATGGCGGCATGCTCCTGGTTGGTGTTGGAACAATGATGATGAAAGGTAGCAGATCAAGGTGACAAAGCAATAAGAGAAAGCTAAGGTGTTACGATCCCTTAGCCTCTTCGGCCGATGTTGGAATTTTTTTTTGGTTCTTTGGTTCCTGGAACAACTTGAAGACGTTGTTGAAGAGTTCCCAAGGTTTGAAAGTTTAGTGCAGCCCACGGCAACTAACTGGAGCTAAACCTTAGTCTTCTCACCATCCAAAGCGACTCGCATAGATAAACTGGGCCGGTCTTTTGTCCGCCGAGATTACCAGTCTCCTCTTCATCCAGTCTTCAGACGATATCTCTGGCGCCACGCGCTTACACATGGGGCTTGACTTATTTCCAACTGTCATAGGTTTGAATGACTAACAATACTAGTTTGGCTCTTGTAGGAAGACCGACGAATGATAAGTAGACGATAACGTTGCGTACCCCCTGTTCGGCACCCCCCCTGTTCGGCACCCAAAAATAACAACACTTTTATTTTTATCCTCCAACTTCTATTATAAATATCTCGATGAATCTTTCACTTTTGGATTTACTTTTTTCTAATCTTGATTCTCCATTTTCCAATGAAGCAATATACTGAAAAACAGCTTATATCTGCAATTAACGACGTCAATAATGGCAATCCAATTGCAAAAACCTCCCGAAAATGGGGAATACCTAGGTCTACACTTCAAAGTCGACTTAAAGGTTCTCAAGCTTATAAAAAAGCACAAAGCCCTTTTCAAAGGCTTTCTACGGAACAGGAAAAGCATTTGGCTGATTGGGTACTTACCCAAACAGCTTTAGGGCTTCCGCCAACGCATCAAGAATTACGCTTTTTTGCCGAACGAATTCTTCAAGCCGCCGGAGAGACAAAAGGCCTTGGAAAACGTTGGATAACTCGTTTTTTGGTTCGTTATCCAATCCTTAAGACCCAAAGGCCCCGTCGAATAGATAACGCCCGGGTTAATGGCGCTACTACGGAGGTAATTAAATCTTGGTGGCTTTATATTACGAACCCGGTTATTAACGCTATTAAACCGGAAAACCGTTGGAATATGGACGAAACCGGTATAATGGAAGGTAAAGGATCTAACGGCCTGGTATTAGGGCTTAACGGGATCCGGCCGTTGCAACGGAAAGAGCCCGGAACGCGGGGTTGGACGACTATAATCGAATGTATATCGGCTACGGGCGTTGCCCTCCCTCCCCTTGTTATATTTAAGGGAAAAAACGTACAACAACAATGGTTTCCGACGGATTTAAGCCTTTTCGATAATTGGAAATTTCACGCAACCGAAAACGGGTGGACAAATAACGAAACGGCTATCGAATGGTTAAAAAAAGTGTTTATTCCGTATACCCAACCTTTAACCCCTGAAAAGCGGTTATTAGTTTTGGATGGCCATGGATCACATATAACGGACGAATTTATGCTTCTTTGCTTGCAAAACAATATTCAACTCCTATATTTACCCCCTCATTCGTCACACGTTCTCCAACCATTGGATCTATCGGTTTTTGGGCCGTTAAAAGAAGCTTATCGACGTCAACTTGGATTTGTTAGCCAATTTTGCTGTTCAACAATTATTGGAAAACGAAATTTCCTACTTTGTTATCGAAAAGCCAGATTAAAAGCATTTATAGCAAAAACCATTCAATCTGGTTGGCGTACAACGGGGTTATGGCCGGTAAACTTGGTTAAACCACTTTTAAGCCCTTTTTTGTTAGAAAATAGCAATGCCAACGTTATAAAAGATAAAAACAACGGTTTGCAAAGGGATAAAACACCGGAAAGCCCAGCCCAAAAAATTAACGACCCGTCTTTACTTATTTGGAAAACCCCTAAAACGACCCGAGATGTCCGATTTCAACTGCAAAAACTTTCCCAATCCAACAAAACCAACGCTACTTCACGTCTTTTATTTGCAAAAGTCCAAAAAAGCTTCGAAGCTAAAGATACCCTTTTGGCTAGCGCCCAGCAAAAAATCAGCTTATTGGAAGCACAACTGGAGGCAATACGGCCGGTTAAAAGGAGGAGGGTGGTTCCGGATCCAAACGAGCTTTTGGTTAACAAACAGAACATTATTGGATTGCAGGAAAAGGATATAGAAAATTTGGAACCTTTAGCTGATGAAGAAGAGGTTAATGAACCGGAGAAGCGTGAAAACGATTGTATTTTTGTCCGTTGATAATTTTATATTTAAATCAGCTTATAAAAGTAGGCATTTCGTTGTTAGATTTTCAGGGTGCCGAACAGGGGGGGTGCCGAACAGGGGGTACGCAACGTTAGGGGATTCGATGCACTGCGGGAGAAAACGTTCCGACTAAAGAATAAAAAAGAACGAAAAAAAAAAAAAAAAAAACCTCCAACCCTAAATCCCGCGCATGCATGTCGTCATGCTTCAAACCTTTTGGGTGTTTTCTATGGTGCAGGATCCTAGATGTGGAGGCGCACTTCACCAAGGAAGGAAAAAAAAAGGATTATAGTGGTACATCCAGACCCATCATCAACGCGCCAATAACAAGCTGTCCCATCCTGAGGAGCACTTGCAGCTTGCAGGAAAAAAAATACTGCTCTTGGGGTCCGCCAAAGTGGGTTTCCCCTCAAATGTGATTTTGGCGATAAGAAAAAAAAAACAAAAAACAAAAAAACAAAACGGAGATGCATTGGCCCTGACGTCGTCCCACCCGATGTTTACTCTCGGCGGGCGCGGGCGGGGGTGGAAGCAATCCGGGATCGGACGACACGGGTTCCATGGTGACATCGGCGAACCAAAAGTTGGAAATAATGCAACGAATGGGCCGCTACAGGCCAATTGAAACCTTCTGATAGCACGAGTCCGAGGTTGTAAAATGCTGCCAAGGGAGATATTGAAGGGTCCTTTTGGTGAAAGGTTCGTTTTTTGTAACTCATCCTATCAAAATTGTCCAATCGACGGCACGATGCCGACTCCGACATCGCAAAAGGGATGAAATACACCTTTACCGCAGCTATGATGGTATATTTGCGTATAGATGTATATACATAGGTACCCGGGGACCTTGTTCAAAAAGTAAACATTTTGGACTCGCTCGTCTTTGATCTCTCCAATCTGGACCAAGACAGTTTTACAGAACTGTTTTAAAATCATCTATACCAAACAAAATGCACGCGACCATACTTGCTCTCGGCTGGGCAGCCACCGCCGCAGCTCGCGCAGACTCTGCTACTCTCTCAGTCGGCGTGACGATGGTTCACGCATCGCTCCTCGCCCTGGGCTGGGCCGCGCTTGCCAGCGCTCACGATCACACTGAGAACCAGGTTCCCCTAGCCGGTCCCCTCGAGTCGGTCTGGTACAACACCTTACCTGGAGATGGAGGAACTCAGGTGCGTAGTGTTTTCAAAGGAACAACCTGTAATGCAGTATCGTTGCTGACCTCTCGTGATCGGTGACAGGCCGACTCTGTGTTCAGCGGCATCACAACTTTCGGCCGCTTGCCATACCAGCCGTGCTTGAAGGACTCGAGTGTCAACTATGACATTGCTTTCATTGGTATGACCTTGATGGAATAGTACACGTTCATCATGCGACTCGGGAACATTGAATCGCTGACATGACATGAAAAAATCAAGGCGCTCCATTCGACACTGGTACTTCGTACCGTCCCGGTGCTCGATTCGGACCATCGGGAATCCGTCAAGGCTCTCGCCGTCTCAACCTCTAGTAAGCAGAGCTGGACACATGCTTCTGCCAGTGAACTCAGACTGACCGAGTGCAGCGGTGGATACAACGTCCCCTTGGATGTCAACCCCTTCAACAGTTGGGCTAGGGTCCTGGACTGCGGTGACATTCCCGTGACATCGTAGGTGATCCTCAAACGACATTCCCCAAGCTCTTCCAAGTACTCACAATGTCTTTTTTCCATAGATACGACAACACCTGGGCCCTCCGCCAGATCGAGGAAGGCCACCACCAGATCCTCAGCCGTGCCCCGGCTACCAATGCAAACAAGGCCGGCCCGGCTCTGCACTCCAAGACCCTCCCAAGGGTCATCACTCTCGGAGGAGACCATACCATCACCCTGCCCCTGCTGCGGTCCATCAACAGGGCCTACGGCCCCGTGTCTGTCATTCACTTTGACAGCCATCTCGACACCTGTTAGTCTCCCCTATCTGGCCGGTCCCACGTTCCTGGGACTTTTGATTTTTAACTAACCAATTTCTGTTTGCACAAAATCAGGGAAGCCCAAGGTCTTTGGCGGCTCCCCCTCGGAAGTTGCAGCCATCAACCACGGCACCTACTTCTACCACGCCTCGATGGAAGGCCTGCTGCACAACGACACCAACATCCACGCCGGCATCCGCACGACGCTGAGCGGACCCTCGGACTACGCCAACGACGGCTACTGCGGCTTCGAGATCGTCGAGGCGCGCGAGATCGACACCATCGGCACCACGGGCATCATCAAGCGCATCGTCGAGAGGGTCGGCACAAAGAACCCCGTCTACCTGTCCATCGACATCGACACGCTCGACCCGGCCTTTGCCCCCGCCACAGGCACCCCCGAGACTGGAGGTTGGTCGACCAGGGAGCTGAGGACTATCCTTAGGGGCTTGGAGGATTTGAACCTGATTGCTGCGGATATTGTCGAGGTTGCGGTGAGTTTTGTTTTAGGGTCCTTTCTACTTTGATCCTTATGCAGCTCTGCAGACATTGGCGTGACACAGGTGTATGGGAGAGGACAGTCAGCTGACAGTTTTAATGATAAACAGCCCGCCTACGACACCAATGCCGAGCACACCACCATGGCCGCGGCCGATGTGCTGTACGAGGTCATGAGCATGATGGTCAAGAAGGGTCCCCTCAGCAACATGATTGAGGAAGAGGCCATTGGTGACTTGTGAAGCGACAATGGAGTTGTCGGTCATGCTTGATTACCAGCAGAAGGAAGTTGTTGTGCATTTAGTCCGGTTCGACAATGCATTTCCTGAGGAGTGCGACCAGACGTTGGTCGGTGGGTGTAAATAGTGATATACGAAGAAATTCCAACAAATGCAGAATACTTTGAGCTCAACGAGAATTCCCTTTGATCGGTCTTGACCTGTCTATCGTTTGCGCGTTTCCTCACACCAAAAGTCGATACGCGGGAATGTCTCAGGGCTTTGGGGGATTGCCACCATAGAATAAAGATGGATGACAGGTCTAGCGCCGGCATTCAGCCCACAACCACCTCGGCTTACAACGGGGCCCGATGCGGCAACCCAAGCCTTGCCAGGGCCGAAATGCGGCACAGCGCCCCTCGGGCGGGCGATCGACAGTACCCCAGAATATTTTTGGTCGTGCTCAGGCGTTCAAGCCGCATGTCAGATGCTTCGCCTTTTATTGGTGAGACAAGTTGACGTATGCCCAGGATTGTTTAGGGGGTTAATTTTAACGTAAAAAACTTAAGACGAAGGGCACTTATTTGTCGCTGCTTAATGGTGGTGGGGGATTGGAGATTTTTTTGCGGACGAGACGTGCCGTTCCGGATCGATCTGCAATGAGCCAAGGCGAAGATTAACATTTAACCCCGATTTCTGAAAGAATAATCCCGAAAATCCCCTGTCATTCGGCTGCGCCGGCGAATAATTCCCAACTAGGACTGCGAACTGGAGACTTTTGTAAATAAGCCATTGGGCTTGGGGGAAAAAAAGTTGCTTGGATACACTACTGGATTAGATATTGAATTGACATTGAATGGCCAAAAGCTCGAACCAAGCGATCATCGGTTCACAATGATTTTGTTTGTACACATGTTGACTCCTCAGTGATCGGCAGTCAGAGTGTTATTATTACTTGATTAACTCTTCCATATGGAGAAACTAGTGCAGAATCAGCCTTCCCTTGCCGGTTGTCCCCGGTCATAGTTCCAAGAAAGGCCGCTCCATGAGCCTCCATCACGTACAGAGCCTGTCCGGCTTGCCAAGACATATGTGGATTCTGACAGGATTCGTATAGTGCTCTAATATACAAAGACTGTGTAAGCTTACCTACATTGTACGATGATCAGAAGGCGAAGGCTCCTGTATATTGATTTCTCAGTCACTCGGCACATTTTCATGAGATGGATTCATAGCAACAATCGGAAGAGTCACGGCACTGTTTCGGGCAGTTGACATTTGAGGGGAAATGAGGAGAATCTCTATGGATAGTCAGTAGACATGATTTCAACATAAAAAGGTCACGAATCCTCCATCATCGAGCAACATAGTTACTCCCTTTCTCATCATCACCATCAGTCTCTTCAATCTTACACCACCTACAAAACCTATCTCTCCAAACAAATCTCTAACACACTCAGTCTTTTCAGACACACAAAAAACCATCCAAAATGCACGCCAGCACATTCTTCACCCTCGCCCTCGCCACCCTGGCCAGCAGCGCCGCCGTCACCAGCCCACCCGGCACCATCGAGGCCCGCTTCGACGCCGGCACCGGCCTCGAGGCCCGCTCGGAGCTCTCCCGCCGCGCCTGCAACTGCGGCTCCGCTTTCAGCTGCTCCGGCGGCGTCAGCAGCTGCTGCTCCAGCACTGGCGGGTACGGCATGTGCAACACCGACACCAACAGGTGCATGTGTGGCACCTCGTGCAACCCGCTGCAGTGTTCTCAGAGGCCTTGAAGTTCTTCCGTGTTGGAATCGGAGGAGGAGGAGGGTCGGGATCGATGAAAGGGAGGAAGTGATGCACAGTTCTGAGAGAATCTTCGGGGGTTGGGGGGAAAGGGGAAGGAGCTGGAGTTGGGTGGTTTTCCCGAAGGAGTGGTTCTTGGACGTTTTGGTTCTTTGACATTCTTTTCGGCTGTGTTGGCCTTTGCTGGGTTGACGCAGTCCGTTGTATACTTTTGATTTTGGCATAACTTACCCTTCTACTGACAAACAAAACAAGATGCATTTGACATCACTGAGATTCGGCCCGTGCTGTGTATGTCTCAATTCCCTCACCATTTCTGTGATACCGTTAGAGCTAGTTCTAGACTAGTCCATCACGTTGGGAGAGCCCTTAAACTAGGCTTGAGCGTCATTCGAAGCATGACTGTCTAGATTGAGCTCAGGTTTCTGATGGATCTATCCTCTTACTGACAGGCGACACTGGGCTGGAGGACTTAGTATTCTGTGGCTAATTAGGTAGGTGGGATAGCAACGCTACAGCGTCATAAGCTTATAAACTAGTTTAAAAAAATGCAGATCATTTACGGCGCAATGCATAGAAAAGGCTACTAGGCGATTGCTGCCACTGCTATCATGTTGCGGATCACAGTCCCTTAATCCGGCTTCAAGTTGTTCACATCCGCACTGGTGCCATTGGGAATGTAGCCGTTGACACTCGCCATTTTTCGGGTAACGAGGAGAAAATTGTTGATATCATAGCTTCATTAACCGTCTAGGCTTCCAAAAATGAGCTCTAGTGACGATGGCTCAAGCAACAAACTAAACGCAAGGACTACCAGGGAAGGCAGAGTGTCAACAATTACTATTACGTACTGGATCATGTATGGGAAAACAAAACTGGCTGGCTCTGCAAGCTTCCGGTCAACAAGCTTTACTTGGCCAAGTTCCTTTCGGCCTAGGATCATCAAGAGGCGCCCTGCTCTCCGCCAGGAATGCGGGCCAGATGAATTCCTCTGTCAATGCAACGGAAACTAGCGACAAGATGCCAAGGCCAAATGCCGATATTGGCATTACAGGGGCGGAGACCATCTTTAAGAGGACATGCTCAACAAGTCGAGTAGCAGAGCAAGGCGCGTCAGCGAAGATCCTCGAGCTTCGTAACGGCTCCGCCGTCTTTCTCGTCTGGATTCTGAGCCCGGACTCGGGCAGTTTTGTTTGGTTCTCATCGCCCCTTTTTTTACTTTAGTTTCCAGGGGATGAAATACATCTCAAATGTGAATGGCTAGATAGTGAGCCGACGTCTACTCACACGAAGGCGTATTACTCCGCATTGCATTCTCTCAGGGAATACTACGCAACAGCGTTGTCAAGCGGGTCTTGTCACGCACTTCCTGTCACAGCCTCGCCTTTGTTTATTCTTCGTACTCCACAAAGCTTAGGAGAAATATGACTAGTACTGTTGTTGCATTGCGTATGCAAAGCAACCTACGTATGCTCTGTCTACGGCTCCACAACGAGTTGCCACCAAGCTTTGCCCTACACACGAGATCAGAGGCTCTGCGGCCCTTTGCATACCGTGAGCCACGAACACGTCCGGGACCCGGGTCTTTGTTTGTCACTTAGCGGGTGCATTAAAAATGCGGAGATTACCGCCGTTGCTATGAACTTGGGGACCCGTACCCGATATCCCCCTCCGGTGCATCGATGCCCACTTGGTGCGGCTGTTTTCTGCTGTTCCCGGATACTTACAGACGATCAGCCGGAACAATCAGATGACGGGGTTACTTGATAGAGAAGATCTGTCAGTCAATCCGGGTACTACGCCATGAAGTGGATGGCGTGCTTGCGGAGGTAGGCGTTTGATGGCACAACCGTAACGATATCAGACAAAATCCACTCAGTCATAGGACATTTCTGGAGTTTCGGAGCCTGTTCCCAGATCAGGAAGTAGATGGGCATCGCAGACTTTCTCGGTTAATAAGCGAAAATAGGAGTTCTGCCATTGTGACTATACTACGCCAGGAGCCACTTTGTTCTCCAAGTGCATGGTGACACGACAGTTTAGACTGAATCCCGAGACAAGCAAAATCGAATTATCGTATTGATTTCACTCATTGGATTGTCCTTCAGATTCAGAGGGTTGTGTCCCAGGGCTTGAGTCTGTGAGGAGCTACCGCAAAGGCGATATCATGATTAGAAATGATTTCTCCACTCACAACGTGGAGGTGCGCCACGTATCAAGAGCAAATTAATATGCCCCCAGATTGAATTACTCGAGCACATAGGGAAGCTCACTCAAATCCTTAAATGCGAAAGATTGACCGAACCCAGCGATGATCAGCACGTGTGCAAAGGATCAGCTAGTAATGTTCGGGACTGGATTCCGAGCCGCACATCCTTGGTTCGTGCGCCCTCAAGGTTACTATGGTACAGAGAAACTTCCTGGACATATGTGGGCCGGTCAACAAGGTTCCCATGCCATGTCAAGAACTGAACTCAGCAATCTTGTGTGATAAGGCGTTCATTGCGCGTCGCTCCTCCTCACGGTTGATTGCGATTTTATATAGTACGAGTAGTCGGATTAGACAAGACTACCAAATACCAAATTGGTGGAGTCTATATAGCAATGTGTAAAGACATAGTTGATAGGTCTGCGAAGTACTTCCCCTTTTGACGCGGTTCAATCGACACTTGGACCTTCGGTAAAGATTACGAGGGAGTAGCGCGTCTCTTTTCGTGAATGAACACGCGGCGTGGCCGTTTGCGAGGCTTTGTTTGGCGATGGCCTCCATTCAATAATACTACCTCATCATCTGACCATCTATCTGGTCTGGGGTCCGATCGTATTTCTCCTCTTGAGGGTTAATCAAAGGGGTCGCTCCGCACCACAAGTTACCGTCGGGGAGGGGGGGCAACCTTTTGTCCAATAGCGTGTGGCTATCATTTCCATGTTGGGCTCTACACTGACTCTTGCCCAACCTTGCCAGGTGCTGAAAAATTGACGGGTTTCAACAAGGATCCCATGCATGCCATGCAAGCCATGGTATACGTGGTAATGAATTGTGTCATGCTCAAATATTCCGGAGCTCTCTTCACTTGGGGTTCCAGAGATCAGCGAAAATCATTAACAATTCTGGCGAACTGGTTGATCACCTTGCCAAAAAGAGTAGGTAGATATATATTGTATAAGAATGGGGCCTGAATTGACATAGTTGAACCGGAGGTCATTCATAATGCGGCAGTCAAGACTTGGCAAGAAAAGATGAATGCAACAAAACCTGTTGCGAAGCGTTTCACCTTGTGGAGTTTTTGTTCCCGTCTTGGTTTTCGTAGCCGCAAAAGGCCAAGTAGCAGTTTGGAGCTTGGTCTGCGGTCCCCTCCCCCCCCACAAGAAACAACAACAAAGCGCACAGGGGATTTATCGATGTACGGATACACACCATAGGATGTGCTCTTAATCAAAATGATGTGCAATCTTACAGCATTAAGGTTAATTGGTTTACACATATCATGCACCGGTGTTCCATTGGTCACACGCACCTCATTTATTCTAGCATGATCCCCGTGAACCCAATCTTTCGGAGCATAAACTGGTTTGTGTAACCGACAGTGGTGGCGAACTCATGCGAAATTTGAAGAGGGGTTTTATTTTGTGTCTTCCTTTGGCTTCAAATGTATGGGGCCTTGGGGGCCTAAAGGTTTGGTTTCTATACCGGGATGGTATACAAGCAACGTCAAGTTGCCATTGATTTCCTCAGTACAAGTCAACTTTTTAATGGAGTTGATTGTTGCATAACAATCTTCTTGGAATTTGAATTTGACACTTCGCTTACTCTGTATGTTTGCGGGGTAACTATGATGGGATCCATGCTACTATATTCATGAGGGTAAACTGTTGATGTTTTTTTTTTTTTTTTTTTTTTTTTTTTTTTTTTTTTTTTTTTTGGAACCCGACTGTTCCTAGAATAGGGAATCACCAACAAGAAACTTCCTTAAATATGTGCTCCAAGACCTCCTCCCGCGATTCCTCACAGATTGACGACCTTGGCGGCCTCATGTTGGTCAGATGGTTGGTCGGACGAAATGCAGAAATTCCAACTCCAAAACCCAGGGACCCACAACCAATGCTTCCGGGGGTCGTTGACGATATTGGTTTAGGCACCCTCCAGACCCTCGGGCTGTTTGTGGATACCGTGGAGACTTTTGTTTGCCCCTGAAGCTGTCGCAACGCCCGAACGAGAACGGTTGGGTGATTTCGCCATTTCCAGCTGCCGGTGCTACGGTTTGTACACAAACAAACTCGGGATGGTACAGTATCATGGATGAATTTCGTGGCCTCTAGTCGGGCGACCTACCGAGCTGGCTCTTTTCATCTTTTCATATTTAATTGATCGAACCGCCACCTGGAGTGGTCAATTCAGAGGTACTTCTCCTCACCCCTCGTCGCCTTCTCGACTGGACAAGCAGCTTGCAATACCTTCCACCCCACGGTCCTTCATTTTTTTTTTTTTTTAAATATTTTCCCACGCGTTCCCTTTGAACCATACACACACGCGCACACACACACACACACACACACCGCCAAAATGAAGTCCTTCACCATCTTCGGCCTTCTCGTCCTTGCCAAGCTGGCAGTCGCCTTCCCGGTCGAGACCGACGGCAGCAAGGTCTCGAGCGTGCACGCCCTCGACCGCCGCGCCATCGTCAACCACGACAGCCTCTCCCCGCTCGCGCAGACGGTGCAGGCCGGCGCCATCGGCGACGCCATCGCCCGGTTCAGCCCCAAGATCCGCATCGCCAGCGGCTGCGAGCCCTACACGGCCGTCGACGCCAACGGCAACATCAGCGGCGGCCTCAAGCCCGGCGGCAAGCCCAAGTCCAACTGCGGCGACCCCTACCGCGGCCAGACGTACTCGCGCGCGGGCACTGTCCAGGGCAAGTTCTGCATCATGTACTCGTGGTACATGCCCAAGGACCAGCCCAGGGACGACACCATCGGTGCTCACAGGCACGACTGGGAGAACGTCGTCATCTGCACCGACTCGTCCATGAACACCATCACCAACGGTGCCGCCTCGGGCCATGGCAAGTACAAGAAGACGACCAGCGTCCCGCTCGACGGCACAAACGTCCTGGTCGAGTACTTCACCAACTTCCCCACCAACCACGAGCTTCAGTTCACCTCCGACACTAGGGGATACACCAAGCCCATCATGGACTGGGATGCTATGCCCCAGGCCATGAGGGATGCTCTCAACAACGCCGACTTTGGCGCCGCCACCGTCCCCTTCAAAGACTCGACCTTTATGGACAACCTTAACGGCGCCCAGTAGTAGAGTGTGGTTAATGTCACTTACGTTTGTTCATACATGTTTTTAATCGTGGGAGCGTCTCTGGGTGGAAGGGTTGTTTAATGTTTTATGGGTTGCATTGCTGTCACTTTTATTGTATATTTCTCTTGTTTATACCCTTTCTTTTTTTTCTTGTTAACTTACTGTAGACTAGCAAATGCATATAGGACGAATACTGAAGGGATGTAATACTTGCATAAAAGTCCAGTTAAGTGAATCCACGACCTCAAACTGTCAGTGACAAAGCATATGCTCTCGCCTCCTGCTGTGGAGTGTCAGTAACAAGTCATATGGGCAGTGCAGCTTTCTTTGCCGCGGTTTTCGCCTTCGCCAAGGGACCTAAGGATCTTGAGCTCAAGGTGTTTTATTCTCTATGGAAGAGACAGAAACGAAAGACATGTTCAGCAACGAGAAGCCGGGCCCTAGCTTCTCGAGTGTGACAAGATAGCAGAGACAGAAGAAAAAGAAACCCAACATCCTGCTGCAAGGGTAGATAAAGAAAATCGGGTAGAGAATTGGAGGATCGCTCTACCCTTACTTCGACTCAAGGGCTGCAGCCTCACGAGCCGTGATCTCCATGCCCTGCTCGTTGTAGAAGGCATTGGGCTCCTCGCACTCCTCTTGGGCGCTGGCCTCGGTGCCGTCGCTGCGGACCTTGACCAGCGAGCGCCCCTCGAGCCACCGGCCGGACCCACGGCCGGTCCAGGCGAGGCAGAAAGTTCCGGCGTTAGCCGTGGTGAAGGTCAAAGAATTGCCGGTGCAGTCGCCGTTGGTGAAGGCTTGACCACGGCTATATTATTTTTGGTGGGGTAGGGCAAATAAAGTCAGTTCCAGTCTACTTTTACTGGACTTTAATGGAGTCTAGAAGGGGAACACTACGCACCTGTTCGCGGGCAGCGTAAAGCGGACCGAGGTGGAGGCGCCAAAGCCACAGCATGAGCCGGCCGCGATGCCATTGCAGCAACGGAGGGTGCCGCCGCAGCTGGAACCGGAGGCACCGCAGACGTCGGCGGCCTGGGCAACGGCGGCCAGGGCGGCAGTGAGGAAGACGATGAGCTGCATCTTGAGAGTATTTGTCTTTTTGGAGTGAAGAGAAGTGGCGACTGCGGTTATTGATGATGGAGTTCTGGGAGCTGATCAAGAGGACTGCTGAGGCTGCTGGAAAAGTAGAGTCTGATGTCAGTCCAAGGGGTCGGAGGAGGCTGTCTTTATATAGATAATCTTGGGAAGGCCTTCCGTTTGGGCTGAATGTGATTTTCTAAGTGCTGATGAACCCTCACGGTAATTTGCGATTTAGAGATGTGGTATCCATAGTATCGCCTGATAAGTCTGAGCTCACATACAATGCTTGCTTCTCTTTTCCACGTGTGGACATCGCCTCTGTCAAGACTCGACTCCTAAATTGCTATGCACATTAGCCCAGAGCTACTGTCAGGACGGTAGCATGTCTGCCCGAATGCGCTGCTTACATGACAGAAATCATAATTCACAAAACCCAAAAGTAACTGTGCCCCAGTCCTGCTTCTTTGTGAATCACCAGCTGCGGTTGTATGTTACATTACATGTAAATCACATCCGTCAGACTGTACATGATGTTTGTGCCAACTGCAATAATACACTTTTGAGCTCAATGTTACTTTAAAAGAAATGTTGCAATGCCAAGACTGTTTTGACATTGTGGGCAAATTGATTGATGACTGCATGCACCGTTCTAGCCCTCAGATGCCGGCCTCGGCCAACGGGCAGCCACTACAACTCTTTCGAGTCCGGGGTAAGACTTTGAAAATTGAGATTATTGGCTGGTACGTTGTAGCATCGTAACTGTCATCCTCTTACACTCAGTCTCACACCGCCCGCCCAGGAACGGCAATTTAACAGTCCAGACCCCGCGCCAATGCCTGCATCCATCTCAGTAAGGCCATCTCTTGGCATAGCCGTGGCGTTTAGGAACCGCATCCGGAGAAATACAAGCTCCCATCTGCCATGGCAGCTGAACCTAAGATTGCTTAGATGTATTCATATCACCAAGAACGACCTTGATTGGCTTGGCCCGGCTTTTGAAAATATTCTTTTACTCAATGTAGCGTAGCACCGCTGACTGGATGAGTTGGTCCGTCCCCCCGATCCGGTCATCTACAAGGCTACATTCTTATCTCTTTACGGGACTGGGGATGTTGTGGAAAAGATCTAATAACGAGTCACTTCGTTTACCAGCCGAGCTTCTGTCAGATCGCTACTGTAATTGTAAAGTCCAGTGGTTGTTTTGGAAATCCTTCTCAATAGGCCAGATCTATGCAGCTTACAGTCCCATGGCTCATGCTAGACACTCCGGCGGTAATGACATCAGGCCACCAATCTATTTCTAGAGTATGTTAATAAGCCTCCGCTTTTGGGGTCTATTCCTGACCATACGTTTTGTCACACGGTCGCCTGAAAGGGCAAGTTTTCTTGCTCCTTCATATTACAACTCTTATAGCCTTGGCAAAGTCTACAGTATGCGGTCATCTTTTCATATAGCTTTCAGCCCAAAGTGCACAAATTTCCGCCCTTTCACCTCTTTAACCATCTTTAACCAAGAAACCATGGCCGTGGATACGCAGAGAGCAGAGGCAGGAAATTACAGGATGCCTGATAACTTTTGTAACTTGGCATTGTTGATTCTGGGCATGAGAAACTGACGGGAGATAGGCTTAAAATATACCCATTTCTTGGCTTCACTTCCTTATAAGAAGACACTAAAGCCTTTTTTTTCGGGAAGACTAACACGCACCTCACTCAAAATCAGACAGTAAATATGCAGCTGTCTCATGGAACCTTTTTGTACAACAGTCTCAAACTGGGGATGAGGCTAGCTGTGTAAATTTAACATGAACATATGAGAGTTTTTGGATTGTGGAAACGAGTCTACTGAAAAAGGTTTACTGCCAGCCATCAGGAGAACACATGATGTAAACTCTGAAGAAGCAAGGCTCTCTGCCAAGGCATTTCTACATGCCTTTTTCCCCCATCTGGGCTTTGTCTCTGGGCATTACATGCCGCACAAATCGTGGCAGTATCATTACTCAATAATGCCATAACCTCCTTCTCCGCACCCTCGCCGCACCTGGCCTCCGCCCTTGGCACACTCTGGCATTATAGCCTTGGCGGCGGCCTCCAATCCACCACCCTTCAGTTTTAGAGACAGGGTGACGGTAGTTACTGGTATATACGTCAACAGCACCACGGTGCACTTGTGGCTCTGTATGATGCTTACTGATCTACATAGGGCACTGTCGGTTGAGCCGACGTCTTGTCCAACCAAGCTCTGGGAGCTCCTTCATAGATTAAAACCCCTACCAACTTGGAGATATATTATTACAAGATCGACGCCGCTGGGATGATCGCAAACTCTTTTAGTAGCGAGGAGTAGGGAAGCTCGAGGGGGCTCAGCGGGCACTCTGCCTGCTGGTGGTCAGACTTGTGTCAGGCTGAGGGTTAAATGGTAAACTTAAACACCTGCTGTCGCGCTTGGCAGATTTCATCCGCATTCAAGGTCACTAGAGGAAGGCTAACAACAACGCCAGATTGAGGTCTAACAGATACATGCCATTATGTAACCTAATCCCCCACCACCCTCCTCGGTCTCCCAAAGGGTAGCTACCCGGCTCCTAGCAACATCCCAGCAACTTCAAAAGTATTTTTTACATCTTTCTATATCAGACTCATCAAAATTGAACTCTGAGGAAATATCTTACCTAAACCCCTGAGTTGCGGGGTTTGAACTTGAAACTTTTGACGAAAGTGTGCGTACAACAGGACTTTGTGGACTTGGCTCGGGATGTTCCGTTACTGCCGCTGGCCGCCTGGGTGTCTAAAAAGGATGCCAAGCCAGTGGACGTTGAATCCCCTGTCGCAATCCTGATTATGGACCCTACCGACTTGCATAGCTCATTCATCAGGAACGGCAGTCCGCTTCCCCCGGGCTCTTGACTCTCGGTCGTTGGACGTGAGGCAAGGAGTTGCGGGAAATAGTGGCCAAGGCGCACACAAAGGGTTCATGGCGCAGCAAAGAATGAAGATCAGGTTTATGCGATTATAAGCCAACACAGCGGACAAAAAAAACAGACAAGAAGCCAGAAAAGGAGCAAAAACTCGTCAAAAAACGTCGTAAAAGAACATACAGCAACAAAGACTCCGCGCTGATCATCATCCAAGTGCTGATAGGGTCCTCACAGACTTGGCACTATAGAAACTGCTGTGGCTAGGTATGTATAGAAAAGATGATATTCTTTTCGCTTCCAGGACGGACGCCTTTACTAAATTATGCCCAAATCAAAGGCCTCTCTGACTTATTGTCACAGCACAAGCCTTGTAGCGACTAACCAAAGGCCCAATCATCACATTACTGGTCTATACAGCAAGTCCCTAATCGCGCTTCTTTGCACTGACCTGGCCTGGGATTGGTATCATGAATAAGCTTGAGGAACAAGCTGTGCTTACGAGCAGCTAGATATTACAGAGATAAGACTTGAAGCGCGACGGGTTGACGTTGGGCTTCTTGGTTTGGCTTCTTTACTAAAATAAAGAGAGAGGAACAAGACTCTAGAAAGTTTTTCATGGCGAGCTGGTCGCATGAGGGATTGTGCTTTGAGGGTTTCGTGCAAAAAGAACAATACTGCATCTCCAGATTTCGGAGCTTAGCAAGCTGTCACATAAGGCGAACAGGTTTACGAAGAGAGGAGACGGAGGCCGTGGAAATTGCCACCAGTTCTCACAGGCGAGCAATAATGTTCTTAGCAATACCCATAACCCTACTAACCATACACATCTACATCGCCATGACACTCCACTGGCTGGTCGTCAAGAAACACAATTTTTGGGTCTTCTTTTTGCTATACACATCAGCGCTGGTCGTTTTTGTCTCATTTTCCACCGTCTAACCCGAAAATAAAAGTCTGCCAGTCACAACTCCCCGAGCGACAATATCATTAGTAGCCTTGAGGGTTTTAACTCCCGACGGATTGAAGCTACTTAGGGTGTCTCTGGCTTTTACAGGCACATGCCATTGGCCTCTATGATCCCAGTTTCTTCGCCATTTTGAATGTTCGCCAAGTCCAACCTCCCAAGTCATATTTTCTTTCAGGGTACAAATATTGCATCTCCTATTCCAGTCGCATTGATTTCTATGAAATTGAGACTTCTGCCGTATACACGCCATAGACTTCTTTTCTTTTCGAAAAAGAAAGTAAGCTCAAGCTCGCTTGTTGAGCATGGGCTGTGTCAATTGGCAAGTATAACCATTTTCCAAGGAGAGTCTCGAAGCACTCTTCTGTAATAATGAACAAGTTCATTCGTGTCGTATCTTGGCCTGATCCGGATGTTTTTCTTGGCCAATTTGGGAGCAGCTCGGGCTAAACCGCTATTGCTTTTGGGGTGTTTTGGAGGCAAGGCAGTACCGGATTCAAAATGACAGCATACTGCGTTGTTTATAAGAAAAAGTAAAAGTAGATGGATAAAAAGGCATCGAGACATGTTGAAAACTTCAAAGAGGAAATATGCCAGTCCAGGGAAAGCTTGACTGCCAAAAAGTACAAGTTGAGGTCGAAAAGTATTTGCAATTCAGGTGGTGTGTAAGGTCAAAGAGTGTTGTTAGACTGGCAAATCGATTAACCGCCTGAAGAAAAAAAAAAAAAAAAAAAAAAACGGGGTTTGTTTATCATTACTGCATACACAATCGGGTTCTCTGGTTTCTGCTTGGCTTGACCTGCCCTGTGCCCTGTTTCTATAAATACGACGAAATAACCGGACCACACCCCAGCTATTTTTATATGATTGAGTAGGGATATATGTAATTGCAACTTCAATTTAACCCTAAGCTTCACCGATCAACTTGTGCTGCTCCCCACGGCTTTTCCGCACGATTGCATGGATATGGCAGAGTTCTTGATGTGCAACGCTTCTTTCTTTTGGTTCAAGAATGAAACGTTTATTAATCTTAATGGTGGGTGATTACTTACAAGGAGGTAAAAACAAGACGCTCTATTTTATTGAATCTAAATCTTCCAGAGACTTTCGCTATCTTCTAACCCAGAGCTTCAGATCGCAACAATGAAATCCTGCATTCACCTCGTTGCAGTGAATAGTTCAGCTTTTATCTGATGGGCCCATTGGGGATTGCAGACATGCAAAGGAAGAGCCAAAGGAACGGGTGTAGCAGTGTGCACGAGCTTTGAGGAAGTTTGTACGAGACGCGGCGTTCAATGGTGACTTGTGAATGACGTCCTCAGGATAACGACAAACTGCAAACATGGCTTGAATCTTGGATCCTTAGTTTCAACTTGGATTGGTCTGCTTCTACACAAGTAATGCACGCTCAAATAGTCTAGTCGTTTCTTGAGGAGTACAATACGGTGGGTGGTTGAGCATCGCAACCTCGGTGTTCAGCCTCTTCTTATCGGCGGACCTGAAAGCCAAGCTCACAAAGTCGATGGTCGCTGATAAGCTGTAATTGCCTTTTTCCGTGGACTACTCTAAACTAAAACCGTTTCCTACATCCAGTCTATGCACAATCCGTGGAAGGGCCGTACCAAAACTAAGCAGCTGCCCTCGTCCGGTCACCAGTTGGGATGGCACTGCCGCCGGTCTCCTCATCCATCTGGACGGTCGGGACGGCCTTGTTGTCGTCGAGGCCGAGCTTCTCGGCGCCCTGGTCGACATGGTTGACGCCTCCAAAGAGAACATCCATCTCCTCGAGGGGCACCTTCTTTGTCTCGGGGATTAGGAAGTACACAAAGACGGCGAGTACGATGTTGATGGCCATGAAGAAGAAGAGACACTTGAGGCCACTGTTTGGCATCAGATGGAGAGAGTTAGTAAGTGGGACGGATCGATCAGGAAAACCAAGCAATGAATGGAGGAAGCAAAAAAGGGATGCCAGAAAAAGAAAAAAAAAGAAAAAGAGAAGAACGTACGTATCCTGCAAGAACTTGGGAAAGAACTGCTGAAAGATTGTGTTTGCCACGTTCTGCATCTGCGAGCACATGCCGACCGCCTGCGCGCGCACGTTCATTGAAAAGACCTCGGCGGTCCAGATCCAAGTCGTGGCGCCCCAGCTGGGCTTGTAAAAGAAGGCAAACATGAAGAGCAGGAAGACGATGGCGATGCCGACCGGCTGTGTCTTCCTGCCGCCGTCAATGTCCGGGGTGGCGAGCCCGACGACGGGCACGGCGAGCATGCACAGGCTCATGCCGATGGCGCCGACGATGAACAGCCAGCGGCGACCAAAGCGGTCGGCCGTCCAGGCGGCGTTGAGCGTAAAGATGATTCCAAAGGTCGCGTTGAGCGCGTTGATCAGGTTGATGGTGGTGACGTCGGGCCATACCTTTTTGTAAATGGCCGTGCTGTAGCTGTTGAGCGTGCCTTGACCGGTAAGCTGGAGAAGGGTGTGCTGTTAGTAAATGTGCACCAGGGATGAAAAGTCCTTCTTCATCACACCCCTTCCCGCCCGACTTACCTGCTGCCCAACGTTGAGGACCATAGCCAGGTAAAGCCTCTTCCTGACGGAAGCATCCCTGAATAGCGCCTTGTAAGACGAGCCCTGCGAGAGTTCCTTCTCGTACTCGATGGCCTCGCGGATGGTCGCCACCTCGAACTCGACCTCCTCTTCGGTCTCGCGGACCTTGCGCAGCGCTGCCCGTGCGCCCTCGATGTCGCCGTGTCGCTGGATGTGCCAACGCGGCGACTCAGGGATCCAAGGGATCAGCATCATGATGATGACGGGCACCAGCGCCTGGAGGATGACCACCGTGCGCCAGTCCCAGTGGCCGAGGCTTTTGCGGTTCTGCGAGCAGGCGTAGTTGGTCCAGAAGCAGATGAAGGAGCCGACGCTGTAGAAGAGTTGCCAAAAAGTCTGGGAAAAGGTGAAGAAAGTTACTTGTCAGCCTCATGGACGCGGTGATTCTTCAGGTAGGTGATGGAAAAGAACATACCATGACAACTCCGCGGATTTCAGCGGGCGCCATCTCATTAATGTAGACGGGGCCAGCAGCTGTGGACAGATTTATGTGTGAGATCAGATAATGGACTCCATCGAGTATGCAAATCAGGTACAGGAGCACCGTCTGGACTTACTCAAAGCCAAGCCTACGTCAAGCAAGAAACCGTAAAGTTAGCAGTTGCACAGCAGGCAATACCGTAGCCACGAGACCTGTGAGAACTTACCTTGACCGAGACCAATAACCACACGCCCAGCAATGAAAACGCCGATGCTGTGGTACGGAGCAAAAGCCTGCATGAAAGTCGCCACCACAGTGGTAGCGCACCCGGCGAAGATGGCCCATCGTCGACCCAAGTAGTCGGCCTGCAGGGTTCAAAGTCGCGGCAGAACATCAGTTTCGATAAAATCAACAACAAAGTCTCCCCAAAGCAGTCCGGAACTTACCGTCGGGCCACCAATGAAGAACCCAGATATGATAGCTCCGATGGTGTACGCCGTGTTGATCAGGCCAATCATGTATGCGTCGGTAGCCTGAGCAGACGACTTTGTCAGTGTTTCTGTCCGAAGGTTGACGACTGGGACCAGGGTCGCGGTGTTTGATGCTTGCCTACCGAGTTGAGATCAAACCACTCGAGCCAGTGGTCACTGCCCTGAACACTGTTGAAGACGGAGGCATCGTATCTGCGACATGATCAGAATCCCAAAAGTCAGACGAGAACTTCCCCATATATAAGTAAGTGGGTGGCTAAGATGGTTTTGCTCAGCTCAAAAAGAAAAGATATCGCAATACACATACCCGTAAAGCACCATGGCCATGGCAGCGACCATGCACACGTACCAGTTGTACGCCCGCGTTGAGGAAACCATCTTGACTCTTGTATTTACCAGCGCAGAATAGTGACGGATGCGTGCGTGGTAATGGGCGAGGTGATAAAGAAAGAATGAAGGCCCCAGATATTCTGATGGCCGGCATCGTAAAAGGGTTTTTATCTACTCACCCCGTACGTTATCGGGGCATCTCCATACGAGCTTACGAACGGCCCCGGACTGGGGATGGATCAGGACCTAGTTTAGTGCCTGTGGAGCACGCCGGGGTCGATGGAGGTGATGGTAAGGATGGGGTCATATGTCTTTTTTTTTTCTTCTTCTTTTATCTTTTCATCGGCGTGCCTTCGTTGTGTTGACGACACACTCAATCGAAAATGGAGCAGCAGAATATAAATCGCCAGGCGGTCAACACATAATAAGTAAAAGACTTTCAAGTTTTTTCAATAACCGAGAAATCGCGGTTTAAAGCCAAAAGAAAAGGGAAAAAATCCTCACATTTATCCCTTGATGACCAGCAAAGTTGAACCAATTTAAACCTTGCGATACTGTCAATTTACGCCCCATGGGATCTTGGAGTAGGACTGGGGTAGATGCGGAGAAGCGGAGTGCACGCATGGGGAAGGCTCTGGCACCAAATCTTCCACGAATGAAAATTTTGCCGCCTACAACCCCGGCCGGGGATGCAGGGTCAAGGCTGTATGATTCTGAATTTTGCTCAAGCTTTCATTTTTTTTTTTTTTTTTTTTTTTTTTTTTTTTTTTTTTTTTTTTTTTTTTTTTTTTTTTTCTGGTCCGGCAGGCTGAGAAACCATGGTTGAGTCAAGCTGAGATGCCGCTTGCCGCCGATTGGTAGACAGCTGATATTTTCGCAATCGTGTTATGGAACCTCATGAAAATCAAGAGTGTCATTTACGCTACATTATATCTATCTCGCTGACATATATGCTGGGAAATCATCTGTGACTATGTCAAGTTTAACTCAGGTAAAAGAAAGTATCCAAAAGTCATTCCGAAGATCCACTGATACAGTTGGCCAGGTAAAACCATTCGACAAATAAGAGGGCCAACAGTAACCGATATTGTTCAAAAGCTAGGATAGCCGATCATATACCGCCGCCTTGGCGCATAATCTCATTAATGTCAACTGGTGCCCAGTTGACCTCGGCTGGTCGTGTATGATGCTGTACTGGCGGGTGTTGTTGGACCTGAGGCGGCAGAGGGTTTAGTTGGCCAGGAAAAGGCGGTTGATGCTGGAAATGAGGTTGTTGCATATGGGGCTGAGCAGAATAGGCTCCATGCATCATGTTTGGGTGTGGAGGAGGCCCTGACATCATTTGTATACCACCGCCACGTTGAGGTGGTGATATGTGTCTAGCAGACGGTGACATGTGCTGCTGTAAAGGAGGACTCATCGGGGCTATAGAGTGTGGTCCCATGGGCATTGAGTACTGGGGCGGAGGTGGTACCTGATGTTGAAGATGCGGCGTGGACACATGCGTCTGGGATCGATTATGCTGATGATGTGGCTGGTGCTGCTGGTGGTGCGGCTTTTGGTCTTGTTGCTGCTGGAGCTGTTGGCGCTGTTGTTCTTGCTGTTCGCTCCTCAAAACTTTGAGTTTCTCAATCCTCTGGCGCAAGTCCTTGCTCTTTCTGTCAAACTCTTGTGCAAGCATATTTGCGATGTTCCATCGATCGCCAAACTTTTTCAGTGTCGCAATTGTCTTTTCAACGCAGGCCAAGCTTCTGTCCAGATTATCACCTCCACGTCTTTCGGGCATAGGTGGGGGAGGGGCGGTTCCCGGGACTGAGAGAGGCACAGGCACTGGTGATTCCGACAACAGTGTTTCACCCATCTCATCCATGACAGCCAGAAACTGGGAACCCATAAAGTACACTCTCAACGCTTGATCATAGGTAAGCAACGCCCATGCTGACAAAGGCGATGGCTTCACTTCGCCGAGCACAATCTGCGGTTTCTCGTCTGGAGGGTGTACCATGTCGTACACGTCGTTCATGTAGGCGACTGCGTACTCGAATATCAAAAGTCGGCCGTGAGACGTTATCGTCGGTGCGCGCGAACTAGGCGCGATGCAGTAGACATAGCTGTACTTCAGTTCGAGCTCAAACAATTGGCGAATGGCAGTTGGCAGTCCTTCATCGCCATCAGGGAGTGATTCGAACCATTCGCGCATCTCGTGGCACATATGCCAAACATAGCCAGCTGCATTCTCGAGCGGCACCGATGGGTCGGATTGGACTAAAGTCTGGTACCAATGTGACTGCGTCTGACGGAGCTGAAACAACAAAATCGCTGGATCCGATGACTCGGGACCCTTGATGGTCCCGCTAATGGATGGGATGCGGCCAACTCCAGTCATGCTGGGTAGTGCCACGTTGACGGCGTCGTCCGTGAAAGAAAAGGCTCTAGCCGACATCATTCCAATGCACCTGTATCCAGTATTAGAGGCGTCAGACACGGTGATTCGTGTGCTAGTAATAGCAAACAAACATACCTGTCGAGAGCATAGGCGCAGTAGAAAATCTTCCTCCGCAGGTTTAGCTTGAACTTGTCGATTCGATCTGTGGATGATGGATCTTGATGGAAGCCAAGATCAATGATAGCACGGCAAGTGAATCCGATTAGATGCCAGCTGTCAAAGTGAGCCGGGTCAAATAAGGAGTATTGCGTGAGTAATAAAAGCGATCTGATCTGGGTTTCTTTGCCAGGCATCAGAGCCATATCGGCAAATGTCATCGCCCTGGTAACATATTCGACGCCGTTGCGGTAATATTCATCGTTGCAACTGTGACTCTGAGCCGTTGATGCAATCGCGAGTACCATCCAGAACAGCCAGCAATCATGATGCTTGAGATGTCGCCTGTCATCATGGTAGAGGTTCTCAACAGCGGAATGCAGATGAACATCTGGAAAGAATGGATACAAAGCATAGATGTTGTCGAGATAGTACTTGACGAGTCCTCGGGCGACATCACGGGGCGGATTGGTGTCTGTCTGGGGTTCTGGCAGGGGATCTGCGGTTGAAGCTGCCAACAAAAGCCTAGCAAAGGTCATGTTGCTAACCGAGGGCTCAAAGTCCTGCGCAGTTGCGTTGACCGACCTGAGAAGAGCCATGTGTCAGTAGGGCCATCGCTTCGAAATGGTGGTGAGATCTTCGAGGAGGTTTTCATGCAACAAGGAACAGTGCATTCGTACAAAAAGCCAAAGTCGGAGACTAGTGCATTAACATCGGAGTTCTCCCTCTGCCTGGCGGCCTTTCTGTAGATGGCTGCATGGATGTTGGCCATGGAGCCCTTGCGGTCATCCGAGTGTGCAAGTGGTGCATCGACATCGTGAAGGGCCATGGATGCCTTTCGAGACTTGGCAAACTTGAGCCGCCTCTCTAATTTCTCTACACGAAGCTCAAGAGCTGCAACATAGCTGTGATGAGACAGAATTTGGTCAGTCTATGATGGAGCCACACGTGACTCTGGTCCGAAGGAGCTTACCTGCGCTCCTTGCCGCGAGCAAACTGGTCGTTGGCTGCCGAACATTCGTTTTCGCGTCCTGCCTTTTCGCAAGCGGTACAAGCGGGGAGTTTTCCATCACACTAGATGAGGACGGTCCTCAGGTTAGAAGACTGGCCCATCGTAGGGATCATGATAAGGAATGTTTGTCATTCACCTTGACTTTGGCTGTTCGACCTAAAAAGACAGAAGAAAACCCAAGTCAGCCACGATGTAATTATTATAAATGCACCTAGCAAGTCTATGCGTGCGAAATTGATAAGTAAGACTTTTTGACTGACATCTTGAGCAAGCCGACACTGGCCTGGAAACCCTCAACAGGGGGTTCTCAGAGAAACTCGAGCGCGGCATCCTGGTTGAAAGTGCTGAAGCCACCAATAAATTCGACGATTACACCCTATAAAAATAAAGGTGCCTCGAGAGTCGGAAGAAAGACTACTTTAAAGCATGTGGCGCAAGTCCCCTTGGACACGAGATGTTCGCTGTTCGCATTCGCGGCAATGTCGCATTGGTTTTGCAAGAGCTTTGAGGGGTTGAATGGGGTGAGATGCGTGCGGCTCCTACAACAAGCGGCACCAGCAACCAAATCCGAAGGTCAGGTGGGGAAAGATCGACATTGAAGGCTCCAGCCGTTTGTAGACAGATTACCTAATCGCCTTGAAGTGACCCGACTGGGTTCAAACGCAGCTCGGCGGGGCCGAACGTGTCAAAGTCACTGACGTTGGTTTGTTTGGGTGGTTGCGCCCATGTGAACCGAAACCATTTAGCGCAGAACTAGCGGCTAGTATGCAGGCACACACACAAGTAAGCAGTCGCTGCGAAAAACTGGGATAAGATGCACGACAATGGATGGCACGCTTCACGTCGACTTGTCATATCCCTTGCTTTTCCATGCAAAGAAGGCTTCTAGAACTAGAACAAGCATAACCCTGCGGCTATTAATGGGTTCATGACATATCATATCAATCTATCTTTTTTTCGCCGGTCAATGCGAGCCTTTGGCTTCGAGTTGGGGGGGCCGCCCTTTCTCAACGGTCCTTGATCTTTGTTTGGAGAATAAACCAAGATTCCGGAAATTTAGGTAATTGCTTTGTTTGCCACTAGTTTTACTTTGCAATAGGATTTTGAAAGTCTCGACCGGACTTTATTTTGGAGAACCTAGCCATAACTTGAGTCTTTTACCGGTATTACCTTTTACTTGGCTTCAACACGGCCGCCAATATCATGACGCAGCAGCAGCTTATGCGAGTTAAGCTCAACCCTAAAATTAGGCCAGGTTTTTACCAGTTTAGCAGAGGACACACGACAAAAGGCAGAGGATTCATGGTCTCCCCCTTGAAAATGTAGTACCAAAGTATTTCTGTCTCATCTGCCCATAGCAGTATGCATGCATGGGGCCAAAATAGCCAAAGGGGATGCAACCAGACAACAGACGACAGGTCACACGCACGCAAGGGAGTCCAAAAACGTACAACAATAGTAGTATACAGTACCTACTCATGTCAAGAATAGACCAGCGCTAGTCAGGATTGGCGTCACAGATGCGTGGGATTTTTGGTCCACCAAGGGTCAGGGAGGCTCTGCGCCCCCGAATGGCCCCTGGGAATCCTTGTCGATGCAGCCCTGTTCTCCATTTACAGAAAAGTTCTAGAAGGCCAAAGGCTAAATGGATCTGACGCATGACGAATTGTTTTCATGCCCTGCCCTGCTTCGGTTGTTGTTGTTGTATGCGGCCCTTGTTTCCACCGTCAAGAAGTATGAACTGCGCCGCTGACAAACAAAACTGGTCCAAACTCAGTGGAACCGCTGTGTGTGAGGTCTCCCCCGGATGCTGAAAATTGGGGGTCGCTACCTACGTAACAAGGGGGACTTTGTTCTGGCGGGGCCCAAGGAATGCAAAACCACTTTAGGGACGGATCGGTGCAGGATGACAAGAACAGCAAAGGGCAACCAACTCGCACCTGTGTCCAAAAACCGGTCACCTTCCCCACGAACTTGGGCGAGTGAGTTACAAAAATTCGCTGTATTTCTGATCCCGGGTCATATGATTATGCATTTTATTTTTACCAAGACACGAAATCATAAGATGGCGAATCCGAGCGACACTGGCAGCGAGTCGAGAAGAAAGAGAAAAAAAAGGAGAGGGGCAACCGACAGACAGACAGATTTGCGACGAGGCGAGACTAGGTGATTTTCGTACAACCGCCAGTGTCTCAGTGACCTCTATGGCAGGCGCGACGGGAAGGCTAGTCGAACGAAGGTTGAAGCCCCAAGTTTAATTCAAGAACTAGCCCAGGATAAGCACCTTCCAAATGGTGGCCAAATTTACCTGTGGCTGTTTGGATCAACAAGTAATTACGTCCACCACCGGGGCCTGGTTTAGTACAACCACTATTACTGTGTACCTACGTAAGGTACCTTTAGGTATTGTTACACGTGGGAACCCCAGGAAAACCAGTAGCTTTCAAAAGTAGGTACCTTCTCACTTTACCTCAGGTATTCAGTTCCAGCCGCCCGATGATCAAAACGGACCAAATTCAGCTTTCCCCACAGGCTCCGTTGACCATCAGACCCCTACCATTCTCAGTTGGCAAGAAGCACAATCACCCACACACACGCAGGGACCGATAGTCTGCTTTCCGCCCCGTCCCTCGACTCGCCCCGCTTCCATCTATTCAGCTGTCATCGCGTCCCTCTCGAGTCCCGGCTTTCTGGAAGGAATTCAATTCTCCAGTTGCTTTGCCAAAACGATGCGACCAAGATTGATGCTGCAAATCAACGTGAAAAGAAACACAACCAAAATCATATAATCATCTATCCCTAACACGCATGACAAACGCCTGCAACCTTGTGAGAATCACCTGCGATTTTCATTGACCATTTTAATTTGTACCGGAGAGACCGCCAAACCCCTGCGTGCAGCAAACAACTCCCTTGCTTGAAATTGGGCGGCTGCCCGCACCACGTTCTACAGCACAGTACATACCGCACCTTATCGTCTGGGCAGAGGCAACGAGACGGGGGCCTGGGACAGGACGAATTGCCAACAAATAATCTCGCGCCTGAGCTTTTATGTCGTCTTCGTTAAGGCTGGCGGAGCAATTGAAGAGTGGCGGTATACACGTGCACTTTGTTGCACGGCAGCAGCAACTGATTGACTTTTACCAACCAGGAGTCGAGTTCCGGTCATACTAGGTAGCCTTGGTACTGCCCTGCCTGCCTATTTTGCCCGCCGTAAAACTCGAGGAGATTGATTGCCTTATCGACGCAGTCACAAAACCCGCACACCACCCCGACAACCACCGCTCAGTCACCAATTCCGAGGTTGGCTACCAAGAGATTGAACAGCTTTGGAAATCGAACAAAATCGCTCATAGATCCAGAATATTGCTTGAACCCACTTGCTCCTGAGTTGGCGACGCCTCCAAACGCCTTCAAAAATGGACCCCTCGTTCATTTTTGGGGCTTTACCAGTCGGCACTCTCCCTCGTCCACAGACGACACAATCGACCCAGTACTACCACCCTCAACGCCCACCGCTACCGGCTGCTGCTGCTCGTGTGCGCCAACAACATCGTGACGACGACGGCGACGGCTCGTCGAAT
Source organism: Pyricularia grisea (assembly GCF_004355905.1). Lineage (NCBI taxonomy): Eukaryota > Fungi > Ascomycota > Sordariomycetes > Magnaporthales > Pyriculariaceae > Pyricularia > Pyricularia grisea. The sequence continues at coordinate 4,633,284 of NC_044973.1, read as the reverse complement.
CGTATCGCGCATACACTCACAGCATGTTGCCGTTGCCGCCAGGTATGTTTCCGATACATGCTCTGCTTCCCCAATGGCGCGCCTCGACATAGATCTGGCTCTGTAGAGAATAATAGTGCCATGTGCATCTATGTCGCAAGCCTAGCGACAAGAGCTTCCCCGCTAACAACTGACTCTTCATACAGCGCAAAACACGATGCGACCCGACACTTCCGCGCTGCCTTCCCTGCGAACGTTCAGGCTCCATTTGCGAATACTTTGACACCACCAAAGGCAAGAAGATCAACCGCAACTATGTAGTTCGACTGCAGACGCGCGTGCGACATCTCGAGTCGGAGCTTGCCCAGTTCACCGATGACGATGAGTTCCCTCGCAATACAGAGGATATGGTACGGCCAGGCGGGTTGGTCAAGCTGGACGAACATGATGAGACCCCCAGGTACCTTGGTCCGAGTAGCGGAATTGCCATGACAAGGTTGGTGATGGAGGATGCGAAGCGTTTCACGGAAGCAAAAAAAATATCCGATGTCATTCCATCGGTGGGCTCCCGAAGGATAGACAGGTCGAACAGGATGCAGAGTATTGTCAGTTATGGTGGGAGCATAAGTGGTCCAAGCATTCGCAAGAAGAGCTATCCTATGGTCAGCGCGCATGCCGCCCGGGAGCTGCCGTCGCGACCGATGGCGAACAAGTTGCTGGAGGTTTACATTCAAAGAGGTGAGTGCGCGCATGCAAAAATGTGCGTCTATGGTGTTCCGCGATCACGAACTAATATACCCCGCTCTCTTCAGGTCAAGTTTTCCTTCCAACCCTTCACGAGGTTGTACTTGCAAAAGACCTGGACGAGGTTTATAATGGAGACAAAGACCCGCACAAAAACTTTATTGTTTGGATGGTCTTGGCAATCAGCCTTCAAAAGCTGGAGCTGCAATATGCAGGTCTAGCTGACGGTTTCTACTTGGCAGCCATGCAGTACTTTGAGGAAGTAGTCAGGGCGAAGGACTTGCGAACACTTCAATGTCTCGTTCTCATAGGCCAGTATTCAACTCTGACTCCTACGCGATCAGCAGTTTACTACATCGTAGGCCTCGCTACTCGTATTTGCCAGCAACTGGGAATGGGTGAAGAAAAGACGATAAAACGAGAGTACGACATGGGGCTCATCGACATGATCACCTTTGATCTCAAGAGGAGGCTAAGCTGGATAATTCTGTCCATGGAATTCGGTCTAGCGCACAGTATGGGAAGGCCCAACGGTTTCGCCAAGGGCGATGACTTCATGGATGTTGGCTTTTTTGACAGCCGTCCGGATGAGCTCATAACAGCTGATGGGATCAAAGAAGGCCCTCCGAGCGAGAAGAAGCTCATGTCGATCCATTTCCTAAAGATGAGGCTTCTACAAGCAGAAATTAGACGCAAGTTGTACGAAAAGAAGCGGCCGGAACCAAGGGATGAGCGCCATCCTTGGTTTGCACAAATGCTGCAGAAACTCCAAGATTGGCGTGACTCTAGTCCGGAGCAACCGGCCTGGTGTGGTCCCTGGTAAGTGAATTGATTATCTACGCAGCGCAATTCTTGCCCTGGACACAGCTAACTCCGCTTAGGTTCACTGGCAAGTATCACAGCATGGTTGTCGCTCTTTTCAGGCCATCGCCGCAGGTACCAAAGCCTTCCAGTGCGGCGGCTTTGAGGTGCTTCGAGTCTTCGGCACATATCATCGAACTTTCGAGCCAGCAACTCAAGCAGTCGGCCGTAGACATCACATGGATATTCCTCTTGACCATCTACATGTCCCTTAACACGTTGCTCTGGTCCGTCTCATATCCCGAAGTGCGCAAAGTACATTCGCGTGAGCAGCTTGAGGAGTTGGTACAAACTTGCCTCGACACAGTTGACCAGTGTTCAGAAAGGTGGCCCGGCACAGCGATAGCATCACAAAACTATGCAAATCTTGCTAGAGCATGCATGCACAGTTACGAACAGGCGGACGAGCAGCCTGCTCCACCCGTGTTCTCAAACAGCTTTGCAACAACCCCTTCGCTAACTGACACCAGCTCACCCTCTGCATCGGATACATCCGCCCACACGGCCGCATCAACAACTTCAGCACCACCGCATCATCATCACCAGCAACCACCCGGACCGCCTTTGTTTAATAACTCTCAGTTGTTTGGTTACAGTTTTGATCAACCCCAGCAGCAGCAGAATCAGCAACAACAACACCAGCAGCAGCAACCAGAGCCGACATTCAAGTTCGAGAACACGTACGATGATGGATTCCCACCCCCTCGCCATCCACAGTTTCGCACAGGCTCCATTTTCTTCAATCCTGCGTCAGAATCAGGCGGCGGTGGCGGGAGGAGGCCGTCATACTTTCCTCCAGATTTTGTACAGGATGAAGGTCCAGGGCCTAATCAAATCGATGAGCCCACACCACCTGCTTCCACTACGCCACACGCCAGCAACCTCTCGTCTCCTCGTAATAATATTCCAACTCCGCCAGAGTCTCTAGGCAATGGTAGCCATTCTCAATCAAACAATGCGCTGTCCCCGGCTATCAACTTTGCCGACTCAGGATCTGTTCATCACACTCCGGTCATGAGCCATCAAAGCCCCCCGATGCCTCACGGGTCAATGACTCCAGGCGCGCCGGCCATCAAGTTTACCCCACAGACGCCGCAAACGCCCCAAGGCCACCCCACGCCGCAGGGGACGCCACAACAACGGCCAATTTTTGCAGTACCCGCGCTGCCGCCTCACGCACAGCAGAATCAGCGGCACCACCAGAATGTGCAGCAACACAACCCGCAGCATCAGCATCAGCCGACGCAGTGGTTCAACCAGCCCCCGCCAGTCATGTCTCAATATGCCGGCTACTCGCAGAACAATGCCGCCGTGTTCAGCAACAGCACGCACAACTTTGGTGACCCTGGCAGCGCGGCTGCAATGCTTGGCGCCATGCCACCTGCGGGATTCGGCGGTCAACACATGAATCATGGCCCCCACGATGGTCTCGGTAACTTTGGTGGTTACTCGATGGACCCGATGAGGCAGGGCAGTCTGACGCACGAGCAGCTGTCGGAGCTCATGGGCGTCCTTGAACAGGATGGCATGACTGAGATCAACCAGCTGCTTGGCATTGGCCCAAGTGGTAACGGCGGTGGTGGTGCTCAAGGTGAAGTGAGGTGGTAATCTCTGATTATCATAGTTTTATTTTGTCTGGTGTTTTTGTGTTGATATCTCGTTGGTTGACGAACAACCTGGTATCATATGAAATCCATGTACTCTTTTTTTTCTATTTGTCTAAAATGCTAATGTCAGCGCAAGGGTGGTATCTATCTATTGGGTGAGAACATAAGGCAGGACATTATAGACGGTTTGTTTATTTGATGCAACAGCGTTTAGTAGCAAGGACGATTTGGTTACGAAGTACAAAAAGAAATGAAATTAAACAATGTTTTATCAATGTCACTCTCCTCCTCTTTTCCCAGTGTAACCCGGTATCTCTAGATGAGCATAGTTTCGTTAATACCTGGGATAGGTTCCAACGTATGTCAACCGATATGCACAGACGTGGAAGGTTTCGACAATTAACAAAAAGCTACTACACAGCACAGGGGACTTTGTGGGGATCTGACAACTGCTGCTCATCATTTCACTCTTTTTTGTATTCATGATTTTTTAATCGCTAGTCATCATGGGATTCTTTCCCTTTTTTTTTTCTTTCTTTTTTTTCTACACAGATCCACCCAAAAGTCCCGCTTGGGAAGGGGTTCGCATATATCAGACCACCTATTCAGGGGTTTTTCATCCAAACTCATGGTTAGTATTGATCATCCTAAAACCCCCGTATTCAAGCAGGAAACCCTCCCGTGTCGCGGATTTCCGTTGTTTACGGGGGAGGGCCAGACCTCAGCTCGACCTGTTTCGTCTCCACCACCGTGGACGAGGATCCTTCTGTCGGTGGCGGCTGCGATGCTGACGATCCCGTGGGGACAGTAACCCTGGCTCTGCCCGAGACCTTTTTCTTCTTTTTGGCACCGCCAGCTGTGGGTAGCGGTGGTAGGCCGGGGGCCTCCTTGACCCACCTGACGACTGCGGCGGCGCGCTCGGTCCAGATTGGATACTCTCTGCTGTCCTCATCATAGGCGTCGGCTGCAGCGGCCGCGGCGGAGGAGGCTGCGACAGTTGCTACGGAGTTACTGGGTGCGGTGATCGTGGCGGGGTTCATGCCCGTCGTCGTGTTGGTTGAGGACGTGGCGTCTAGCTGTCTCGGTGCAGCGGCGGAGTTGCTGACGGGATTGCTGGATAGGGGCGTGGGGCGGCAGAGGGACTCCCACGATGTGTGCAGGCCGAGCCATTCTGGGCCGTTGACGCGGCGCAGCACCTCGATCCAGTCGGCGCGGGCGGGGGAGCGGCTGGCTTGGAATATGGGATAGCCGTCGGCGAGGCGGGCGAGACGGCCGACCATGTGTGCATGGCGGAGAAGCTCCTTGGTACTGGTCTGCAAGAGGCTGTGGCAGAGGAGCAGGGCGTGAAGGGCGTCGGAGAGGAGAGGGTGGTAGGTTATATACTCGGTTCTGGACGGGGAGGGAGGTTTTATGGTGGCGGTAACGTTTTCGGGTGTAATGATTGTCGTAGTTTGGTTCGGTGAGGATGTTGATGATTTTTGTGGAGGTGTGTCGTTGGTATCCTTTTGCAATGGTTGTAAGGGTGGATATGGTGGGAGGTCGGATGGTGGGGTGGGTTCGAATAGTTGCGACAGGCGGTATGTCCTGTGTTGTGGTTGTGATGTTGCCGGTGAGCGGCCGTTGGGATGTGACAGACGCGAGCTGTTACTGCTACCGCCGTTCCTGCGCGAGTAGTCCTCACTATCCTCGAGTGGGAAGTCGGGGGAGTATTCTATGTGGTCCAAGAATGCCATGTAATCCCGCAACGCGCGCTTGGCAATGGTTTTGAGGAGCTTGCGCGCCGCTATCTGCTGCGCCTCAGCCTCCTCCTCATTGCTCGGGCTCGGGGCCGTTGGGTCCCCGTTCGTCGCGGCTGCATGGGGGCCGCGGGCGTCGGCGCGCCATTCTGATATTCGTGCGTCACTATCCTGCTTGTCGGAGGGAGGCAACGCCGCGTAGACGCACTGACAAGCCCTCGAGAGGTAGGCCGCGCCTCGCTGGAACATGAGCTGCATCTCGAGGCTAGTCGGCTGCTCGTCCTCGCCCAGCTTGACCTCAGGCAGCCTCCTCCCGGTGGTCGGTGCGGGCACGACCTCGTCGCGGCTATTATGCGCCGGTCTGTGGTATCGGAGCAGCTGAATCGCCGAAGTCAGATCGGCGACGGCGCCGTCAAAGTCCTCGCCAAAGACACGCAATATGGCGCGCGTGCGGAGGTACTCAGGCTCCATGGGCCTTGCGCCGACGATGTTGTTGAGTGGCTCGAAGGGGGTCGACTCGACGACGTGACGGGAGGGGATCTTTTCGTGGAAGAAGTGAACGTAACTCGCGTCGACGTCGTCGGGCTTTTTGTCCAGCACCAGCTCGGCCACATTCTCTAGACTCGTCGTACCTTGCATTATAGCGACACTCGTGGCGATCTCATCTATCCGGTAGGCCTGTGATAGGCGGCGCGTGGCCTGGTCGCGCATCCTGTGCTTCCTCTCGTGGGACAACCGCACCTTGCTACCCGGACCGAACCCATTGGCGGCATTAACGGTCAGGGGTGTTGCCTCACCAACGAGGCGACGGATCTTTACGAGGTCGAAGAAGACGCCTGGATCTATAGGCCGGGGCCGTGGGGAGTTGTAATTGGAGTGTGCGAGTGATTCGAGCGCTTCAAGAGGGAGGTGCAGCCAGGGGCCGTGGAAGGAGGATATATATCGCCAGTGCCTGGATTGCAGTGTTGCTGGTCGTTAGCTTCGGAGCCTCGCATAATTGGTCAAATTGTACCATAAGGGAGTGGAAGAAGAAGATGAAGAAGAAGAAGAAAAAGCTGACTTGTTCCGACATATTATGAGCGGCACGCCCTCGCCGCTACCGCCTGCCACCGTCTTTTTAGATTTTGACGTTGTCGGGGGCTTCTCTTTTTGGAGACTCTGAGGGGTAGCTTGCGCCGAGGACTCGGAGCCTACTGACGAATCCCCATTGCTGGTGACATTTTTCTTCTTCTTGGCCATGGCTCGATTAGATAGCAGGTGGAGAAAAAAAAAAAAAAAAAAAAAAAAAAAAAAAAAAAAAAAAAAGAAAATGAAGCAATTCTATAGAGTATGGGAAATAAACTGCTTGCTATTGCCCTCGAGCTATAAAAACAAAGAAGATTATGTTTTATCTGCAAAGCAGCGAACTGTTTATATCGCCATTGGGGGATAATTTGGAGAGACGGAAGTCCTTTTTTTTCCCCTTTCTTTTTTTGCCAGGGCAGTCGTATTGTTTGGACCCCAGGTTCAATTCGAGTTTGAATGTCGGCGGGGTGGAAGTCGCGAGCTGAACTGTCGATGGTAAAGGAATGAAGGAGGGGAGGGGTTCGCTCGGTCGTTTAATTGCGGTTTGTCCCCTAACGGACAGCGTGTTATATGTATGGCAGTTGCATAAAGCAGGTACAAGGTAATTGGAATTGAAAATGTAGAAACAGCATCCTGTATCGATGGAATGTCCAAGGTATGGTACCGGCGAGAGCAAAAGGATAATTGACTAAGAAAAAAAAAAAAAAAAACAGAAAAAAAAAAGTAGCTACCTATGGGGTTGGACCTGTCACAGCACTCAGCTGGCTCATGTCAGAAGGCTGCTGCTGTCGATCGGAATTTTCGTCATTCGCGGGCTGCCGAGTCCAATCAACATCATTGAAACAAAAGCCCTCTTTCCTTAGGTAGTCCAGGCCCCTCGAACCGCAAAACCCTGCGCCGCCCAGCCTGGTGGATTTGATTAGCGGGGACCCACTTCCATCAAGGAAGCCCGAGTCCCCCTTCAAAATCGATGTCTTTCTTTGTCAGGGTCTGTTTGATTGAATATCACATGTAATCATAGATAGGTATGCAGCACCCTTGGTCAGCAAATATTAGGTAGGTCAAAAGAGCGCTAAGTGTTACTACGGTGCGATAAAGAATAAGTAAGGTGTGTTGCAGTGCAGACTCATCAGACGAAGGTCTAACTTTTGCATCCATCAAGACATTGCAAGAAGTTAAAATAATAATCTTCGCAGCTATAATTATGCCCAACCCAATCGCCAGCAGATATAGTACAACACATGGAAGGAGAAGAAGAAGAGAAGAAGAGAATCATGAATCCTCTACCAGATCAGTCATAGTCTTGACAAGTTAACCACAAAACCCCCTTTTTTTTTTTTTTCTCGGAATGACGTTTTAGATTGACCTGAAAAGTGTCAATCATGACTTTTTCCGCATTACATGTATATCATGGAGAGCGTTTTGATTCCCATTACGCATTAGACAGCACGCTGGAGCGAAACAGTAATACCCTGAGTGTTGCTAGTGCTTCTCGGGACCATGATGGAGGGTATGCTATAACAATGGTTCTTTTTGAACGGATTCTTGTCGGCAATGATTTTAGCTACCGGAGTACCAAGGCTGCCGCGGCTGCTATTGTTGACAGGCAGCGACGAGCCGACACCGATCTGAGTTGCTGGCGTGTACTAGGCGAAGCGTAAATCGTTGAGGTGCAAATTCTTGGTGAACCGCGGTAGCTTTTGATCACGCTCATACATGAAACCGCAGTTGTTGCATAATGTCTAGTAGCCATGTCATGGTCAGCAAATCAGTCACTGAATCGGACAGAGCAGAAGAAAAAAAAAGGTGAGAGATAAGCTTACTCTTGGTCCATGTGGTCCGTCACGGACGGCCCATACGCATGTTCCTCCCACCTTGCAGTGCGCGCATCGCCACTGATACCGCTCTGCATCCGTCAGGGAGCCTCCTCCTCCGTAGCCGCCACCGCCGCCGACGTCTGGAGTTCCCCTACCACCAGGCGTGGACGACCTACCGACTGGTGACAGGCTTCGGAACCTCCGCTTCTTCTTGCTGCGTTCTCCACGTCCCATACGTTCCTCCTCTTGCTCAATCAGGCCGCCAAACCCAAAGCCAACAGGTACACCGCCGGCCATACCGGCCAAACTGCTGAACCGAGCCGTTTCTCGCCTCAGTCGCCTGATCTGCCTCTCTCGGTCGCCCTCGCGCTTCTCCATCTCCTCCTTAGAGAGCATCTCCAGCCGGGGCTCCCAGTCATCGGCAAGGTGGTCCGGGTCGTGGCGCCAGCCAGCCGCGGCACCACCGTGAACCGTAGACGAAGAGTAGACGCCCAACGATGGATCGAGACTTCCTACATCGCCTGCCAGACCGGAAACCAGTCCACCAGACTCACAAGCCTCCTTTTTCAGTCGCAACACCGCCTCATAGATGGCATGTGTCATGGCCGGGACCCATTCGCCGGACAGACCCAGATCTTCGCAGGTCACTTTGGCAAACGCCTCGGCTGTGCCTGGTGGATGCAGCAATGACCACTCAAACTTGTCCGTGTAAAGCTGCGATCCGAGATGTATGTTGAGCTCCACAACGCAGCGATAAGTGTCGTCGAGGTTGAAGTCTTCCGAGTCGGCCGTGACGTGCTCAGCAGTGGCAGTAACCTCACCCGGTAGTACCGATGTTGTTGGTACTGGTGTGGCTGGCGCCACGGGTCGTGAGGGCGTGTTTCGTCCAAGCGCCGCGCTCCGGAGTGGTGTATCTGATCGGCCGATTATCGGCGTAGACGATGTGTCGCGGTCTGCTGCTCCTTGGGCTGGCGGGACTTGCTTCTGCGCAGAGTGGAAGAGCGGGTGGAGTGCGACACCGGCATACTCCTCAAGCTGTGTCCGGATTTGTTTGCTGATCTCGCCGATGACATGCGCCTTGTTGGGAAGGTCAAGATCCTGGGCTAGCTGTGTCGCAAAGTGATCTGTCGTAATAAGGGTCTCATGAAGATTCCACATGAAGGTGTCTTTCAGGCGATACGGCGGCGTCATCTCCTTTGGTTGATTGGGGTCGTCGACCTTGGATATGTTAGGGCCCGGTATGAATGCGGGGATCTCAACGTCCAGCCTGATGGGAATCAGAGTCAGGGGGAGCTGCGCCTGGGCAAAATTGTGCGCTTCTGGCCTGTTGATGCGCGTCTTGCCCATCCACTCCCTCCAAATGCCTGGCACCGTCACGGGTGTCGTCGTCTCCTTGTTGACCCTCTCGGAAGGGTCGGCTTTGTTCACGCTATCTTCGCGGCGCAAACTTCGCAGACCGGTCGGTCGGCGTCGGTTGTCGTCATCGTCGTCATCGTAGTCGTCGTAGCCGTCTTCGGCATAGTTAATTACCGTCGTTCCTCGTTTGGTTGTGCGTGATATCGGGCCAGCTTGCGGCTGGTTGATAACAGGGATGAGGAGCGAGTTGTTGTACGTGCGCAATCTGGGCGCGTAGGATGAGGTGAAGGCCTGCGGTCCCGAAGGCGCCGAGACCGCCGACATTTTGGCGGCGGCGCGACTTGCGCGGTTGCTCGAATGCAGGTAGGGGTTTTCGCGCAGAGTTGAGCGGAGGAAGGAGCTCTGGGTCCAGATGAAGAAACGGCAAGCTACCTAAGTAACGGGCGGTACACGGAATTGAATACTGGTCTGAAATGCAGGTAGGCGACCAAACGAGCTTTCAGCTATATCAGATGTGAGACCGAGGTCCAATGCGCGGCGACAGTGAGGTTTGTGATGGGAAAAGTGACGTTTCGTGTTTGATAGCGATAATTGGAGGGACGCCCTCACATGCTCCTTCTCCCAATTCAATGCAATGCAAAAGCCAGTCGCGTCGAGGGAAGATTTCTGACCCGCGATCTTGATGACTAAGGTGACCTGAGGTAGATGCGCTAAGCCCTTTTTGGAGTAGCTAGATCTTCAACGAAGGTGATCGCTGCCCAGTGGACCCTAACCCTTGTCAAGTTAGTTTACTGGTCATCGACTCCACTACAATCATTAGAGGGCACTTACAAGCCAAACAAGGCAACGCATCAAACATATGAGAGAGAGCATCTACACTTTTCCAACTACTTTCAGTCACTCAAGCTTGAGTCTCCAACTCTAATCTGCATGAGCTCTTGCCCTCATGATTACACACCAGAATAAACTTAGCTAACCTTGGAACCTGCTGGATCATCACCCAGCTTGGGTAGCCTTGTCAATTCGTTTGAATTCTTCACTTCAAGCTTACACCGTCTTCTAGTCCAACTAGTAGCCTAGCAGTATCCTGAATGAGGGCTACAACATCAAAGACCTCGCCTCTGTCTCAGATTTCTGTCCAGTTCTCCACTTTCCTCCACCACGGCTTCTTTGCTTCAATTCACCACAAACAGCGTTAGCTTCAAGTAAGAATCAACACAGCTTTCACCGTCGCGTTGAGTTCTGGCTCTTAATAATTACTGAAAACAGCGGCTTTGTCAGTTTGAAATTAAAGCGAACCTCCAACTACCGCTCAAAATCCAAGCCGCACAAGATGATGGCTACAATCTTGGATATGGTCGATAAGCCACTCGCCATCAAGGTTATGCCTCAAATCCTTCTACAAGCTTTCGGCATGGACTATGGATTTGATGACCAGCGACATTACACCAGAGATCGGGTTGTTCTTGTTCGGCATGTGTCCCTAGTCCGACACCTGGTTGGTACGCAAAATCGAGCGGTCGTGGAGGTACCGGGACAAGGTCCAAACACTCACCTTTTTGATGTTACACACGGAGAGTTTGAAGAGGGAGATTGTGTCATCATTTTCCTCCCTCGGGCGTTCCTCCCTAGAGACTCTCATCCTATATTTCAAGCGATGGGTTCAAACTTCACCGTGAAAGGCGAAGTCGGTGTCCAAGTGAAACATATCAGCAGCAACGGGCTATATAGTCACGGAGTTGTCAAGTCCATCAGGGATTTCCCCGAAGTCGAGACAATACTTGACGGGCTTGCCGACTTTTACGGATGCGAAATGCAAGCAGTTTCAGACCTCAATGCTCTTTTTGATCTGGAAAAGGTGCTTGGGGTAAAGAGATGGGAAATCAAAACATCGCCACAATCCATTGGGCCTGCGCCTGGATTTTACAAAAGGTCGACAATTTCGAGGCTGAAAGATTGCCCCAACCTTTTTACGAAGCCGAAATACAAGCGATTTACCTACCAGGAGTCGGTGAAAATGGACGGGTCCACGATGGCTGTCTACTTCATTCCAAAACACTCTCCGTTCTTTGTGACGCTGCATCCCCTTCCTCAGCCACACGGTCCTCATATGATGCTATCCAACGGCAGGTTTGGCGTCTGTTCTGCCAACAACGACCTTCCGGAACGCGAAGACTGTCCGTACTGGAAGGTTGCCCTGCGAGAAAAGCTGCCGCAAATCATGAATGATCAAAACCTGGACATGGTCCTCCAGGGCGAGCTCGTCGGTGACAAAATCAACCAAAACCGTCACAATTATGGACCGGGCCAACACGACTTCTTTGCATTTGACATTTACGACCATCTCGACGAGGGTGACTGGCTTCCAGCCAATCAGGTGGTGGCGTGGTGCAACAAGTTCGGCGTGAAACATGTCCCAGTCAAGAAGACTCTTCATATCACCGACATTGCCAAATGCCACGAGGAAATACAACAACATGCGGACAAGGAAGTGCATCCAGATGGGAGCCATGCGGAGGGGTTGGTGTTCAAGTGCCTGCAGGAGTCGGGAAGAAGATTCAAAGTTCACAATCGTCACTATTTGAAGCAGCATGGTTTGAAGTGATATGGTAATCACATATTGTTTTACTGCTTAAAAAAGTGGCAAATCTCTCTTATTTGCATGAAGGTTATCTCGACAACAAAGGATTTATGCTTGGTACTGGAAGTACTGCAAGGTTTCATACGGGCTAAATAATACGAATCTGGTCATCTTAGTATTTATTTTTGAATGGTTGGTTTCAGCATATCTCTCCAAGATGGGGTAAATTGGTAGCTACCTTGGCTCAAAAGTTACGGCGGGCTGCTTGCTTGAGTTTGACATGAAAGGCAGCTACCTCGTACCAAGGCAACGAGGTACTTCCCAATTCCATTGGTTTACCTGTAAGTTTGTATGCGTTGATTGAATTTCCAAAAATATCTGGGGTTGCCATCGATGCGGGGGCAAAGAGCAGGAATCAAACAGTAAGCAGATAATCTCCACGCTAAGCTCTACGTCGAATTAGGCATCAATGATGCCAATAAATGCTTGAATGTGGCGCAGACTTGGAGGCAACCAACTCATGGTAAATGTATAAAAGAAAAGCCAAACGAAGGAAATGGTGAGTGCCCATTTCATGGTGTGCTATCCTCCCTCAAACAGATTATTGGAGGATTGGTATTGTACAACAGTGAGAGCTTGTGACGTCAACCGAGCGCAAACGAAGGCAGGCGGGCAGGCATATACGGTAATCTCACGCGCCAGGTCACCTTCATTCCCCCGGATTAATCTTTTTCTATTCCAAACAAACATAAGAATACCTAGCATACCTACCTACGTACCTTCAAGCATACAAATCAATCGCAGGCAAAACAAATTGTCATCATTCTCCATGACATCCATAGAATCCAAGATCCAGGCTGCGGCGGCCGAAAATGCCGCCCTCCTACAAACACTCAGGGAAACCGACCACGCCGCGCCCGACCTGGACAACCAGAACAAGTTCATTGCCGACCTGGAAAGGCAGATACTGGAGTCTTCGCGGGTGATTTCCGAGCTGGACAAGAAGCGCAACAAGGAGCTCAAGGACCACGAAAAGTACCGCGATTCGGTTATGCGCCGCTTCGCGTACAAGGCGACTGGGAAGCGGGAAAAGTTTACGCAGAGGGCCGATAAGGAGGAGAAGGAATACTTCGAGGTGTTGCAGCAGTGTCATCGCGAGGCAGAGACCAGGAAGGGCCTTGAGCAGATGTTGAGGGACGCTCACGACGTCAAAGCTCAGCTCGAGACGGCCTCGCGTCGTCACCGCCAGGCGCAGGTGGATCTTGATGGGCTGTACAGTTCAATCTTTGAGGGTCCGACGCCCTCGTTTCCAGAGGAGGATCGAATTGAAGAGGTTGCAAGGGAGGCGCGGGACAATTATCACCAAGCGCGCGTTCGATTCGAGGGCGAGCTGCGGGCATTACAGCTTCTGGAGCAAGCGTGGAAGAGCATGGCTCTGAGCGTCAGGATGATGCAGGAAGCCGTGTCGGCGTCGCATTGGGATATGTTTGGCGGCGGCAGCATGGCAGATGCAATGGAGCGGTCGGCGTTGCACAAGGCGGATATAGCAGTACGGGATGCGAAAATGCTGGCAGTGCAGGCGCAGAAGCAAAGCCCTTCTGTGAACTTGGACTCCATACCAAACGTGCAGATGGCGCAAGGGAACATTATGAGTGATGTCTTCTTTGACAATATCTTCACCGACATGGCCTTCCACGACAAGATCCGACAGAGCCAGCAGCAGGTGCATCGCTGTCTCGACGCACACGCGAAGCTGATGAGAGAGTCAAAGGAGAGGTACGACCGGTTGAAGGCCGAAGTGAAGGAAAGAGAAGTTATGTTAGACTCGGCGAGATCAGCGCTGCAGGAGGCCAGGGCAGACGTATTCAGACGGGTTGGCGGTGGTGTTGGCGAGACACAGGTGTGCAAGGTCTGATTAACAGCACCTTGGTGATACGGAATTGGAGCTGGCAGTTTATTCGATCACGTAGCTATCAGTCACGTAAAACGAAAAGAAAAACAAAACGCTTTTTTGTGTCTCTCACTGATGGTAGGAGCTGATAAAGCAAACAACGAAGATCTACAAGACATCGTTTGCTAATCTCTGTGTGCCTTTCCTCCCACAAAACCCATCCACACCAACAAACTAACGCTGCCTACTTTCGCACCAACTCCCAACCACCCTTCGTCCTGCTCTCCGCTCGCAAACAACAACCTGGCATCGGACCTATCACCTCCTCTGGCAAATTTGAGAAAATCTTGTGGTCAAAAAGTATTTTCAACAAAAACCATTGTTTCACTTCTTATTCACTTTGCTTTAACTTGATTGCCGCTTCAACATGGCCAATCGATGGTCGAAGCTCGGGAGCTACCACTCAAATGAGACCTACTCTGATCTGACGGTTGTCACGGATGACAACGAGACCTTTCGACTTCACCGAATTGTTGTGTCCACAATCTCAGCCTACTTTGAGAAGGTATGCAGCAGTAATTTTCAGGTATGCAAATCATTTCTAACACTCACAGTAACCGGTAAGGAGCCCAGACAGCCTAACACTCAACTTTAGGAGGCAAATTCTCAGACCTTCCACCTTCCTGGAATTGATAGCAATGTATTCCGCCAAGTCATTGAGTTTATTTACTCTGGCACTTACACCGAATACATATCTACGGATCTTCACCCGCATCCCCAAGCCCTCGAACGTGTGACGCCCGAAGATTTTGAGCTCCAACTGATGACTCTGGGAGACTTTCTTGGTGCGGCTGGAAGAGTCCGCAATGTGGTAGCTGGTAAGTGACCTTGCCAGGCTGAGGACCAAACCATACGTTACTTGGCAATATAGCGGCTGGAGGGAGTGGGAGCCTGCTATTCTGACATAGCTGCTCTCGCTTGATAGGCTCGCAGACTACGCACGGCCCAGAACACGAATTCTGCCACAACATGGCCCATTGGGCATGGGACATCGAGTTCCCGAGCGCCGCATTCGCCAGTCCTTATAGAGACAGAATAGGCAAGTATAAAATCACAGATTTCCTCAGTCATCTCGAACAGTCTGCAGTCCTCTATACGACGGCCGAGAGGCTGTTGATGCCCGAACTCAAAATACTCACCCTGCGGAGGTTTGGCTTCTTTGCCGCTGTGCTTGAACAATATAGTAAAGCTCTTAGCTCGCTCGAGGTCACCCATCTCAGCAACATCGCAAGGCATATCTACTCCGGCACCACAAGTACTGATCTGGCGATCAAGGAGCCGCTGTGCCGCATTATCCATCATTTTAAGCAGATCAATTTGCAGACTTCACTCTACCCAATCGACTCCATTGCACGGAAATATCCAGACTTTTCTCGGGGCCTGCTGAGCTACCAATCGATACAACTACGTTACCCCGGGAACGTGCTAGCTGACGACGGCCCGGACGAATTTGAAAGGTCTATGGGGTATTGTCCAGAATGCAGTTGTTATACAAGGC